>NW_025999839.1:385000-985000 GCF_019419815.1 Pyrus x bretschneideri
TGACTATGCGGGAGATCATGACACCAGGAGATCAACAACTGGGTATGTGTTTAAGCTTGGTTCTGGAACCATCTCTTGGTGTAGCAAGAGACAGCTAACAGTATCTTTGTCAACCACAGAAGCAGAGTATAGAGCAGCAGCAATGGCAGCTCAAGAGAATGCATGGCTGGTACAGTTGATGAGTGATCAACATCAACCAGTAGATTATCCAGTACCATTGTACTGTGATAACCAATCGGCCATTCGCTTGGCGGAAAATCCAGTCTTTCATGCAAGAACTAAACATGTGGAAGTGCACTACCACTTTATCAGAGAAAAGGTTCTACAAGAAGAGATTGAGATGAAACAGGTCAAGACGAATGATCAAGTTGCGGACTTGTTCACAAAAAGTTGAAGTACAGGCAAGCTCGAAAATTTTCGCTGTCTGCTCAGCACAGTGCAAAGAATGAGAGCCAACATTGAGGGGGAGTGTTGAGAATCAATGTTAGGTAGAATCAATGTTAGGTATGGTTGAGTGGAAAACATTAGGTGCAATTAATGGGTTTTGTGTGGTAGCAAATAATCTTAGTTTAATTAAGTGTGTGGTGTAGCTTTCATTTGGTTTGCTATAAATACCCAAGTCCTCAAGCATTGTAGATCATCCAAGGAAAAACAAAGCCTAGAGCTAAATAAGAAAAGCTTTGCTAATTAGTTTGTTTTGTGAGCTTTCTTTAAGAGTGTGCTCTATTTTTCTTCTTCTTGGGATCATTAGAGTTATCTTGGATACTCTTCTTATTCAACAGTTATCAAGTAACAAGTAAAGTTAATGCTTTAAAGTCACAAGCATTTACAAGATGATATGAAGAATATTTTCAGATACTGTTTTGATTAAAGGTAGAAAACTAAGGTATTCTGATTCAGTTACACCAGTCATCATGCTAGCACTGATTGGGTTTTTGGACATAAGGTTTCAGTCATTCTTCTTCATTCATTTAACAATTTTTGGAGGGATTCATTTGAAGCATTAAGTAGACTTACATGGTCTGATCAAGGAGGACCTTACAAATTAAAATACCAATATATTACATCAAGTCTGATATTTATATTTCGATTTTCTTACTTATTGATGTTCCATGTGATTAACCATACTCACATATGTGATTATGAAGACTATGGACGTTACCCTTGTCCAATGGACTTGTTAGTTCTATGTGATTGTGCTAATTGACAGAAGCTATAAGGAGCTTTGAGTTTAAGTGATTTCCATGGCCACTAAAGTAATCCTGATTTGGTTTCTCTTAAGTTAAGTTTCATACAATGCTTGTTTCGACCAAGTGGGAGAATGTTGGAGTAAAATTCGATTCTCATAAGATTTTGTGGTCTCACAATCATTGTATGTTACTTGAGGATCAAGTTAGGATTAGGGAATTAACTTGGACTTTACCTGTTGCAAAAAGGAATGTAATATTAAGTTGTTATTCTTGCTAAAGGGGTTCCTAATCCTGATTGGTTAAGGAGATATAGACATATTCAGTTACCTATTAGGTCTCAATGATGGGCTAAGCCTATTAGGTTAACATGCCTATATAAGTAAAGGGCCCTGCGTTTGCTGAGTTAACAATATTCACAAACTCCCCATACGGTTCGATTGCTAAGGATTAGTACAACATAGAAGACTCTTTGCGCACCAAGTTCTCGTCCATGGCATCTTCAGGTTAGTTACTTACTTGTGTTTTAATCTATACAGGCTATTAAAGGTTTACAGCTTATTAAATGAATATTTCCAAGACTTGTCTAAACTCATCAGTTATCTCTGTTCTTAATCTGTTTTATGCCTCGTGTTTGGGAACAGTGTCAACTGTTTGTCATTAAACATTAGCTTGAGTTGGAAAATTTGATGAATTAACTTTGAAGAGAATGTATCATTAAAATCTTCGCGTCATCTCACTTGTAATACAACTTGCTACGCAACTGAGGATTCTCATCTTGCTGGTAATTTGAATGAATTAATATTTGTTTTCCTACGTAAGCATTCTCACTTGTAGATATGAGCACCTTCCTTGGTCATTTAAGTAATAAATTTACTCTCCCCATTTCATTTCACAGCGATCGCAGTGAATGCCAAGCTTTTATATGCCATCGTTGAAGTACAGCCACTCTCAGAAGATTCTTTATCTGATGGAAATCAGAAGGGAAGGCCTGGAAACCCAATCCCATATCCCTTGTACACCCACTCACAGAATTTTCCCAAGAGCCTCACTCTACCCCAAGAGTTCTTTCACTAGAATACTTTTCACTCTAGCTCTCTTGATTTTCTCTCAACCCATATTCATGGTAGAGCCAAATGCTCTCACCATCTCTTTGGATGCTTTACATCTCTCCCATCCGTATCCTTGTTTTGCCAAATGCTCTCTTTTTATGCTTTTCTTAATCCAAGCCTTCTCCCACAAAACATGGCTTTGAAAAAAGCCACAAAACATGGCTTTGAAAAAGCCACAAAACATGGAGCAATTTAAGCCACAAAACAAGCCACAAAACAAGGAAACATTTGGCCATTATCCAACAATCTCCACCTTGGCCAAATTGTACCAAAGTCCATTGGCCTTACGTACCAGCATGCACACTCTGAATCAACCTCGTTGGTCCTGTTCCGATTCAGTCACTGCAAATGCATGTGCAGCTGCTGCAAGCTAAAAATCACCATTTAGCTTCAGACAGGATCTCAACACATCCTCGTCTCCTCCAGCAGGATTTCCTCCTCTTCATTGTCTGTAACCTGGAAACTCGTCAGTGCACCCATTTCCAGCAACGCCCGTCGAGCCAGACAAACATTCCTCCACTTCCTCCTACCTCAGGACCTTCTTATCACCTGTGAATCCCATAGCTCCACCTGCTGCAAAACCCCTGCAACACTTGAGACTAAACATCACCAGGAGAAGTGTTGCTTCGAGTACCTAGAGGGCATACTCAAAGTCTTCCACCACCAACTTGCTAACCCGGCCTTGCACCCGTAGCACTGTGGACCCTTGCCTCTGGAACCGGATCCGAACCTGCTGTCTCTCTCAGATCCTCTTTCCAATTTTCTTCCACGATTTCAACCTTGAATAGCTTAAGCAGTCTTGTGCCCACCATCATCCATGGTCTCTTGTGTGTATTATTCCACACCAAAGAAGCTTGCACCTGCTCCAAACTTACTGTTTCTTTCCTTGCAGTAAAGTTTCACAAGGTTCTCGTACAAATCTGAAAGTGAGGTAAGAAGAAAGAGGCCTTTGTCTTCTTCCTCAACATCAACTTTCGCAGTTGATCCAAGCATCCCTAAACACGGCTTCCATTTCTTCAGGCTTCCATTACTCTCCTTTACCAAGAGCAAAACCGCCTCTCCCTTTAAACTGCTCAACTGAAAATTCCATGGTGAACAACAAATCTGGACCTCCAACGAACCAAAGCCCCCAACGATGCTCTGATACCAATTGTTGTGCCTTGGCCCGTTCGTTAGTGCGGAACCGAGATTCAGATTACAACCTCACCAAAAATCACTCACAGTTGAACAAAATAAAATACAAGAAATAAAGACACAGAGAAATTTACGAGGTTCGGCAAAAAACTGCCTACGTCCTCGGAGAGATATTGCTCTTCACTATGAGAAAAAAAACAGTACAAGTTACACATGAGTTAAATCGACATAACCCAATCCCATATCCCTTGTACACCCACTCACAGAATTTTCCCAAGAGCCTCACTCTACCCCAAGAGTTCTTTCACTAGAATACTTTTCACTCTAGCTCTCTTGATTTTCTCTCAACCCATATTCATGGTAGAGCCAAATGCTCTCACCATCTCTTTGGATGCTTTACATCTCTCCCATCCGTATCCTTGTTTTGCCAAATGCTCTCTTTTTATGCTTTTCTTAATCCAAGCCTTCTCCCACAAAACATGGCTTTGAAAAAAGCCACAAAACATGGCTTTGAAAAAGCCACAAAACATGGAGCAATTTAAGCCACAAAACAAGCCACAAAACAAGGAAACATTTGGCCATTATCCAACAAACTATTGACTGAGGTGTGATTTCTACTTTTCATTTCAGATATGTTCATCCAGTTTTGAATAAGGGATGCCCAGTTGTCATTGGAGGAGATCATATTACAAAGGAATCAGGAACGGGACTGGTCCATACAGCTCCTGGACATGGTCTGGAGGATTATGTCTCTGGCCAGAAGTACCAACTACCCATGCTTTCTCCTGTAAATGATGATGGAAAATTCACTGAAGAAGCTGGAAAGTTTTGTGGGCTTGATGTACTTGCGGATGGTAATATTGCTGTTGTGAAATACTTGGATGAACATTTATCAATTATCATGGAAGAATCCTACCGTGAGTTTCTTTCTTTCCCCTTAGCGGATAATGAGGGAACTTTTTTATTAATTTTTTCATTCGGGTTATAGCAAGCTGAGTCAGTGACAAGCTCTTCCTGCTGTTATGCAGAACATAAGTATCCATATGATTGGAGACCAAAAAGGCCCACAATATTTAGGGCAACTGAGCAATGGTTTGATTCAGTAGAGGGGTTTCGCGAGGCTGTTATGGATGCAATTGGTCATGTAATTGGCCATGCAATAGGTCTGGATTTACATTTTGTTCAAGCAGAATACAGAATATGTGCATTGACTTCTAGCCGCTCTGATTGCTGTATATCACGGTAGGGAACATGCAGTGTTCTAATTCCAGTCTTTTATCCTGTGGAGTCAAAGGAAACTCTTGATGAATGAAGAGACTATTGAGCATATCAAGTGGAAGAGCCAGTTAGATACACACTTCCTCTTTCTGTCTACGTAGTTCCAAATATTAGCGGAGATCCGACCTTCGGATCGTAGTAAGATTTTAGTATGTTACTATAGAAGTATAATGTGGATCTTTGGAAATAATGGATTGAAAATCCGAGGTGCGGATCTTCCAAATCGAGTTACGTAGGGTTATGGACCCTACCGTCAACCTTTGACCGACGGTTGACTTTTGGTCAATGGGTCTCAAATCATTCTAGAACGCCCTTGGGAATGTATTTTATGTAAGTTACGTGTTCTTTCAATAAGATTTATGAGACATGATTTGATAGCACGAAATCCAGGTGAGTGGGCTTTTGGTTTTATATATATAAAAATGTAAAGCATATATACATATATATATATATATATAAATGTAAAACATAAATTTAGGGACGGGTTGTTACATATTAGGCTTAATAACATTAGTAAATTTCTTCGATTAAACTTAACATGGATACATTTTAAAATGAAAGAAAAAAGAATGTACCCATATAAGTTTAAAAATGGATTAAAAAAAATTGGATAGATTTTATATATAAAAAAATTGGTACATTCTACATATAACAAAATAAAAAGTTTTACATGAATAGGTACATATAATTAGCATGGGTACATTTAGCAAAAATAAAAAGTACAAATAAAAAAAATATAGGGGTACAAATACAAATAAACTTTAAAAAATATGGGGCACAAAAAGAAATTAATATATGGGTACAAATTAAAACTGAAAAGAAAATTGGTACAAATTAAAAAAGAATTACAAATTAAAAATGGGTACAAACTAAAACTAAATATATATGATAAAAAATTTAGTCATAAATATAAATATACTAATTGTAACATTTTTAACATTAAATGAATATATTTAGAAATAAAAAAATATTTTATTATTGAAATAATTAATGATGTTATTAATACCTAAGGACCTTGATCAAAAATTAAAAAGGACTAGAATTTTAATCAATGGAATAGCAAAAAGAAGGATGAGAACCTAATTTCTCAGTAATAATAAAAACTGAATGAGTTGTCTGGAGTTTTGAAATCTCGCAATAGGCGAGTTTGGTTTTTTTAAAACGATGCAAACATGACACTCGCAAATGATGTCCCTGTCCCTGTCCCTCCCCGCGCATGGGTATACGCACAGACACGCGGGGAATATATCTGTATTGGATATACATGCAGACACCAGCACTTATTTTGAGCTCATAGTTGAGTGTTCACTTTCTGTTTGGTTCCCGAGAAAATGTTTTGAAAGACTAGAAGCACTTGGAAGTTTTGGGAGGACCTTATATATGTTCTGCTTTCTGTTTGAGATTTCGAGCTTCGTCTTCTTCCTACAGTTCTCCCATGGTTTCTGGGAAAAGGAAGGCAGTTTTCAGCTGTTGGAATGGGCTCCTTTTAAAATTTGTGATGAGTATTAAAGTTAGTGACACAGAGACTTACAACGGCATTCTCTATGGTCTGAATTTTGAGTGTCTTTTTTCTTTAATTCGGTACAGGATTCAGATAGAACAAATAAAAATTACGAAATGTATGCAGTCTCTATCTCATGTTCACAAATATGTACAAATGTGCTTTATTTATGCAAAGAAAACGGTTCATACGGCCCTTCATGATTTTCCAGTTAATTAATATTATAGATCTGGTCTAGAAAGCATAGATTCCTTCATGTATTCCTTTCATAAAGTTTTTTCCATCCTTCTGCAAAAATGATGTCACTTTTCTTGTGATGCTTTTGTAAAACAATGTCAATTTTCATGTATTATCTTATTTTGCTTTCTTACATTGTATTCATATAGTTCCTGTTAACTTGACCTAAACTTTTATATGCAGCATCCAGAGGGGCACGTTTCGAGAAGCGTGTACACCATTTTCAAATTGGTGAGTGCCTCTCTCCAACTTCAGGTCGCTTATGTTGGAGTAAAATCCGGTTCTCATAAGATTTTTGGGCTCACAATCATTGTACGTTACTTGAGGATCAAGTTAGGATTAGGGAATTAACTTGGACTTTACCTGTTGCAAAAAGGAATGTAATATTAAATTGTAATTCTTGCTAAAGGGGTTCCTAATCCTGATTGGTTAAGGAGATATAGACACAGTCAGTTGCCTATTAGGTCTCAATGATGGGATAAGCCTATTAGGTTAACATGCCTATATAAGTGAAGGTCCCTGCGTTTGCTGAGTTACGCAATATTCACAAACTCCCCATACAGTTTGATTGCTAAGGATCAGTACAACGTAGAAGACTCTTTGCGCACCAAGTTTTCGTCCATGGCATCTTCAGGTTAGTTACGTACTTGTGTTTTAATTTATATAGGCTATTAAAGATTTACATGTGGTATCAGAGTGTAGCTTGTATGATTAAGACCTTAAAACAAAATTAAATTAGAAAACTCGGTAAAGTTCTTTTCTGTCGTTCATCATGTTATAGTTTATAGTTTTCTGGTTCCATTTTTGTCTTCAAATAATTACGCATGATGGCTGCTATGTTTTTCAATTGTCTGGCATGCAAATTGGATGAGGGGCTTACATTATTATATTGATGTGCATGGATGCCATGTTAATTAACGTATTGCCAATATAAGGACTAATTGAAAGACATTGAAACTGGACATATATTTGCATGACGGATTGTTTCCAGGTTCTAGTAAGACATGTCTGATATAAAGATTAATAATCCGACATGCATAAAGTAATATCTGATCAAGTTTTTAGGTATGGCTTGTTTGATATCGATTAAGCAAGCCGTAGCGGCTTAATTGATTTGAGTGGTCTCTAAGTCCAAAGTCCTATTGATCAAATTGTGTGGTATTTGAAAAGGACTAAGACTTATAAACTTTGCTATAGAAGGACCACTAATCTCGAGTTGATTGGCTACTCGGATTTGGATTTTGTGGGGTGTGCAGATTCTCTCAACTCTACTTCCAGCTACGTTTTCATGCTCGCTGGAGGAGCAGTGCCTTGGAAAAGTGCAAAACACGGGGAAGTTGCAATGTCTACAATGCAGGCTGAATATGTAGCTTGCTATGAAGCCACTTCACAAGTTGTGTGGTTGAAGAACTTCATATCTAGCATAAATGTTGTCAAATCGATTGCTAGGCCCATTCAGTTATGGTGCGATAACAAAGCTGCTGTTTTCCATGCTCGAAACAACAAAAGGTCTAATGGAACTAGGCATTTGGATCTCAAGTATAAGATGATTCGCAAGGAAGTCATGAAGCAGCAAGTTAAAATTGATTACATTGATACTAAGTCAATGTAGGCGGATCCACTCCATAAAGCTCTTCCTAATGCAGCGTTCCATGTGCATGTGAAAAACATGGGCTTAGTTTTCGATTTTAATGCACTGAATTAGTGGGAGATTCATGTTTTAGTTAGTTCCCTTGCATTGATTTTGGAGTTAAGTCACTAAGACTATTAGCTTTTGGTTGGTTCGTGAGTTTGGATTATAAAGTTTGAAGCATTTTCAGTTATTTTTATTATGATTTTGTTGTTTGTTTTATACCTCTATGTGGCTGTTTGAATGCAGTTATCAAGTAAAAAGTAAAGTTAATGCTTCACAAGCATTTACAACATGATATGAAGAATATTTCCAGATACTGTTTTCATTAAAGGTAGAAAACTAAGGTATTCTGATTCAGTTACACCAGTCATCATGCTAGCACTGACTGGGTTTTTGGAGGGCTTTATTTGAAGCATTAAGAAGACTTACATGGTCTGATCAAGGAGGACCTTAGAAATTAAAATACCAATATATTACATCAAGTCTAATATTTATATTTCGATTTTCTCACTTATTGATGCTTCATGTGATTAACCATACTCACATATGTGATTATGAAGACTATGGACGTTACCCTTGTCCAATAGACTTGTTAGTTCTATGTGATTGTGCTAATTGACAGAAGCTATAAGGAACTTTGAGTTTAAGTGATTTCCATGGCCACTAAAGTAATTCTGATTTGGTTTCTCTTAAGTTAAGTTTCATACAATGCTTGTTTCGACCAAGTGGGAGAATGTTGGAGTAAAATCTGATTCTCATAAGATTTTGTGGTCTCACAATCATTGTACGTTACTTGAGGATCAAGTTAGGATTAGGGAATTAACTTGGACTTTACCTATTGCAAAAAGGTATGTAATATTAAGTTGTTATTCTTGCTAAAGGGGTTCCTAATCCTGATTGGTTAAGGAGATATAGACATATTTAGTTACCTATTAGGTCTCAATGATGGGCTAAGCCTATTAGGTTAACATGCCTATATAACTAAAGGTCCCTGCGTTTGCTGAGTTACGCAATATTCACAAACTCCCCATACGGTTCGATTGCTAAGGATTAGTACAACATAGAAGACTCTTTGCGCACCAAGTTCTCGTCCATGGCATCTTCAGGTTAGTTACTTACTTGTGTTTTAATCTATATAGGCTATTAAAGATTTACAGCTTATTAAATGAATATTTCCAAGACTTGTCTAAACTCATCAGTTATCTCTGTTCTTAATCTGTTTTATGCCTTGTGTTTGGGAACAGTGTCAACTGTTTGTCATTAAACATTAGCTTGAGTTGGAAAATTTGATGAATTAACTTTGAAGAGAATGTATCATTAAAATCTTCGCGTCATCTCACTTGTAATACAACTTGCTACGCAACTGAGGATTCTCATCTTGCTGGTAATTTGAATGAGTTAATATTTGTTTTCGTACGTAAGCATTCTCACTTGTAGATATGAGCACCTTCCTTGGTCATTTAAGTAATAAATTTACTCTCCCCATTTCATTTCACAGCGATCGCAGTGAATGCCAAGCTTTTATATGCCATCGTTGAAGTACAGCCACTCTCAGAAGATTCTTTATCTGATGGAAATCAGAAGGGAGGGCCTGGAAATCTTTTGAAGGAAGAAATATAAGCCTTTCCTTATTGTTGCTTCAGATCTTGTGCCAGTGTTAGAAGCAAAATGGGTGTGAAGCACTTGTTAAGAAAAGGGTGTCGGGTCAGATCTTGAAAACTGCAGGTTACGGATTTAAAAAGATACCTATTGAGAAGATGTATTTATTTCAGATATGTTCATCCAGTTTTGAATAAGGGATGCCCAGTTGTCATTGGAGGAGATCATATTACAAAGGAATCAGGAACGGGACTGGTCCATACAGCTCCTGGACATGGTCTGGAGGATTATGTCTCTGGCCAGAAGTACCAACTACCCATGCTTTCTCCTGTAAATGATGATGGAAAGTTCACTGAAGAAGCTGGAAAGTTTTGTGGGCTTGATGTACTTGCGGATGGTAATATTGCGGTTGTGAAATACTTGGATGAACATTTATCAATTATCATGGAAGAATCCTACCGTAAGTTTCTTTCTTTCCCTTTAGCGGATAATGAGGGAACTTTTTTATTATTTTTTTCATTCGGGTTATAGCAAGCTGAGTCAGTGACAAGCTCTTCCTGCTGTTATGCAGAACATAAGTATCCATATGATTGGAGACCAAAAAAGCCCACAATATTTAGGGCAACTGAGCAATGGTTTGATTCAGTAGAAGGGTTTCGCGAGGCTGTTATGGATGCAATTGGTCACGTAATTGGCCATGCAATAGGTCTGGATTTACATTTTGTTCAGGCAGAAAACAGAATATGTGCATTGACTTCTAGCCGCTCTGATTGCTGTATATCACGGCAGGGAACATGGAGTGTTCTAATTCCAGTCTTTTATCCTGTGGGGTCAAAGGAAACTCTTGATGAATGAAGAGACTATTGAGCATATCAAGTGGAAGAGCCAGTTAGATACACACTTCCTCTTTCTGTCTACGTATTTCCAAATATTAGTGCCTAATTAAGATCTTATAGAAGTTGATATTTGCTTTAATTTTGAGCATCAGTTGGGGATATTTTCACTTTTGCAAATGCATGTTGTCTGTCTGTGACTCTGCAAACACAGGTGTGTATTTGTGTGCTTTTAGTACATATATGAAGATAGCTAGATAGTTCAATCAATCAATATCCATATATACAAAGACTGCTCTACTGATTAGCCCAATTTTAATTATTTTAAAGATGAATGGTGTATTCAATAGATTAAATTTTGATTCCTTCAGTCATCTATTTTTGCAGCGATAATATCCGAAAAGGGTAGCGATGCGTGGTGGTACATGAAGGTGAAGGATCTTCTCCCTGATAAATATCATGATAAGGCATCTGAATATGAAAAGGGGACTGATACAGTGCATGTGTGGTTTGATTCAGGTATTAATACAGTTATTGTTTAACCTTTTCAGCTCTACCTTGTGCTGCTATACAAGAAGTTTCTCTATTTACTTGCTAATAACAAGAAGATAGCAACCAATCTAAGTCTGGTTTGCATTCTCATTGTGCTACTTTTAGTCAGCTAGGATGCAATACTCAAAAGTGCAAGGGTATGTAATTTAAATAGTTTCAGCAATGCCAGTATATTCCAGTGTCATAACACATGGATTTGTATTGGATGAGAACGGTTTGAACCAAAAGGTAAGTAGTTGATGTAAAGTAAATTTAAACGTACTGAATTATCACTTGAATCAATCTTCAACAGTATCTGGATGCTGAAGTCTTGTTTTTTTTTTTTTTTAATGCTTCTTTTTGTAAGTTTATGCTGCAAGTGACAATGCTGTTTTAGGCAGTTTTATCTCTTGGAGCAAAGAGTGCTATGAAAACTATCACTTCTTTAAGATATTTCAGGTGAACATTTTCTTAAGCCTGTCGATTTCCCCAATGTGGTGGAATATTTAAATCGATGATTTTTCTCTGAAAAAAAATTCAGGTGTAATTATGACTTTGAGGTTGAAATAACACCTTATAATTGGTGACTATTATCTATCGAATGAATCGTATAGTGTTTGAATACATGATGATCATCGATTGCACCTGTGATATCACTAAGACAATTATTTATTGAATGAATTGTATAATGTTTGAATACATAACGATCATCTATGTCACCTATGATATCACTAAGACAATTATCTATTGAATGAATCGTATAGTGTTTCTATCCTTGAGACTTGGTAAGGGAGAATTCTGGAAGGAAGGAAGGTAAGAACGGGGTTGAATGCAATGCACTCACGCTCATGAGAGAGGCCTTTTTTTAATCACGGGCACTATGTGCCCCTAAAGATGTGTTGTGTTTACCATTGTTATCCATTTGATATAGGCATTAATAGTGACACTATACTTTTAGGTTACATACAAACTCACTAAACTTGGTTGGTCGCTCCACGTTTAATGAAACTTGCATTTTTATTGAGAAAAAACACGTTGTCTTCTTCTTTTAACCAATCCCATATCAAATAAAATTGTCTCACTCTCTCTAGTGTTTTCTAACAACCCACACAAACAATTAGCTACCAAGCTAAACAGCCAAATTCCAGTACGATAAACTATTATTATCAGACATACACAGTTCCACCATGATCATGGAAAAGACTTAGGCTCCTTCATATGTTGTTTTGAGTATAAAATTAACAAATAAATAAGATGAAATGACCTACTATCCAGTCTCATTCTTTTCTTGATCCTCCCAAATTTGTATGCCAAACCATCGAAAAGTACATTTCAACGGGTCAATAATCTATGCTATGGATAATCGTGTTTGTTAATCATATGAACTCAATCCCCTTCTTGGCTTCCGAACGTGGATGTTGAATGCATGCACTCTTTTTATTTTATATGCAAATAAAATTTAACCTTTTCTTGATTCTCCCAAATTTGTATTTTCATGGGATAATTGGAGAAGTCAAAATAACTTGTCTTTGAACTGAGATATTTTAAGCCTCCCAACTTGAAAAGAGAAAAGCACATAAATAGAGTGAAGCTAAACATGTTGTTCTTGATCAATCTCTTACATAGCAAAGGCCACTAAAAAGTAGAAGTTTATGTCTAAATGATAGCAAACAAACCAACGCTTTAAATTGCCATCAAATTAAATTTAAGAAAAAAAATAAAAATTGGCTTGTTTTATTAATATTCCACATATTGTTGAATACACCCCACGTACTTAATACACCTCACACTTGGTTTTTTAATTAAAATTTATCTTAATACACCCCACATACTTTACCATAATACCCTCACACCCCACACTTTCAAAATACACACCACATTTTTTACATACATCCCACATTTCTATCTACATCCTACATTTTCTACATACATTCCACACTTTTCTACATAAACCTCACACTTTTCACGTCTTAGGTGCAAATACATATTTTATTTTTTACTTCTGTATAATCACAAAACAATGAAACCAGTTTTAAAAGGTAGAATTTATGTAGAAAATTGACCAAAAATGCTTCCATGATTCATTGGATAGAAGAATTTCAGCCCTCGAAAGCTTAAAGCCAATCGAAACTCCTTAACCTGCATAAGCATCTGAGTAGATGCTTTAAGGGTGAGAGTCGATTTCATGCCGATCATCCGGCCATATTATCCCGCCTGGCTTCCACTGTGAGTGGGGGCACAATCACAAACACAATGGCATGCAGGCTGAAGCACATAACAATAAGATAATTATAAAATAACATAATTAGGCCTCTCAATCTTGAGCCACAACCCCAGCAAGCAGTAACAGATAGGGGTGAGAGTTATCCATGAATTGACCTTACTTTTTTCAAAGAGATATCAATTTATAGGCATGCTGATGAAGTCACTAAAATAATAAAAAAAATATGAAACCTTCACATTATGTGAAGCTTCCGAAACGTCGATTTCATGTTTCGTCAAAAATAATTTTTTTTAATCAATGTGTTTGTAGTTTTATTGATTACGGTTTGTTCTGCAATGGAGAGGGAGAGTGATTTTAAGAGTTGAAGAAAATAAATAATCTTGGGATATATGTAAAAAATGATTTGGGATGTATTTAATTTTTTTTTTAAAACTTTATGAGGTCAAAATTGTCATTACAAAGTAAGGTATATAAGTCATTTAATATCAAATTTTAATATGAGGTGTATTCAACCTTATGTGGGGTGCTAGTAAAAAAACACAATAAAAATTTAGTATTTTCTTTTCGACATACATCTTTGATCTTCATCCCGACCCTCTCCGTCTTGGAGGCTCAGTAATTTGCATAGCCTAGTCACCTTGGACCTCATTCTACGACCGCGTCAAAGAAGAAGTCGTCGTATCCCAACGAGAAGGGTTGGGAGTAAATAGAATTTTGGTTAGAGTGAAATTAAACTTTTTGCCATCAGCATATTAAAACCCTATAAAATATGCAATTATTTTTATCAAAATAATATACAGTGTAAATTAACACAATAATATGAACCCTTGATAATGATAACCTTTGTTCTTTGATTCGTGTTAGTAAATACAAACTAAAATTTATTTAGAGAGATGCTGAATACAAACTCATATAAACTCAAACTTACACTGAATCAGTCTGCATAACAAATAATAAAAAAAAATAAAAATAAAAAAAAAAAAACCTATAAAATCAGTCAAGGCTTTGAACTCTGCTTCTTGTCCAATGGTTGCAATTAGCACGCATAGAATAGTCTGGAGCCTATAACAAAAAGAATGAGAGAGAATGAAAAAAACTGAAAAAAAACACAAAGCTTTCACTCTAAAATAGAATTTGAGATATGAGATTTTACCCAAGATGGATATGAATGGTTGACAAAAGCCTTTTGCGTCAAGAATCTTCCCAAATTAATCCAAATAGTATAACACGGTCCCGCGCTTCCAAAAGGCCTGAAACTAAAACTCTAATACTGATTGGAATGAAATTCATGTGAGTTTCATGTGAATACGTGGGAGATTGGAAATCGAAAATAGCAGTTAAAACTAAGTGTTATTGATTCTCCATGTAACTGCAAAGAATGTGCTGTTAATGCTGAAAATGTGGAAGAGATTATGTCCTTCTCTTCCTTTTGAAATTCCAATGGAGAAAGGAAGGAAAGGATGTAATTCATTATTTATGTGATGGGTAATCCAAGGGTCTCAATTAATTTCAAAGTGTTGATGCGTTGCGTTTGATGGTTGTAAATTCTCATTTATGATATGTGCAGATATATTGTCCGCATCTAAACATTTCTCAATGTTTTATATTTTGTATGACAATTTTAACCCTATTATATTTGTGTATTACCATTTAACCGTATTATATTAGGATAGTCCTATAATAATAATAATTATAATAATTATTATTATTATTATTATTTTGAAATGAGGGTATTTTGAATGTTTTATCTTTTTATTTTTCTCACTTTATCTGTACTAATTAATAAAACTCTCATTACCAATCAAAAGAGGGTGAAAAGACAAATTAGTCTTCTATCACACAAAAAAAATTATGGGCAACAATGTAATTTCACAGGTATATATATTGAAGACTAATTTGTGTGATAGAAGACTAATTCCTCACATTATTGCCTATCATTTTTTTTTGTGTGATAGAAGACTAATTTGTCTTTTCATCCTCTTTTGGTTGGTAAAGAGGGTTTCATTAATTAGTAGTATATAGATGTATATTGAAAACCAAATGGTTACCAAATAGGCCTCAAGTTTCAAACAATAAAAATTGAAATAAAAACCTAAAACCATATAGTTACTGAGTAGACCCTAAATTTCTGTGAAATGTGGTAAATAATACAGAGAAACCATGGTAGTCGATGACTTTCTGTTAAAGCTACTTTAGGCGTTCATTGGAGTATTGGATTCTTGAATGCATGTTTGATAAATCAATTTGGATGTGAATAGTTTTGTTTCCCTCTCTATCTGTTTGTTATGTGATTTGGATCGAGATCATTGCAACTGCATATATAATAACTTTGTTTATCGTCGACGAACAGGAGTTTGTTGAAATCTGGTTTCCTTGTAACTGCAATCAGACCCCCAGTGGTGCCACCCAACTAAAGCAGGTTAGTTTGTTTCAAGTTAACCAACTAGTACTATACTGCAGTAATTTTTTTTTTTCATTTATACATGAGATGTCTAAAGTTCGACTCACATAAATAGCGAAAACGTATTATATTTGTGTTGAGTTTGATACATACTGAATGACTAGCCCGTTGTGATGGATATCGTTGCATTAAAAAAAAAAAAAAAGCATTTCCGTTTCCTAATTGACCAAAAGAATAATCTCCTAATTTTTCTTTTGAAGAAGAATAATCTCCTAATTTAGAAATTAAGACAAATTAATTAAATAATCATGAAATTGGATGGATCAATGCTTGAGCTAAATGGGCCAGCAGGTAGTCATTTGCATCTAGGTGAGGCCGGCCTGTTAAATTCGCTTCCGGCCCATAACCACCGTCTTCCCCATGAAACCGTGAGCTTTCCCCATCCGAGTCTCACCGAGTCGTCATCTCCCGCAACTTCACAGAATCACAGCACAGCAAAACGTCGCAACCCGAGACCCTGGATCCGATCCGACCTTGATCCGATCCCACCATGTCCTGCTTAGCCCTCTCTCTTCAACCCGCCAATGGATCCGACATCCTGCTCCAAACCCGAGAATGGTTCCCTCCTGCCCGGGCCCTCGTCGCCGTCTCCTCCTTCCGCCAGACCCGCCTAGCTTTCGCCGCCACCAAGCAGCAACAACTCCACAACACCAAAGACAATTCCCACAGCCACTCTGACTCTTCCTCCGACACCACTGCCGACTCCGTCGCCTCCCTCGGCGACGACCCACTCGCCGCCTCAAGCGGCCAGCTCATCGTGGGTGTCGAATCTCGGTACCGGGTCGTCTACCGCCTCGTCAACTCCATCTACGTCCTCGGCGTCACGACCGCCGATCACAACTCGATCAACGTCTTTGAGTGCATCCACATCGTCAACCAGGCCGTCAGCGTCATAGTCACCGCTTGCCGCGGCGTCGATGTTACTCCGGAGAAGCTGAGTCGGAAGTACGCCGAGATCTACATGGCTCTCGACATTGTTCTGAGAGGTGTCAGCAATATTCGATTGGCGGCGATGCTTTCGTCGATGCACGGCGACGGCATTGCCAAGATGGTGCACTCGGCGTTGGACACTGAGAACAAGATCCGTGGGGCGGAGAATTGGAGAGCCGTTGAGGCGCTTTCCGTCGAACACGAGGCGGGCATTGTGGCGTTCAACAATTTAGGGTTTGAATTGCCGCCGGAGACGATCGGTGCTGGGGATGAGGTGGCCGCTAGCTTGGCGCCGGTGGTGCAGAGTGAGGAGAAGGATCAGAATTTAGAGAATGAGGAAGAGAGCCAAGCTGAGAAGGACCCATTTGCGGCAAGCGAGAAGATTAATCAGCCTGAAGAGCTGGTGAGTGGGTTCAAGAAGAACAAGGATCCTTCCGCCACGGACTTAACAACAGCGCTGGCGACACTTGAAGTGACTACATTGCCCCCCGCGGAGGCGACCCAGAGTACCCATATTGCGGTGGAAGGGTTTGAAGGGGAGTATGGTGGGATTGAGTTTGGGAATGACCAAGCTTCTTTGGGTGAGACTTTTGAAGGGTTTAGTGATGCTTGGGGAGGTGGGTTGGATGCTTCTGAGTTTGTTGGATCAAAGAAGGTTGCGAAGAAAGAAGGGCTGGGCGGGCTTGAATTGTTGCAGACCGGGCCTGATGCTCCAAAAACTGCTGGTGCCACTGCAGGTGGTGCAGCAGCGGGTACTCCCCTTGATACCCTTGTAAAAAGCGAAATGAAGGGTCCTGAGATGCACATTGTGGAAGAGATCAGTGCTGAGTTTAGAGAGTCATTGCTTGCTAGAGTAGGATTAGTGGGTGTTGTTTATTTGAGAACTTTGCCTACCAAAACTAGTGCTGATAAAGAAACCGAATTTTCTTTCCGGGTTGAGGGAACCAGCCCGGTTAAGAGGTTTATTATGCAGAATTCTCGAGTTAGTAGTCTAGGGAACGGATTGTTTCATGTGAGGACTGCAGCCTCCGATGAGCCTTTACCCATTTTGAAGTATAGTCTGCTGCCTAGGTTGACACCACTGCCCTTGAGGGTTCGTCTTGTGCAACGCCATACAGGAAGCTTACTTTCTGTGATGATACAGTATGTGTCAAACCCTGAGTTGCCAGCGCCTTTGACTGATGTGACATTTGTTTTAAAGCTCCCACTTGATCCTACATTGTTGAAGGTATCACCAAAAGCTATATTAAGTAGGTCTGACAAAGAACTGAAATGGCATATCCCCGAGATTCCGTTGAATGGATCTCCTGGTCGGTTGAGGGCAAGGATGCCTGTGGATTCTAATGAAGGAGATGGCAGTGAGGAGATTGAAGTTGTTGCTTATGTGAAGTTTTCTTGGCAAGGAACTAAATCATTGTCTGGAATTTGTTTGCGGCCAGCTTCCGAGGGTAATACAGACTTTTATGAGGTTAATCACAGGTACGAGAATGGGTTATATATGTGCAATTGATACATGATGAAATCACTGTTGCACTGTAGAGTAGAGGGTTGTGTCTCCTTTTTTGTTGTTTATTTTGAGAGGTTTCTGTTGATTGTATCTTGTTGTAGCATTCTTTGATTTTGAGCTTGTAGCTTGGTTATCGGTCATTTGAAAGCTTTATGTCTTTGTGTATTGTGTGAATGGATATACAAGTTTCTCTTTACATGCTATCTTCCGTCTCTTGGTTTATTAATCTTACTATCACATGAACGTGTAGGTTTTGTAATTCACTGATAAAACAAACTTGTTTAATAAATACAGATAGTGAACCTTATGCTCTAATCGAGATTTTTTGACTAAGGGGTCATTGGTAATAAAACAAACTGTGTTCAACAGAAATAAAACATTATAATGAAACTTATACTTTAACTGAGATATTCTGACTAAAGGAGCATTAGGACTCAATCTATTGAAATTTAGACATTACCGGCAATGTTCACAAAAGTCGGTGCCGTAGATGGTCAATAAGTTTTGAACCATCTAAACTTCTGTTTCACTTGTTTTACATGGCCTTTTCAACTTGAAACTTTGTAATGGTTTTTATTTGTTTCTTCTTTTTGGCAAGACACCAATGCCCGAGGCTTTCATGAAACAATATGATTCCTTTTGTATTGCAATTTGTGTGAATCTGCAAACATAGTGACAAAATCATATATACCTCTTCCCATGTCCAACTGATTTAGGCAGTTACTCCTTGAGTAGTTCAATGATAATCTGAGCTTCCGAAGTTGAAAAACGGGTGGCTTTTATGCATTTTGTGTAGTCTGTTCTTACATCTTTACCCATTGGTTCAATAATTTATTTTGTGATCAGGAATAAAAAGATGTAAGAAATAATATGGTAAAATAACATAGAGTGTGAACTTGTTCAAAACATTGGACTTCCACTATTGGTTCCTTTTGAGTTTAAAGATCTCTCTTACATTTGCCTATCACATTCATTCTCATGATACAGGTTTCAAATTTTTGCGGTATTCATATTTCTATCCGATGTTTTATAATTTTTTTGTATAGAGCCGAATTAGCTTCCTTTATATGACTTTTATCCGTTTGTTACCGCTAACAGTTTAGTTTTATCACCTATTCGAACCTTACCGAAACCCCATAGTCGAGGCCCAGCCTTTTTCTTTTTTATTTATAGCGGACACGTACATTTATGTGGTAACTGCAGATTGTGTAGAAGGGTGGAAAATGGCACATTAAAGATTAGGGATCAAAATGGAAACCAACACTTTAGGGTCATCAATGGATTTACCAAGTTTTATTTATCACATTGAACATTTGGTTATGTTGTTTTGTTTAAATGTTCATTCAAATACATGTTGAAGTTTTCCATGTTTGGGCATCCAAAATTCAGAGTGAGTTTGTGTCATTGTATTTGTACCAGGTAGCTCTAGCTGGAAAGTGCTACTTTTCAGAAAAATGTAAGCAAGCTATCTTCTGTTTTCCAACATGTGAATTAGAAGTTAGATAAGGGCTAATCAGGCTACAATTTATCAGAATTCTTCTCAAGCGTCCTATTTACTGAAATAGTCTGCTAAGCATACGATGGATTAGCCATTTGGTTTCTGCCAATCATAACTAACAGTGCAGTCTGCACTCAGTGTCGTCTCCTGTAGTCTTTGAAGGTCATTCTCTGTAGTATCTAATTCAATTGCAAATGTATTTTACGAACCCAGGATCCAAGAGTATTGGTAATTCAGTGTGATAATTCGCATTTGTACAATTGTACTTGTAGAATTTCAGGGCAATATGTAGCAGCAAGTTGAAGTTGGGTCAAAAGTTATAGTTCTGCCGTAGTTACTCTGATTCTTTTGATCCCTGTAGTTTTAGTTTCCTGAAATTCCCCTGATAGTTTGCGCTTCGATGTGGTTCTTGTTCTAGTTTGCATTTCTGTCAAATTGGTTGATGGAAAACATGAACTTTTGTAACGATTTGACCAAGGCTGGCCGCAGGACAACCAGTGTCTTAGAGCTAAAGTAGAGTTAGAGACTAAAAGCATAAGTTTAGGTATTTAATCAAATTTTAGTTATGCAGAAGTAGCTTCAATTTTCTCTTCTCTGGGAAGAGCATATTGTTGAACCAAGAATGCAATGCTGTAGATTAATTAGATTAAAGGTGCTCTGAAGAAGCTTCTTTCTCCTGAGATCCAACAGGTCCATAAGGAGCTTCTCATTACCCTTGTTTCATTACCAAAAAGTATCACATGATGATAGTGGTGAAGTCAAGAATTGCTAGAGGAGTGGGCGAATTTAAAAGAGTGCAAAGTTAAAAAAAATGTAGACAACCAAATTCATATGGATATTAGACAATATTAGGAACAATTGTAATGCATCAATACTCAAGGGACTTCCCGGAATATTCGAAGGAAGACTACCCAGAATATTTGAAGGGAGATTTAAGCAATGTTTTTTTATACTGTCGTTCCATAAAATCTTAAGACTCATAATCCTATAGTAGATTATACTATATGACTAATAACTAATTAAACTAAAAACTCAATTAATTAGTACTAATAATTTAATAATTATTCAATAAACAAAAATTCAATCCAATTAACCAGTATCAATAATTATGCAGATTATTCAATAATCAATAATTTAATTAATCAATAATCAATAATTTGTTGCAGTCCTATCATATTAGGAATGTGATTGTGTAAATCCTAGTATATCTAGGACTATCTTGTAGTTACCTATTAGGAGTTGATTATCTATTGAGAGATATAATCCTATAAGGATAAGGATTATACCCTTCCTACTGCTATAAATAAAGGCATAAGGGGGTGATATAACACACACCTCACTATTAAATCTCTCTCTTTCTCTCTTGTTGCCACTTGCCCCCTCTCTCTCTATTCCTTAGATCGCTTAGTTAATTAGGCCTACAACATGTTATCAGCATGCTCTTGTCAGAAGCTAAAGAACTGAAAGATCGTACGAGGAGGCTATCTTCTACAAATTCAAGGGCTCTCAATCGTTTTTTGTCAATCAGGTTCGTCTAAAATGAATTAAGATATATGAAAAAACCTTGAAGCATGAAAATATTCCTCATGATGCATGAACCCTCTATATTTATATTTTCCTTCCAATTATATATATCATATATATGTTCATACATTTTGTCAATATATATAATTGTTTATGCATTATGCATATATGCTATGAGGAATTGTGAGTCAAAGAATCAAAATTAATTTAGAAGCAATTAGGGTTTTCAACCCTAGATTTGGAAAAAAAAAAAGAAAAAAAAAGAAAAAAAAAAAGGTAATTTCTTGCGACACCACCATGTGGCAGACCTTGGGACGGTGTCTCAAAGCCTTGGACCTCACGTGTAGCCCTCTGAGCTTGCTTCTTCCTCTCAAACCCAACCAAGCTTTGACTTGGGTTGTTTGATACACGGGCTTGAAGCCCTAGTCCAAAACCCAACCCACAACCCGCATGCTTAACGCCATGATGGGCTTGTCACTGACACGGGCTTGAAGCCTTGACCCGTCCGCACCAGTTTTCTAGTTTGTTGGACCAGTTCCCTACCACGGCCCATACTAGCTTGCTGCTGGGCTCTACCTTAAGCCATGGCCCGCGAAACCATAAGCCAGCCCATGCGGCTGGGCTTGTCCCTATGCCCAAAACAGAAGCCAGCCTACAGCTGGGTTTTCGCGCGCACCTATGCCTTTGGGCTTGCCCCGTGTGCTTGACCAGGCCCAACACACTAGCCTTCACGACTGGGCTTCCCAAAAGTGACCCGTGGCCTGCAACCATGGATTGGGCTGCTTCTAGCATCCACTGGAGCCCAATAAACCTCATAGGGCTTTGCCTTAGTCACGACATCCAGGCCCAAAACCTTTTGGGCTATGTTCTTCGAATCTAATGCAAATTTTTGGGATTCTAAATAATTTTAACCTGCATGTTGCAATTATTTTTGCTTCTACAATCGACCTCGAATTGTCTCAATCTATTGAATTAATTGAAGTGACCAGCAGTCCACTAATCTGACAATTAATCCAAAATTACTGGCCTGAAGCTCACTTTTTGGCATTAACGATTTAATAAATTATTTCGTCTATTTGAACCATTGATTCTCACACTTGGGTTCCTAAAGCAATCCACAAATCCACTACACTTTATTGTATATTGTATTTTGTGTTCTTGCAAGTACCCCTATATATGAACTAAATGTTCATAACTAAATCGAACCTATAGTTTCGAATTTAGTGCTTTTGAAACTCTAAGTTTTCATTCAAAACTCACAACATGAAACCTGTAGCTTTCGTGCATAAATTAAGCCAATACATGTTTATAGAACCCGAATGTTCCATAATGTATGTCTATGACTTTCCATATGACTAACCATGTTTTGTTGTACTCTCTATTTAGGGACATGTCGAACTTGAACAAGCTCGATTTCACCGCTCTGGAAGTCTCCGGAAGAAACTACCTGAAGTGGGTTCAGGACGTGAAGCTCTACCTCACTGCCAAGAGTCTTAGAGCTACCATTGAGGAACCAATCGACGATGCACCTATCGACGAAGCTTAGAAAGGTACTGCTATGATCTTCATCCGAAGACACATCCATGATGCACTGCAGACCGAGTACTTCGCAGAGGAGGATCCACGTACCCTTCGGCTCACCCTGGCGAATCACTTTGATCACCAAAAAGACATCTTCTTTCCTAAAGCAAGAGACGACTGGTAGCATTTACACTTCCAAGACTTTAAGTCTGTGAATGAATACAACTTTGAAGTTTGTAGAATCTGATCACTACTTAAGTTCTGTAACGAGGACTTAACCGAACAGGATCTCCTGGAGAATACCTATTCAACCTTTAATGCCACCAATATTGTCCTGCGACAACAATATAGGGCACAGAAGTTCACCAAATTTTCGGATTTGATATATGTTCTTCTTTTTGCTGAAAAGAAGAACCAGCTTTTGATGAAGAATCATCAAGCTAGACCTACCGGCTCAAACGCCATGCCTGAAGCGCACGCGACAACTTCGAATAGCCACAACCGACAGAGATTCCATCGTGGAACCAAACAGAGGCCCATCCAAGGAAGGAAACTTGACCCGGAAGCGCCAACCCTTTGCCCCGAAGGCCCCAAACTTCAAGAACAAGGACAAAGCTACCGTTCAATTAGATTCCACTGAATTGGACATGTGTTACTGATGTGAATCAAGAGATCATTGGTCACACATATGCCGAGCTACCCCTGAGGCCATTGCCAAGTATCATTCACGTCGTGAGTCCAACTTTGCGCATGTAGCAATCCATGAAGTGGCTACTACAACTCTGGAGGTTTCAAATTTTTAGGAAGCATCCGCTCCTATGGACGAATAAATTTAGACATGTTTTTAAGGTGTTTAACCCCTAGTGGCTGAACCCTTCCCCTAATTTCTAGGTTTATGGTTTAATTTTTTAGACAATTTTTCTAAGTTTTTGGAATTATTTGTTTGGTTAGGTTTGTTTTGAACTTTGGATATTATTTTATGGATATTATTTCTCGACTTGATTTATTGAATGAATGGAATTATATTTATGCATGTGACCGATTCAGTTAATTTATTTCTAGGTATGACTAGTGGGGAAGTTAGTTGTCTGGCTGATAGTGCTACTACACACACCATATTGTGTAAGAAACACTATTTTACTAACTTTGTACCTAAGAATGCACATCTGACAACCCTTTCAGGACCATCCAACCTGATAAAAGGATACAAAAATACCCGTATAATATTGTCCAATGGTACTGAATTAACCATTAAAGAGACACTCTATTCTCCCTATTTCGGAAGAACGTTGCTGAGTTTTAGAGACATTCGAGATAATCAATATCATGTTGAAACCACTGAAAAGAATGGTTCTGAATTTCTCTATATCACTTCTTACAAATATGGCCAAAAGCATATTCACGGGAAGCTTGAACGTTTCCCGAGTGGGTTGTACTTAGCAACCATTTGAGCCATAGAGACACCATGTGGCCGGCTCTAGTGCTGGGTTCTAGGACACTTTGTTGCTTTGGCATGATTAAATGGGACACCCCAGACGAGATATGATGCGCCGTATCCTCAAAGCATCTCATGGGCATCACTTGAAATCTTATCCCGACCATCCGCTTTCCAAAGCATGTTCCTTGGGGAAGTTGAACATTCAACCCTCAATTACAAAGATTATTCACGACCCTTCTAAATTTATTCAGAGGAATCAAGGGGATATTTGTGGACCTATCCAACCAATGTGCGGGCCATTTAGATACTTTATGGTGTTGGTTGATACATCAACGCGATGGTCATATATCTGCTTATTGTCCGCACGCAATGCTGCATTTGCAAAACTCCTAAACAAATTATTAAGCTTAGGGCTCACCACCCTGATTATCCAATCAAGTCGATTCGACTGGATAATGCTGGAAAGTTTACGTCACATACCTTTAACGATTATTGCATGTCTATTGGGATTGAAGTTAAACATCTTATACCCCATGTTCACACTCAAAATGGCCTGGCAGAAGCTTTCATAAAGCGCCTTTAAACGATAGCTCGAACTTTGGTTATAGGAACCAATTTACCAGTATCTGCCTGGGGCTATGCAATACTACATGCAGCTATGTTGGTCTACCTAAGGCCCATCGCTACCCAACCTCATTCACCTTTACAGTTGGTTATTAGATACGAGCCTGACATCTTGCATTTATGTGTGTTTGGGTGTGCAGTCTATGTGCTAATAGCACCGCCACTACGTACCAAAATGGGTCCTCAGAGAAAAATGGGAATCTATATCGGTTATGATTCGCCATCAATTATAAGCTACTTAGAGCCCTTGACATGAGATCTCTTTACCACACATTTTATGGATTGTCACTTCGATGAGACAATCTTCCCGTCGTTAGGGTGAGATAAGATCACTAACGTTCCTGTAGAATGCCGCAAATTGTCGTGGATTACTCCTACTGTGTCTCATTTAGATGCATGCCTCAGTTTGAAACTGAAGTGTGACACATTCTAGATCTTCAGAGCATTGCTCAAAGCATGCCAAATGCTTTTACTGATCTAGCGAAGGTGATGAGATCACATATACCTACTGCAAACGCACCTGCAAGGATGGACATATCGATCGTATGCCGTAACACCGTCGTGGAAGGCTGAACCATCCCAGAGGGTGGGGCGGCCGAACCTTTCACACGGCAAGGTACAATGGCAGTTAGCCAATCACCTGCTCCTACCTTGAACATGGCAGGCCTCTTGGTTCAAAGGATTCACAACCTTGGAAGAGGAAAACGACACAAACTAGTGAACCCAGTCTGAATCTGACCATTGCTTACTCATCCGTTCCAATGCATGAGCTTATTCTAGATTACAGTGATGCTTCAGATGAAACATGTTAACTTCTCGAGAATCGCAAGATTTTGGTCTATTATGCAGTTTTAGATGAGGTTTGGAATCAAAATCAGATGATAGTCGATGATGCATTCGCGTATATTGTTGCTTCTGATATCATGCTTAGCAATGACATTGAACCACGCTCTATTAATGAACGTCGACGTAGAACGGATTGGTCAAACTAGAAATAAGCAATCCAGGTCAAACTCGATTCACTAGCGAAACGAAAGGTGTTTAGACCTATAGCTCCTACTCCACCACATGTGAAGCCTGTGAGCTACAAGTGGGTTTCCGTGAAGAAGTGTAATGAGAAGAATGAAATAATACGATACAAAGCATGCCTTGTAGCGCAAGGCTTCTCTTAACGCCCTGGGATTGATTACGAGGAGACGTATTCCCTTGTAATGGATGTAATAACATTCCGCTACCTTATCAGTTTGGTAGTTTCCGAAAAACTAAATATGCAACTTATGGATGCGGTAACCGCGTATCTTTATAGGGATCTAAATACGGAAATGTACATGAAAGTTCCAGAAGGACTTCCATTGACTATTTCAAATAGTTCTAGACCACGGAACACTTTCTCAATTAGGTTGAGGAGGTCACTCTACAGATTGAAACAATCGGGGTAGATGTGGTATAACCGTCTGAGTGAATATTTGACAAGTTAAGATTATGTGAACAACGAACTATAACCATGCGTGTTCATCAAGAAGTCACATTCCAGATTTGCAATCGTTGCAGTTTATGTCGACGACATGAACCGCATCGGAACTCTCGTAAAGCTTGAGGAAATTGCCACGCACTTGAAATTGGAATTTGAGATGATTGATCTTAGGAAAACTCAATACTGTCTTGACCTGGAGATTGAGCATTGTTCGGATGGAATCCTAGTACGTTAATCGAACTACACCAGAAGGTGTTGCGTCGTTTTAATGAGGATAAAGTTAAGCTTTCAAGTACTCCTATGGTTGTTTGGACTCTAGATGCTAAACGAGATCTCTTCCGTCCGAATGAAAATAAGAAGAGATTTTGGAGCCTGAAGTTCCATACCTAAGTGCAATTAGTGCTTTATTGTACTTGGCTCAATGCACTAGACTCGACATCTCCTTCACTGTTAATCTTTTGGCTAGATACAGCAATGCGCCTACACACAAACATTGGAATGGTGTTAAAGACATTTTCTGGTACCTCAAGGGTGCGATGGATTTAGGCTTGTTTTACACCCACGAATCCTCGAGAGGAGCTGCCGCCCCTTCAGCCCTCGGGTCGATTCACGCCTCGTTGGTTACACAAATGCTGGTTATCTGTCTGACCCTCATAGGGCACGTTCTCAAATGGTTATGTCTTTACCGTTGGTGACATTTCTACATCTTAGAGGTTTACCAAGCAAACGTTAGTTACGACTTCTTCGAACCATGCTGAGATTCTCACCCTGCATGAAGCCTTGCGAGAGTAAGGTTGAGAGCAGTTAAGGAACATATTCGAAGCACTAGTGGTCTTTCTTTCGTCGTTGACCTTCCTACGACGATCTTTGAAGACAATGCAGCATGTATTGAGTAGTTAAAGAAGGTATACATCAAGGAAGACAACACCAAGCACATGGCGCAGAAGTTCTTTTACTCACACCAGCATCAGAACATTGAAGTAAAGTAAATCCATTCCCAGGACAACCTAGTCGACCTCTTCAAGAAGTCACTACCCAAGTCTACTTTTCAGAAGCTCGTCCAAGTAATCAATGTGCGTAAATTATCTGAATTGAATCGCTTGTACTATTTTTCCTACGATTAGGAGCATTTTTCCCACTAGGTATTTGCTACCTAATGAGGTTTTGACAAGGCCCCTATTCTGGGATGATTATACTCTGTTGAGTTCACTACTTTTGTCTTATTTGACGTTTGTTTTAGACATTATGCATACTTCTCACTTTTATCCTTAGTCTATGGGTTTTTCCCATGCCTTGGGTTTTCTGGGATGATTATACTATGTTGAGTTCACTACTTTTGTCTTATTTGACGTTTGTTTTAGACATTATGCATACTTCTCACTTTTATCCTTAGTCTATGGGTTTTTCCCATGCCTTGGGTTTTACCATAGCGAGGTTTTGTGAGTTTTACTACCAATGCATACTTACTTTACTTGTGTTTGAGACTCGCGTTCACCCTTTATGCCGAGGATTTCATCAACTATTCTACCTCAGTTGCTGAAGACCTGATGCGACGTTTTGTTGAGTATTTACACACTCAAGGGGGAATGTTGCAGTCATATCAGATTAGGATTGTGATTGTGTAAATCCTAGTATATCTAGGACTATCTTGTAGTTACCTATTAAGAGTTGATTATCTATTAAGAGACATAATCCTATAAGGGTAAAGATTCTACCCCTCCTACTACTATAAATAAAGGCATAATGGGGTGATACAACACACACCTCAGAATTAAATCTCTCTCTTTCTCTCTTGTTGCCGCCGGCCTCCTCTATCTATTCCTTAGATCACTCAGTTAATTAGGCCTACAATAGAATTCCATTTATCAATAATCAACAGTTCTATTCATCAACAATCATATGATTCATATCAAAATTTATCGTTGACAAAAAAAAAAAGTACAATCATATGATTCATATCAATAATTACTATTCATATTACAATATTTTAATTAAACAAAATTTTATATTAAATTATTTAACTAATAATTTTAATTTAAAAAAAAAAAAATTAGGTTTACCTTTGAGGGGGTTGGCAATGGTGGCAAAAAAGGAAAATGGATGCTGCGACTTGTTGTACTTGCAACCAAAGGAAGAATATAACATAAAGAAAGCAGAAGGTAGGGCACTGGGGTGGGGATTGGATAAAGTGTCGAATGCGTGAGAGTTAATGGGGGGCGAGTGGTCATTCTTTTGTTAATTTTTTTTAGGGAGTTTTAACGAAATACTCCTAATACTATTCAGTTTTAATGAAAAAAATATTTTTACTCTAAAAAGTCACTTTTGGTACTATTCACTTATAACACATTTTTATCCTTTTGATTAAAACTCAAAGTTTTCAAGCCCTTTTCATTAGGGTTTTATTTTTTATTTTTATTTTTTTTAATTTATTTATTTTTTTAATTCTCCAAAACCACAATGGTAAAACGATGCCGTTCATTAAGTTTTGGTCCTAGGTTTCTTAGAAGAAAACAATGCGTGTGGCTGTGCAACAGCATGCATGCCTTCACCAAGTTACAGGTTTCTAACGACACATAAAGGGATGATCGTCGCTTCTGGGTTAGATTTCTGGCAATAGGGCCACCGCCCCTCCTTATCCTTTATAACTTCGCCATTGTGTGAAGATGTAACTATGACATGTAAGGTCATCTCCAATTGAACACATAGTCCCTTCCAAAATTATAGCCCTGTAAAAAATTATTTTAAAATAAATAATGTCAGGGCTACACTCATATATCATCTACAACCGAATGAGCTAAATATATCCCTCAATAATTTATTACTTTTAAGTTTATACTTTAAATTTATTAGTTAATTTAATTAAAATATTGTTTGATGTTTTCAAATCTAGCCATTGAATTTGAATCAATTATTGCAACTGAGGAGCTGGATCCCACAAAAATGGCTAAGAGGGGCTACATTTGGCCAGCTTGATGCCTCTTTGGCCAAATGATAGTATGGTGGGCTCCACAGAATTATAGCCTAGCCATCGATTAGAGATGAGTTTTTAGGTAAATCAGACCATTTTTAGCTTTTGAACCTTTAGCCCTTTCCATTAGAGATAGCCTAAGTTAGATCGCTACCTTGTTGGGGGCTTGATACAGTAAAAAACACCCATGTTATTTACTGTAGAGTTCATCTTTTTGTTCACCATAGGAAGACGCATGCATTAACCAATGCAAACAGGTGGCACGCGCACGGGTTCTATTTGTTGCAATTAATTTTTGTTAGACTTGGATTCCATTTTGGCATCAGCGATGTTAATCTAATGACAACGTATGATTAAAAAGTGTGTGATTTTTGGTGATTAAAAAGTGTGTGATTTTTGGTACACTGAAAGTCGTACAGTTCTCTCTGCTTTGACTAGTGAAGAGTAGAATGGTGATGACGCTTTTGGAATCTCAATTGAGTATTGTAAAGCTTCTTTTATGGCTCTTATTTTTTGGATCTTTCTCTATTTTCTTGAGACAAAATGAATATAGATGACCTTGCTAAAAGGAACCCAGGTCCTACGACTAGTGGCGAGGCTTTTTTAGATTCTGCAAGTTATTTTCTTGGTGATTTCTCCCTGAATTTGGGGCATTGTACTTTTTTCAATGCGGAGCTTCATGTTGTCATTCTTGCTGTAGAGTTGGCTTTTGCGCGCGGTTAGCAAAAATTCTGACTTGAAAGTGACTGTTCTAGTGTAATATCTTATTACTTTGCTTCTGGATATTTTTCTTCTCCTTGGTCACTTTGGACTCGTTGAAAACTGTTTTTTCTGGTTGCAGTACATGGTTTTCCGTTACTCTCATACATTTCGAGAGAAGAATATCGTTGCTGAAATATTAGCCAATTTAGAGCTTCTCTTGTCTTCTCTTGTTTTGCATGCAACTCATCTTATAGAGATTTCCTTTCTTGACGTGTGATATTCCCAAGATATTTATTAGAAGATAATATCTTGGGATGATGATGGGAATATTCATGATCGATTGTTATATGGTTTCCTCTTGATGGAGTTGACCTTCAATTAGGAATGTATTAAAGATATGATTTAGTAATTAATCCTATATTTAATGCTTTTGACTTTTTCCAGATGCAGGACGTGAGAATATTTGTGCGTCCTTCTCATTTAATGAGCATTTTCTCTTCTTTCTTGAAAAAAGTTCACGTGTCGCCTTCTAAATTTTTGGGATTATTTTTTGCTTCACCACTTCGATTTTCTGATCCTATAGTTTCCAGTATTTCTATCAAGTTAATAGCCAGCCGTCAATGGAAGGATCTTGCTGAGTAAAATTGAGTATTGTTTTCTGTTTTGTCTTTTTCTCTTAGTTGTGTGGGTAATAATAAATACTGAATGAGTTGTCTAGAGTTTTGAAATCTCGCAATAGGCGAGTTTGGTCGTGTTTTAAAACGGAGGAAACATGACACTCGCAAATGATGTCCTTGTACCCCGCGCCCGGGTATACATACACACTGAGGAATATATCTGTGTTGGACACTTATTTTGAGCTCACAGTTGAGTGTTCACTTTAAGTTTGGTTCCCGAGAAAATATTAGGAAAGACCAGTAATACTTGGAAGTTTCGGGAGGGCCTTAAATTTGATCTGTTTTGTGTTTGAGATTTCGAGCTTCGTCTTCTTCCAACATTTCTGCCATGGTTTCTGGGAAATGGAACACAGTTTTCAGCTGTTTGAATGGGCTGCTTTTTAAAATTTATGATGAGTATTAAGGTTGCCATTTTTGCTCGTTGTTCAGTTGTTCTAGTAGTGAAGTGACATACTTGAATTGGAATTTCAGGTTGAGAATGTAAAACTATTAACACCTAGGGTTAATACTACAAGAGTTTCAGATCCATGCAATCGTAAAAGTCCAACAATATGGTGCTGTGTTTATGTCTGGTTTGTACCTGAAGAAGCCATGCAAGGGTTCAAGCTTCTCTATCGCTCGATCTTCTGCTCAAAGGAAAACCTTATGTTAACTACTAGTAATGGGTCTAGAATTGTCTCAAATGGAACTCGTACTTTCCTTGAGCAGGGACGAAGTATATATATACACACTCACTTGTATAACTGCATCCTTCCATTAAGGACAGCAGTTTTAGGAACTGCAATTATCGTGCTTAACTTGCAGTCATGGGCTGTTCCACGTTTCCATCATGTATTCCTTAAGATCCTACTTTAAAGGAGATACGATTAATCCAGTCATTAACTCTTAACTGAACTCTTATATCAGATAGGGTAATTAACTTAATCGAAATTAGTGGAGTCCAAACTAAGTTCCAACATTCTCCCATTTTAGACTTTACCAATTACATTCAATTACCACCATCTCATAATGAAGTTCAGTTACTTAACGATCACGTGAGTTAATACATAATTAATCATTTCCTCACACATCTGTCATGGTTGACTTGTGAAATCGAACTTTAGAAAATCTTGTACTTCCTTCTAGTACAAGCACTCTGAAATCACAATTTTCTTTGTCTATCATACATAAAGCTATACACATACATTCTGGAAAATGAGAGCTTTTGTCATGCTCTCATTTAACAACCTTATTGGTGCTCAGTCATCCGCTCTCTTGATATTTATAATACATGTTTACACACACACACACACACACACACACTAGTATATGTGTACACACAAAGTGTGTGAGAAAATTTTTATTTTTGTTTTTGAAATAGAAGGAGAGAGGAAGAGAGTGATAGAGAATGTAGGAGTGGGAAATTTTATTTTTTATTTTTATTTTTAATTATAGATATGTTAGGATTACATGTAAGTGAGGTTTTGAAAAGAAAAAAAAAAGAAAAATTTGGTTGTGTGAAATTATTTCTGCCCCATATTTCTTATTCATGTTTTGTTTTAATTAGAGGGTTAAACCGGTAATTTCATAGAGTTTTGATTGACAATGAGTGTTTTATTAATTAGTAGAGATAATAAAAAATGAGCCAAATACCACAGACCAAAACCAGCATTCTTTGAACAAACATTACTGACATATGTTCATACATATTCATTTATAAAGAGAACTTAAACATGAAACTACAAACTGAAAGAACTTGAAAAACATACTAACTTTTATTCCCACGTTTCCATTGACTTGAGACTCAAGGATTCCCATTTTCGTCACATGTTCTTTGAAAACTCCCACTGCTAATGGCTTTGTAAGAGGATCAGCTATCATCAAGGTTCTATCAATAAGTTCAATAGATACAACCTAAACTCTTACATTATCTTTGACTGACAGATACTTTACATCCATTAATCGAGTGGCAGATGACCTTTTGTTGTTCTTGGAATACAACACTACTGAATTGTTACCACAATAGATCAATATAGGTCTTGGTATTGTGTCAACCACTTTCAGAAAAGATATAACGTTTTATGGCAACATTCCTTGTTCTATAGCTTCATACTACTCCTCCTGCAAAGAAAAATATATACCCACTAATGGATCTCCGATCATCTAGACACCCTGCAAAATCAGAATCTGTGTATCCAAATAGTTCCAAATTGTCTACATTCCTGTACACGAGTTTGTAAGCTTTAGTTCTTTAAGGGTACCTCATCACTTTCTTAGCTGCCACCCAAAGTTGTTCACCAGGATTAGATTGAAATCTCCCCAACACACTGATTGAAAAGGCTATATCAGGCCTAGTGCACACTTGAATGTACATTAAGCTCCCCACAAGTAAGGCTTATTTTGCATGCATTGGCTTTCCAAATTGTTCTTAGGGCACTGATCTTTGTTGAGTCTATCACCCTTTCCCATTGGCACTTCACCTTTTGAGCAACCTTGCATGTTAAATCTTTTCAAAACTTTGTCTATGAAAGACCTTTGTGATAGCCCCAGAAGCTTTCTTTTCCTGTCTTTTGTTATCTTAATGCCCAAAACAAAAGATGCTTCACCTGTCTTTCATATCAAAAGTCTTGGTAAGCAGTTCCTTGGTCTCCATCAACAAATTCAAATCCTTACTAGCAAGGAGAATATCATCGACATATAATACAAGAAAAACGAACCTTGAAACACATATCTTGATATAAACGCAATCATCAATTTTGTTTTCAATGAAACCAAAAGCTGTCACCTTCTGATTGAACTTTAAAAATGACTGCTTGGATGCTTGCTTCAATCCATAAATGGATTTTTCTAATTTGCAAACCATTTCTTCCTTTCCTCCTTGAATGAAACCAAGTGGTTGCTGCATGTAAATGTTTTCTTCCAATTTTCCATTCAAGAAAGCTGTCTTTACATCCATCTGATGGAGTTCGAGATCATAGTGTGCCACTAGAGATAAAATAATTTTCAGTGATTCCTTTGATGAAACGGAAGAGAAAGTATCAGTGCAGTCTACCCATTCAATTTGAGTGAACCCCTAAGGCCACGAGCCCAACTTTATACCTCTGAACATTTGAGTCATTTTTGGTCTTTTACACCCATTTGCACCCAATTGGCTTTTATATCAGGACTTGACTCCACCAATTTCCATACTGAATTCTTACTCATTGACTCCATTTCCTCTCTCATTGCTTGGTGCCAAAACTCAGCTTTGTTACTACTGACAACATGATCAAAGGTTAATGGATCTTCATTACATCCTTCTTCGTGTTCTACTTCATGCAAATATAACAAGAAGTCATCTGAAATAGTTGATATTCTTGCTCTCTGAGAATACCTTCTTGGAACTTCAGTTGTTTCATTGTTTCCCACTACAATTGGTTGCTCCATTATTAGCACTTGAGACTACTCAGCAATAACATCATCACTCATGTTATTCTCAATTATTTGCTGCAATGGAATTGGTTGTATCTCAGCCATGATGTGAGAAGGAACATAATCTAGAACTTGTGCTAGCGGCATCACTTCATTTTCTTCTTCAGAAGTTACATCAGTCCCATGTATACAACTCTGATCATCATTATTTTCAAGAAATTTTGCATTGTTTGTCTAAAAAATTCTTGTAAATAAAGTGGGAGAATAAAACTTATACCCTTTCAATTTCTCTGGAAAACCAATGAAGTTGCAACTCACAATCCTCAAGTCTAACTTATCCTCTGCAGTGTTATACATTTTGGCTTCTACTTTACAACCCCAAACATGTAGGTGATTCAAACTAGGTTTCCTTGCAGTCCACATCTGAAAATGAGTCTTCTCTGCTGCTTTGCTCGGGACCCTGTTATGGATATGATTCGACATTTTCAATGCCTCACCCCAAAGAAACATTGGCAAATTCGTTCTACTCATCATGCACCTAACAATCTCTTTTAAACTTCGATTTCTTCTCTCAGCCACGCCATTCTGGTGAGTTGTACCAGGAGTGGTGTACTGAGATTGTATGCCGCATTCTTCCAAATATAAGGCCAAGGGACCTTTTTGTTGGCCTTCCTCCATGTACTTGCCATAGTACTCTCCCCCTCTATCGGATCTCAGGATTTTAATTTTCATGTATAATTGGTTTTCAAGGTAGGAAATTCGTTTGAATTTGATGCATTTAATTGATATGTTGCCAACGATTTGATGCATTTAAATGACAGTATTTAATTTGTATGATTGTTTGATTTTGATGACTTGTAGTCAAATCTTGGTAACCATTGCGGCTATTAAAATATGTTTTCTTAACCACGTTGTTATGAAGTGATTTCATTAACAGAATCAAATTGATATGCAGTATTTCATTAGTTTATTAGTATGATTATATCCCATTTATTTAAAAATGGAGGATGAAGTGGCCTTATGATCAGGAAAGGCATGTCTTGATTGGGAGATGCAAAACACTGCATATATTTTGATGAAGCCATATATGGGCTTGATATTCCAGGCTAATGTTTGGCTGGTGTTTAATTTTTATTGGAAAAGAAAAAGAAATGGGATTCGGTGCCCTTAACCAACACAATCAGTTCTGATTGGTGAGTTTTGGTGGTTGATTGAAACCACACGTGGCTCTTTATTTGAAAGAATATCTGTTGTGAAGCAGTATTGCCAAGTTTAGAAAGCAAAATTTTTGAACTAATCAAATGGATTGATGATTGATCTGCATACACAACATGTTTGGCTGCAGTGAGATGCAGTTTTCATCTATTTCTGTTGTGATCAATATAATGATCTGTAAATATCTTTGAGTTTGTTATTATATGTGATTTAATATCAACATGAAACTAATGGGATAGTTGGTGGGACACCGGATATGGTTATTGGAACTCTTTATTTGGAAAGATCTGTCCCTTGGAAGGCATGCAAACATGGCTTGTGAAATCAGTTTAATACATTGTTTTAGACTTTGAAATTATCTCAACCACATAAGTGTTGTTGGGATTCCTGCACCGATTTCTGGAAATTTCAGTTTTCCAGAAAAGTTTATTTGTCATAAGTAGACACATAAAATTTTGGATTTAGTTTGTAAGGAATAGTCGTGTATCTTCCAAAGTGCACGTGCATATGCTTGGACTCTTTGATACTCACGTAACTGAAAGTATATGATTTAACGAAAAGACATGATCACTTCGTATGTATCATTTGGTGCTATTTTCATAGTGTAACCATTCCATCACAAATGTGGTGCCGCTCAGAAGAGAGTGGTGTGATCAGGCCACTACATGGCAGCTGTTCCAAAATGTGCAAAGAATTGCAACTCTGCTTGGAGGGAAACTAGTATGTAGAAATCAAGGGCTGCATAAATCCCGAGTACATTGCTTTCTGAGATGGTGCACGTAGTTGCACAACATTGCAGTAACGCACATTCATATTCAACTGACGGAAATATAGTTATCCATATTTTCTGATAAAAAGTATGCAATGCCCGTAGACTGAAAAGTTCTAGTCTATGTTAGTAATCGGACAGTCAATAAATTTGACTTGGGTTGTATAACAGAACAAGTGGTGGTTCTTTGTCAAATCATAGAGTTTGACTTGAAACGCTGACGATTGAATCATGGGCATCAAGACTTACTTCGTAAGGATAAAGCATCCTATAGTAAGGCACTAGCCATAAGAACTTTAAAGATTCTATAGAAGGGCTAGTGAGAGAACCCAATGTGAGTAATTGTAGGAGAGTGACATAGTTATCTTTGGATAACATGTCAACTTAAGAAGAATGACAAAGTAATTTGCTTATAGGAAGAGATAAAGATTGTCTCTTACATTGGTATTTTAAGGCATTGAAAGGTTAGAGACCTACTGGAAAGTACTTTAAATGTGGGGGAGTTTACCCAAGTGTTAGTAAATTACTTAGTAATTAAGTCCTAATATAATTTTGAGGACTTGACATTTTAAACAATGTCAAACAACTACTCTCGTATGAAATATAATTTCATAAGATGGATTATGCATACCATTAAAGATAGTCAACCTAGTAGTGGATCGAATTATTAAAGGTTTGACTAGAAAGTAAGTTGATCATCGAGGGGAATGAGGCTAAAGCCTACATAACTAATGAATCAGCCAGACGGAAACCTAACGTAGTTGATTGGAGATTCCATGGTCTAAGTTCAATAAGCAAACTGGTTGGGCATGATTCAAAGAAGTTAACACACGATATACCTCATTCCTATGGTGGAAGAAGAGTGTTGTTTGCAGACGTTTTAGGTTGTATATTTATATTCAATGACAGTGATATCTTATAAATAAGAGGAATAGAACAAATTATTCTTAAGCAGTGGTTACCTATGTGAGAGTAGAAATGGGTCGCTTCTATGAGTATGATATAGCTAAATATTCGGGATTTGTTCAGGACCAAAATGAACACAACTATATAAACCGGAATATATCAGGATTAGTGATGTGTGTTGCTTATTGTTTCGATTTACTACTATGGTGAACAGTTCAAGATTCCATATCCAATACGTCACCAAGTAAATCCGATAAGTATTCACTAGGGTAGGTTCAAGTCCAAAAGACACCTCTCCTGATGCATCTCTTGTCTGCCTGTACTCTCAAATTCTTCCTAATTTTTCATTCATGTGGGGGATTGTTGGAAATTATATATTATAATTAATATTATAATATTTAATTTTTATATGAATGAAAAATAAAAGTCATGTGCCATAGTTGAATTCAAATTCATGATGAGTTGCGTCTGTTCGTTGGAACTTTAGGCAACGGTCACAATGTTTCAAAAGGGTGGCTTTAGTTCTATATAAACTCAAGCATCCCACCTATCTAATAGGATTAAGAGAAGAGTTTTCTCCAATGTCTTAGTAAAAATCCGAGTCATGTCTTGAGAGTACGGAATATATGAAGTTCGCCAGAGTCCAAAGATTGAAGTGCTTTGACTTCGGATTATAGATTGTTGAATCCTAGGAGATGGACGCCTACCGAACTACAAGCACAAGAGTAGGGGCGAAATTCTGTCTTTAGGACATTACATTTATGCAAGCCTCAATCTCCAAGTTTTTTAGTTTTTCTAACTTTCTCTCTAGTTGTTTATATTAATCTCATATATAATTGATCTTGTGAATTTCTTTATGATTATTTTGTCTGGAATTATATTAATATTTTTCATATTTTCTAATATTGCTCCAACACTCTCTTCAGCAGTGATAGTGTTGGTCAGTGCAGCAGGTTCAGTCTCTCTCAATGCCAAATCATAGTCCATCAGCCCCAACATTATCTCCACATCCTAACGCCACTTCTTGTAGTTGCCTCCATTCAATGGTTCAATATATGAGAAGTTAAAAGAACTGGGATTCACTGAAGAAGCCATTGCAACCATTATAACCATATATATTTGATGATTCAAAATTTTCACAACATAATGACACACTTTTGAGCAAGAGCATTGTTTGCAGTTCATGCAATCAATGCATTCTTTGTGTGACTAGTTTAATTGAAAAAAATTAAGTTGCAATGATCCGTTTGTCTTTAGACAAAATGATAATTGATTCAATATCTTTCAACAAAATTTCACACACTAATTCATGGTTTGAACCATTTGATTATTTCTTTCTTTGAAAAGAAATAGAAACATGTTATAAATCAAGAATTACAATTTGATATCAACCTCAGAAACAATATTTCATAAAACTCATTTTGATGAGAATTTCAAACAATTGATCCAAAATGATATCTATTAATCAAACTTTTCGAGTTTACTTCAAAAACCTTCTGCAAGAAAAGATCAGTAATGCAAATACATACATACACATGTGTATACAACTTTTACAGAAAATAAGAGAATCTGAAACCAACTAGGTTGGCTCTGATACCAAATGTAAAACTATTAAGACCTAGGGTTAATACTACAAGAGTTTCAGATCCATGCAATCGTAAAAGTTCAACAAGTGCTGTGTTTATGTCTGGTTTGTACCTGAAGAAGCCACTGCAAGGGTTCAAGCTTATCTATCGCTCGATCTTCTGCTCAAAGGAAAACCTTATGTTCACTACTAGTAATGGGTCTAGAATTGTCTCAAATGGAACTCGTACTTTCCTTGAGCAGGGACCAAGTATATACACACACACTCACTTGTATAACTGCATCCTTCCATTAAGGACAGCAGTTTGAGTAACTGCAAGTCGTGGGCTGTTCCACGTTTCCATCATGTATTCCTTAAGATCCTACTTTAAAGGAGATACGATTAATCCAGTCATTAACTCTTAGCTGAACTCTTATATCAGATAGGGTAATTAACTTAATCGAAATTAGTGGAGTCCAAACTAAGTTCCAACAGTTGAGTTTATACGAAAATGGATTACAATTCGGTTTCATGTGTCTGCATAAAGTCGATTTTTATCGGCGTAAGAGGGTATGAGGCATTGTTAGGCTTTTTACTGTTGCGCATTGCTTGATGAAATGTCACAGAGACTATCGACGGCGTTCTCTATGGTCGGAGTTTTGCGTGTCTTTTTTCTTTAATTCGGTACAGGATTCAGATAGAACAAATAAAAATTACGAAATGTATGCAGTCTCTAACTACAGTAGTAGAACGTTGAGGGAAATGGTATGCAGTTGAAATAGTTTCAGCAATGCTAGCATATACTTGTTTATGTCCAGATGTTCATTCTTCTGTATGGATTCTCTAAGCCACGGAGGCTGATTTCATTTTGCAGAGAAGTATTTGTTTAAAACAGTGACACGACATGAAACTGTTACTTTTCTTTGGTACAGGAAAGGCTCCATATTCCTGTGTTATAACACATGGGTTTGTATAGGATGAGAAAGGTTTGAAAATGAGCAAATCTTTGGGTATTGTAGTAGATCCATGGACTGTGATTGAAGGAGGGAACAGTATCTGGATGCTAAAGTCTTTGTTTTTCTGCTGGCAGGATGGCTATGGAGCAGATGTCCTACGTCTAGTGTAGATTATAAAGGCAATGTAACAATCGGCCCTCAAATTCTCCGTCAAATGTCAAATATCTATAGGAAGATGCGACGAACATTGAGTACCTTTTTGGAAATCTTCGTGATTGGAATGTATGTTCAACATTCACATTCAGTGCTTTTGAATTCAGATGTCTCCCCCAAAAAAAATTCCACGTGTTTACTTATCTTAAGACTCCCATCTTTACTACCTCTCGCTGGATAAATATTTATACTCTTCTTATTTCCGCATACACAGATTGGCGCAAATGCACACAACTCGTAAATAAAACCCATTTATGCTTCTTTTTACAAGTTTATGCTGCAAGTGACAATGCTGTTTTAGGCAGTTTTATCTCTTGGTCTGTTGTTTTCACTTATATGTAACCACAACTTGTTGGCTGGCGGATAATGCTATATCATACCACAATCTTCCCATGATTGGTCAGTACGCACTGTTTCAGGTTGAAAACTTTGTGAAGAACAGTAAAGAGTGCTATGAAAATCTCAGTTCTTTAAGATATTTCAGGTGAACATTTTCTTAAGCCTGTCGACTTTATTCAGTTATGTTTCTGTTTGAATTGTACGGTTTTATGCTCAATTAGATGATAGCAATGCATGTGAGGCTTGTTTCTCGGAATGGCACTTAGAAATATATGTTCACGGATGTAGCAACTTTGGGTTATCTTACAGTTGCCACTATAAAGCCAGTTATTGAAAATTGAATAATTGGTTGATAAGAAAGCTCTTACAAGCTTGATATAATTAGAATAGTGCTTTCAATGGTGGCGTAAAACTCCCCGCCTGGTTATGTGCCTCAAGGAAAGGAGAACCAGGTATACAGATTCAAAAAGGCTTTATGTGGGCTGAAACAGGCTCATCGAGCATCATACAGTCGTTTAGAGTCCTATTTCAAGCAATCCATGATGGATGTTGAAATGTCAGAATTGGATTACTGCATTATTTCTTTAGCATCAAATTCGAGCAATCTGTTGCTGAAATTTTTATTTCACAGAAGAAGTATTTTCATCTCCAAGTTGCAAAGAGGATCCTACGGTACTTAAAAGGTGCATTTGAGTTTGGAATTTTGTACAAAAAGGAAGCAGAGTTAAGAGTTTTGTGTGATTAGCTTCACTGATAGTGATTATGCAGGGGATTCAGAGGACAGAAAAAACACTTGTGGATTTGTGTTTATGGTTAGATTCGGGGCTGTTTCATGGTCATCAAAGAAGCAACCAATTGTCACTTTTATCTACAATTGAAGCTGAATATGTTGCTACAACTTCTTGTTCCTGCCAAGCCATTTGGTTGAGTAGATTACTCGAGAAACTTCATTGCAAGAAGATGGGTTCTACACTAGTTTATTGTGACAATAGTTCAACAATCAAGCTACCTAAAACTCTGGTTCTACGTGGCAGGAGCAAACATATAGATGTTAAGGTATCATTTCTTGAGTAAAAGTTGCAGTAATGAGATTATTGCGTTGATTTACAGCATAAGTAAAGACCAAGTTGCAGATATTATGACTAAGCCCTCAAGCCTGCTGTCTTCTTGAAACTTCGAGCTATGCTCGGAGTGTGATCAAGGAAGGAAGCTGTTTGCAGTGATGCTGATAAAGAAAAAAGTGGTTGTTGGAGTTTCTTTTGTAAACTGATGTCTTTAGAACATTTAGTTTAAGGGAGGGTGTTAAAATACTTAACGTTATTTATTTATGTTTAGATAAATTATATATGGGTTGCCCTATTCTTTAAGGAGTCTGTTAAAGTGGATTAGTGTTCTCTTTGCTTTAGTGGTTGTTTTAGTCATGGTTTTATCGATCCTATTGTTTTGCTTATTTGAGAATTTTGGCACATAGAGAGGGGAGTGAACGAGAGGGTGAGTGAGTGAGAGGACAGAGAGAGAGCCCAGAGAGGGGAGAGGGAGCACAGAGAGAAAGAGATCAACAAGGACGTGAGGAAGAAGAAAAAGGTTCTTGACCTGATATGAAATATCAGATATTTGCCTGACCAACTCATTGGTCAGGTAATGATTTTAAAATTTGACATGTGTATTTTGGTCTAATAATTTCGTCGAGCAAACTAACCTTTTCGTAGGGCAAAGGCTGTGATAGAGATTTTTACCACCTATAAAAGTATGGATAAAAACACACAAAAATACTTGCAAGAGAATAAGGTAGTTGTAGTATAAACGGTTCAAGTAAGGTCATTTTCCGCAAGGATTGAGTAAATAATTTGTATTTAAAATAATTCTTAATTAACTATTTGAAAACAAAGTTTAGAAGAGGTTGATTTAATGACCTAAAATATTAAAAACGAATTTAATTAAAACAATTAAATAAATTGACAAACTAAGGAAAATAAAAGAAAATAGTTTTGAAAACCAAATTGTAAAAGCCTAGGGTTCCACCGTCCCCTTAACAATCCTATGTAGATTTATCAATTACTTATGAATTACACATGCAACATTGAATGTTAGGTTTTCCTAATGCATATTCTACTCGTGGTATTCAAGCGAGAACGTATATTAAACATGCAATTCGTCTGTGGTATTCAGATCAAATATAAATACGCATGATTCATTACGCTTTGTGAAAGCCCTTTGAAAAACCATGCAACCCCTAAGACGTGGTATTCATCCTAGGTGCAATTGCAACTATTAATCACAAGAAGCCATACTCAATTCCCCGGTGGTATTCTGATCGAATTGCATCCGATTACTTATCTAAACATCCTAATGGTAGCTAAGCATTAAGATATAGAGACAGTTTAAAGCATAGTGATTAATAATTCAAAGTATGCATGTATAATATCATAAACAATTAAATAAAAACTACATATTCATGCTAAGGCTCAAGGCATTGCCCTAGCAAAAGAAAATTAGTTATGAACAACCATAAAACAAAAGAATTTTATTGAAATAGAAAAAGGATAGAAAACACCTAGAAAATAAACTTCAAAAACTCTGTAGAGTAGTGCGTGTGTTTCCCCTCACCCTATGTTGCGTTCTCACCTTTTTTTCTCTCTAATGGCTAAAAAACCTTATTTATAATACTAAAAAATAAAACCCTAAAAGGTCTTAGAATAAAACTAGGAAACATAATAAAACAATAAAACAAAGAATAAAAGTTTCCTATTTAAACTAAAATTCGGACTTCATCAGAAAATCTATCTTTTGACCGACCAAATCAACTCCGATTTGATCCCAAAAGGTTCTTTCTAAGGCTGAAGATGTCCCCTACAAATCCTCAGAAGGAATCTTCCTTAAAATATGCCATCTTGACCTTCAAAATATCAAAATGTCCATAAACGTCAATCTGGGAAAGCTGCGCGTTGGATCTTTATTTTATTGCCACGGTCAAACGACTTGGTAGAAAAATCTGGAATTTTGATACAATAATCTTGAAGCACTCACGAACATCCTCCAATTGGAATCACTCCAAAATTCATCCGTTTAGTCATGTTTTTCTCCAGAGGAAGTCGAATGTCCTATGTTGAAAATATAAAACAAAGTATCAAAATTCTACCAAAATAATTACCAAAATAATTACCAAAATATACTAAGAATAGGGTAAAATATATAATATGAAATCGACTCATCATGCTGCATAGAAATAATTAATTACTAAATCTATCCTTAAAGTCATCCTCATTGAAGACCAACTCAATCAAACCAGAAATCACAACCAAATCTAATCAATGATTACACGTGGCATAAGACCCCTCCGTCTAACAGATAACACACCTTAACCAACTGGACATCGACACATGGCATAAGACCCCTCACCCCATGCGTGGTCGACCGTGGCTCCTATAAATACCTCATTCTACACCCAATTATGGTAAGCTTTTGCTACACAACAAAGCACCAAGAGCAACTCCAACCTTCCATGGATTAGCTGGGCAACAACCCAGTCCACCCCATCTAATCAGTTGGCTCCAGGGGATGCCAGCCCCATGCGCAACAGAAAATTAACTAGCCCAATACCCAGCCTATTTGATGCCAGGCTGACGTTCGTGAAATTAAAAATTTCTTTTACGCCAATCGTGTGGGAAACACGCGCGCATTCCTGATAGCGCGCAATGGGGTGGGCCTGCTGCAAACGCACTAACAGAAGCAAGACATGGGGCTACTTGCCTTAGTGATGGTCGTCGAATTTCCCACGGCTAGTTTTTTGGATCATTGGATTTCCAACAGGTCAAAAAAATTTGAAATTCGAACCCAACGTCTAGTGACGTGGCAAAATCTGGACCGTTCGACTTCCAGATCAACGATCTAGGTTTTTCGGGCTTTAAAAAAGTTTTTAAAAAAATGCCAGAAATCTTACCGATGGCTTGAAATCCAATGACGTAGATTAACATCTTAATAAAAATTTATTAAAATTGTTTAAAAAAAAAAAATTCTATAAATACCTAGCCATCATCTTCCACCTTACACCACATTTTAAATATTTTCAATGCTTTCAACCAAAGTTTTCATATACTTTTGTTTGCAAAATATATGGCTAATGAAGCATGTTCGAATTGGTCGGTCGTCGAAACTGTTAGGGTAAATTACATAAAACTACCTCAACTATAAGTTGCGTAATAGTTTCATACATCATGTTTTAAACACTGCAATGTCATACCTCATCTTATAAATTTGTTGCAATGTCATACCTCCGTTAACTTTTTTGTTAATTTTTATGTTAAATGCTGACGTGGCATGAATGGGACCTACTCATTTGCTAATTGAAATAAAAAATTAATTAATTAATAATAAAATATTTGTTATTTATTTAACAATTAAAATTGACTAAAAAATTAATTTTATGGGCCCCTTCATCCCAATCTCTCTCATTCTCCTTCATCTCCTATCGCTCTCATCTTTTTCTTCTCTGTGTTCACAGAGATGCCGAGCCAAGAACGGCCACCCATAAGACCACCACCACAACCGTGTCACTCTTTCTTCTTTGCTCACTCAACGCTCAACTCCCTAGTTTTTCTAACCTCTCATCTTCTCTGTACAACAACACAAATGGGAGTCATCACCACCTCGCAGTTTCCCGATGAAAATCCGGCAATTCCTCGTTAGATTGGACGAGGCTAGGACCACGGATCACCTCCCTTTCATCTTGAGCTTTAGATTAGAGCATGGGAGGCTCGAATCTGCCTCGATTTCGTGAGTAACAACATACCCAGTTTTGGGCTAACAAGCTTAGACTGTTCTCAGGCCGTTATTTGGCCACGATTTTGCCTAAAAATGGTATATTTCTATTCCTTCTTCTGTGATCTTCATTTTGAGATAAAAATTTCATGTCTTTTGGTAGAGATTTGCGGTTGAACGGAGCATAAATTTTCCACCCTTCTTCTTGGCAGAATTCGGCGGTTGTAGTAGTGCAACTTGCAACCCAGACCAGGTCGACCCAATCACACAAACGGCGTGGCAATAGAGCAATGGACAACGACAGTGTAACGGATGGACGATGAATCGCTGCAGAAATTGCCGACTAGTGGATGGCCGTTTTCTGGCTCAGTTTCTCTGTGAGCACAGAGAAAACAGAGATGTGAGCGTTGCTAAAGAAGGGAGAGTTTGAGGGAGAAAGAAAGAGATTGGGATGGGGGCCACAAAATTATTTGTTTTTAATTAATTTTAATTTTAAATAAATAACAAATATTTTAATTAATTAATTTTTTATTTCAATTAGCAAATGAGTGGGCTCTGCTCATGCCACGTCAACATTTAACAGAAAAGTTGACAGAGGTATGACATTGCAACAAATTCATAAGATGAGGTATGACATTACAATGTTTAAAACATGAGGTATGAGACTGTTATGTGATTCATAGTTGAGTTAGTTTTGTGTAATATACCCAAAATGTTAAGTTGTGTGAATCCTAAGTTCGAGCCACTCATGACTCGATTACGGGTAATGGGATGTAGTTGCGAGAAGTTTGGAAGATGGTTCATACCTTGTTTTGCGAGAAGCTTGGCAGCACAAAAACGAATCAAGGTCTTCAAGGTCGTTGGAAAAACCTCAACCAATTGCTTACTAGTTGGAAAAATGCCTTCTCGCTAAAGCTATTTCTAATCAGAGTAGTGGCATAAGTTTAGCGGATCAGGTGACAATATTGTTTAAAAATCTTATCAAAATCTATTACAAATGATTCTAAATAGATAGTGACACATGGTGCGACGGGATTGGTTCAAAATCTTATCGAAAAAAAATTCTCACATAATTATGACATGTGACGGTACGGAATTGGTTAAAATTCTACTTAAAAATCTATTCACAAAACTTGTACTTTCAGATAATGACACATGACGTACGTGACAAGATTGGTTCAAAATCCTATTTGAAATTAAAAATAAAATCATTTTTTTTATTATCTTGTAAAAAAAATTAATAATATTTTAATACGAATTGACTATGCTATTCAGTTTAGAGGTGAAGATGCACTTGGACAATTACTATTCATTGCAGTTAATTACTATTCATTTGGGTGGATTGAATTGATTCTTGACCAAGGGGTTTTTAGGGGTGGAGTTGCTCTAAGCTCTCTCTTTGTAGAAAAACTAACTTAGGCATCAGAGATCCATTGCCCAAACCCCCCACTCAAAGCGTCTCGATCCGTAATCCCGAAAATTTGTATTTGAGTATTTTTGGGATATGCCATCTCAAAATATATACCAACTATATTGATAATTGGATTGTTGAAATTAATTTCGTGGAGTGCAAAAATTATTGAAGGACCTAAATAGGTGAAAATGCCTTTCACTTTTTCTTGACGACATATTTCAATTTGCCCTACGAGCTGTAAATCCTAAACCCTAAATCATAAAATATACCTTTGTCCGACGAAGCTTAAAGGGTTCATCATGCAAAAGGTAGCATATTAGGTGCCAATTTTCGCACTTGGTGCAAAAACTTTACCTGACGAAGGTTACTTGTTACTTTGCCCATTGAACATTTTTCATCGGGCAAAAGTCTCTGAAAAAAAAAAACGTTGAATGTTTTCTAGATGAATAACACAATGTCATGTGCAAAGAAATTAGCAGCAATAACATTTTGATGCATTCCAATGTAGCTAGACCCGTTAGGTTGATAATTCTATGATACCTAGAGCATTTTGTACTTGAAATATTTATTAGATATTAATCATTGTATCTTTGACGAAAAAAAAAAAAAGGGTAAATTTTTTTTCAAGGATAGAGTGCCATGAAATATACTAAAGGAATCATATACAATAATTTCTCTGGTGACCTGTATTAGAACCGCCGGTTCTTGTGATTATTTTGTGGTTCATTATTCTTTAAATCCATTGTGTAAAAAGATGGTAAACTTGTTCTCCCGTACAATTTCCTACTTTTTATTAAACTTGATTTTAAAAGGAAACTTTAGGGTCGAATCCCTCTCAAGTTCTCTCCTCTATCTACGGCAAACACATTGAAAATGAAACCGAGAAGTAGCAGCGGTAGCTTAACGCTCTCCTCAAAACTCCACTCCTAGCAGGCAGCAGCTACAAATCCATCGGATAGGAAGCATTTTTAGGTGTCTGTGTATCCCTCATCTTCTTGTTTTGGTTATTTGCTCATTTTGTAGGGTTTTGGTTGGAATTTATCTTGTTGACTATAACAAGAAAGATGTCTCCTTTTCTTTGTTTTACATCACAAATTCTGTTTTGCACACAACTTTTTTTCATTTTTTTCAAGGAAAACTTTTAAAGAAGATTTGAAAACTTTAAGTTTTAACCAAAATGACAAAAAGATGTTGTAAGTGAATAGTATTAGAAGTGATTTTTAGAGTAAAAGCGTCTTTAACGTTAAAAGTGAACAGTATCAAAAATGTTTCTTTAAAACCTTTTTTTTTTTTTTTTTTTGTCGCAATTTTTCATAAAAGCTCACTCATTTCTTTGTTTTTGGTAAAAAGCTCTCTTCTTTTCTTAAATTCTGCTCACAAGTTATCTCCTTTTCTTTCTATTTGCTCACAAGTCATCTCCTCAACACTCCAAGTACAAGTATACTCAGAATCATCACATCAAGTATGTTTCTTTTGTTTTTGAAAACAATTCCTACGCCTGGTCACTCGACTGAACACAACATAAGTTAGATTCCTAGTTGGATCCACAAGAAGGTCAGAAATAAATTTCAAGCTTCCGTTCACTGCATCTAAAGCGATTAGTTGCAATGGCTAAAAGCCTCTGATCAGTACATACAAAAATCATATCTAGAAATAACTGATCTTAATTACCATCTGCTTAAACTAAACTTTATGCACTAAACAACCACATTCACTACATCATGTTCTCAAATGATTAAATTGCGCGTGTAACAAATGTGGATTTGAGGTCATTCTCATCTCTTGTGGGTAAAAGTTCACGTGTTAATTACAGGATTATCCAGATTATTTTTCGCTTTGAACAACAATACTTATGAAAACTAATAACTTTAAACAATTTGGTGTAAATGGGGTAGTAGAGAAGTAAGGTATAAGAGATTGCAGCTGTCAAATAACTGTTTAAAATAACTGTTTAAACCTAATGACTCCACTGCCTGAAGAAGTTAGTCTGAAATATGAATGAATTGAACACAGCCGAAGCATTTTTGTCAGGCATAACCTTTTTCCGGTGCAGCAGTATTGACTTTTAAGCGTATTTCTTTCTTGTATTGCAAAGTAAAATCATAAGGTTACAAAAAGGAGGAAGAGATATTTAAAGAGAAGGATTCGGTGCATATTGCAGTGAACAAAGACATCCAGGAAAGCTCCTTGAAACACCCCACAAAGGCTAGTCTAGTAGTCTTACATCAACATACCTCAATGTCCTTAAATCAAGGAATCTAGAGACCATACCCTAATCTCTTTAAATCAAGGAGTTGACAACAAGGAAAAGACTTACACCAATCTTCTTAAGTCAAGGAGAAAAAAGACTGCTTACAAAAAGATAAAGTAGGATAAAACCTAGAACCTATAGCAGCCTTAATAATCACCATTCCTTCAATACTCCCCCTCAAGTTGGATCCAGTAAATTGATGGAGCCAAGCTTGCCCAAGAGATGTTGAAACTGATGCATGGGTAAGGATTTAGTAAATAGGCCAGCAAGTTGATCAATACTTCAGACATAACGAGTTTGAATAACCTGTGTTTGCACTTGTTCACTCACATAGTGGCAATCCATTTCGATGTGCTTGGTTCTTTCATGAAACACCGGATTGGAGGCAATGTGCATGGTCGCCTGATTGTCACAATAAAGAGGCATGGATTGGGAGTTGAATACCCCTAAATCACAAAGAAGACCATGCAACCAGATTAACTCACAAGTAGTGGAAGCCATTGATCTATACTCAGCCTCAACACTTGATTTAGCAACTACTGCTTGTTTTTTGCTTTTCCATGTGACTAAGTTCCCTCCCATAAAAATGCAATATCCAGTTGTTGATTTGCGATCGATTGAATTTCCAGCCCATTCAGCATCGCAATATCCCATTATTTGAGTGCTTCCATTGTTCTTCATGACTATGCCACGACCCACCGATCCTTTCAAGTATCGTAGGATTCTTTTAACAATATTGAAATGCTCAAGAGTGGGTGAGTGCATGAATTGACTCGCAATACTCACAGAATATGAGATGTCAGGTCGGGTTATAGTGAGGTATATCAACTTGCCAACAGGTCCTTGATAGTAACCAATGTTGGGTAACGGTTCACCTTCCAAGCTGAATTTGAGTTTACTATCAAGAGGTGTCTTGGCTGGTTTGACATCACTCATTTTGGCTTCCTTAAGAAGATCTAGCATATACTTTCGTTGGTTTAGAAATAGGCCTTAATGAAAGGATGCCATTTATATACCTAAAAAGTATTTTAACAACCCTAGATCTTTGATGTCAAACTGTTGTTGTAGAGCTTGTTTAAGATTGGAAATTTCTTCATCACTATCACCAGTGATAATTAAGTCATCAATATAGATTAGAACCACTAATTTCCCAGCAGTTCTTGAACGCACAAACATTGAAGAATCTGCATTGCTTATGTGAAAACCTGCACCGATGAGAACCGAGCTGAGTTTGGCATACCAAGCTCGAGGATATTGTTTAAGTTCATAGATAACTTTATGCAACTTGCACACTATTTGTGAATCACAACTTTGAGGATGACCAAGTGGCAATTTCATGTAAACTTCTTCTTTGAGATCCCCATGCAAGAATGCAGTTTTAACATCCATTTGATACATTGACCATCCCTTATTTATAGAAACTGAGAGAAGTACCCTTACTGAGTTCATCTTTGCAATAGGAGCAAAGGTTTCCTTGTAGTCCACATCAAGGGTTTGTGTGAATCCACAATCTACCAATCTTGCTTTATGTTTTTCAATTGATCCATCTGAATTAAACTAGATCTTATATATCCATTTGCATCCCACAACCTTTTTCCCTTTTGGTAACTTTACAATGCTCCAAGTGTTGTGTTGATCAAGATCATGTAACTCATCATTGATAGCTTTCCTCCACACTTCAGATTCACTAGCATCATGGAAATTTTGAGGTTCTGTGAGATCAGAAACCTTGTTGAGAAATGCACTATGAGCAGGTGCAAGCTTGTGATAGGAAACATAATTGGAGGTTGGATGTCGTGGCTTGTAAGTCTCACAGTTAAGCAATCTTGTAGGCAGTTGTCTCTCTCTTGCAAGGTTGCGTCGAGGTGCAATAGGTGTTAACTTATATTCCATTGCTTCTGAAGTCACACTTTGCAAGTTTTCACACTCTTCATCAGTTGTATTACTAGGAGACTGGCCTTCATTTGTTCACTCGAAGATAGAGTTACTTGAACAGGTATGTCGACATTCAAAGTTGGGACCTCAGTGATCATGACATCTATTTTTGGTAAAGAAACAGATCCAAGTAGTTCTCCCCCTGAGTGGTAACTTCAAGATTCTTACTAAAAAAAGGGGTTAGTTTCATGAAACCTAACATCCTTAAATACAATAAGTTTCTTAAGTTGAGGGTTATAACATTTGTATCCTTTTTGAGTTGAAGAATACCCAAGAAAGATGCACTTTGCTACCTGAGGATCTAGTTTATCTCGATCTGGAGATTGAATGTGCACAAAACATATGCATCCAAAAACATTAAGGTGTGATAGATCTACTTTTGTTCCTTTTATTATCTTCATTGGAGACTTGAACTTTAACACTCTACTAGTCAATCTGTTAATCAAAAAAGCACCTGCAATAACACCATGTGACTAGAATTTTTTAGGCACATTCATCTGCAACATCAATGCCCTAGTTTTCTCCAATAAGTCAAGATTATTTCTCTCAGCAATGTCATTTTGTTGTGGAGTTCCCACACAACTAGTTTGATGCATAATGCCATTATTGCTCAAGTATTGTGTCATGATTTGAGACATGTATTCTGAGCCATTATCAGACCTTAGAGTTTCAATGTTTGAAGAGAAATGATTTTTGACAAGATTGTGGAAATCTTTAAACATATCCATTACTTGGTTTTTTGATTTCAAAAGATACAACCATGTGGCCCTTGAATAATCATCAACAAAGGTTACAAAATACTTGTAACCATAAAAGGATTCACTAGTTGGTCCCCATATATTTGAGTGTACAAGCTCAAAAATCTTGCAAGCCCTAGAAACTAACTCTTCCAAAGGTAATCTAGTAGCTTTGGACATATGACAAGTTTCACACTCAATTGTTTCTTTGCTTGACTTGGGAAACAAGGTTGACAAAATAGGTTGGGAAGGATGAGCTAGACATTGATGCCACAAAAGGTTGTCTTGGTTGGAAACTGACTTGACTTAAAATGCACTTGGATTGTTTTTTGAGATGTAATATAGGCCATCTAGAAAAAAAAACCTTCACCAATTGTCTTCTTGGTGATACATTCCTGGAAAAATGACACTTTGTGGTGAAAAAATGACCAAACAATTCAAAGTATTTGTGTTTTTTCCCACAAATAGAAGCTGAAAAGGAAACAAAGGTACATACAATGCCATAGACTCAATTTTATCTGAAATTAGGTGAACTTTTCCCTCTCCTACAACCCTGGCCCCTTCACCATTTGCAACTGACACTTGTGATGGTTTATGCAATTTTTCAAACTCTTTTAGTTTTGATACTTTGTTAGTCATATGGTCCGTGGTTCCAGAATCAACAATCCAAAAATCATGCAACATATTGTCATTTAAAGCAGTTTTGAAAGCATTCAAAATACCTTGAAGGTCTTGCTTTGGCATATGATCAGCATTGGCCAGAAATCCAGAAAACTTGCCCAACAAGGCCGTGGTATTTCCATCTTCATGATCAACAGCTTGATCAGCTTCTTCTCTTCCTATTTCCTTGTGAAGGAAAGTTGCAAACTTGTTTATAAGGTTTGTAGGATTTGCTGTGAACTACTTGTAAGGATCATGACTGTTGATAGATGAAGATGAGGCCATGTTGGCTCAGTGGGAAGGTTGCTGAGGTTAAGGTCACCTTGGTGCACCTTTATCTTTCAAGAAGTCTGGTTTCAACCCTGGATGCTAGATCCAGCACGTCTCCTCTATGTGACCATTGTAATGGCAATGCTGACACTTCAAGTTAGGGTTTTTACCTCTGTATCTCTTCTCAGTTGTCATCTAGGCTTGAGCTTCAGTAACATTTTCTTTTGTTCCAGCATTCATAACCTTTATTCTTACTTCCTTTCGTTGAATGGTAGCACAAATGCTTGTGAAGGTTGACAGCTCTGGATTCATGAGAATGAGACTTCTAAGATCCTCATAATCTGTACTTAAGCTGGATAATAGCTGGAAGATTTTATCTTCCTCAGCCTTTTTTAAGAGAACTGTGGAATTAATAGTATGTGGCCTGCAGACATCCAGTTCATTACACATACTTTTCAGAGATCCAAGATGCTGAATAAAGCTCTTACCTTCTTGCTAGATAGCGGAGATATCTCTTTTAAGTTGAAACATATGAGCATAATTGTTTTGGTTCCCATACATCTCTTTCACCGTTGTCCATAATAAGAGAGAAGACTTCAAGTAGCTAAGATCTCAGCTATTTTTCTTTCAATGGAGTTGAGCAACCATGACATAACCATTTGATCTTTAAACAGCCAAGCTTCATAATCTGATGACGTATTCTCTGGACCCGGCACATTACCATTGATGAACCCGAGTTTGTTTCTTCCACCAAGGGCAAGAGAAATTGTCCTTGACCATGACAGATAATTGAACTCATTCAGTAGTACTGAACTGAGCCTTTGGTTGTGATTGATATCCACTTTTGAAAACTTCTCAGGCTAAGAAGTAATGGTGTTGTTAACTTCCTGGTTGACTAAGTTTTCTTCAGCATTTGCTTGAAAATTGGAGGTATTTACAAGACGAGATACATAGAGACAGGTTCAAAATAAAACCTACTCTGATACCATATTGACTTTCAAGTGTAGTTCTTTCTTGTGTTTGCAAAGTAAAATCATAAGGTTACAAAAAGGAGGAAGAGATATTCGGTGCATATTGCAATGCACAAAAACATCTGGGAAAGATCCTCGAAACACCCCACAAAGGCTAGTCTAGTAGTCTTACATCAACATACCTCAATGTCCTTAAATCAAGGAGTCTAGAGACCATACCCTAATCTCCTTAAATCAAAGAGTTGACAACAAGGAAAAGACTTACACCAATCTCCTTAAGTCAATGAGAAAAAAGACTACTTACAAAAGATAAACTAATATAAAACCTAGAACCTATAGTAACCCTAATAACCACCATTCCTTCAATAAGTAGATGCATCTATTACACTGGGTTAATCATCTGAGCTTATGATGAGAAATTGAAGAATTTAAGTTTAACGGTAATGTTTTAAAGCAAAAATTGAAAGAAAGAAAAAAACATGTTTTCATGAAAACTATGGGTTATAAGAAAAATCCTAGTTTTACACTTAAACAGACAAATGTTAAGGCCATACTAAAATCCATTTCATTCAACTTTTCTTGCACAACAAGGCTAAAATCCATTTTCATTTGACTTTTCTTACACAATAAGGCTTCCAAAGGTATCTCATTTGACCTTTGAGACGAAAATATTCCCTTTTTTCGGAAACAGAAATGAAAACCTCCCGTGCCCAAGAGACAATGGGATTGATTCTCCTAGGGTTGCAACATGTCCATCAGCTCCAAAGGCAAACTGATTCTGATGGAGGGGAGTTATAGGGCATAAGTAAATATATGGTGGAAGCCTGAAGGGAATGTAAGCTCTTATGCCAACAACACATTTGGGATGCACCATTTAGCGGACGGTTCAATTTGCAGTTTGATTGAAACATCCCAACTTGGCCATTCATAAAAGTGATGCATCACTAGCACCAATGTATTATCGAAAGAGACTCTACAAAATTCGTGCAATTAAGCATTAACCTAGAATGCAATGGGTGAACAACGCAACCATTTTATATTCATAAAACGGTGCATCACTTAGCCTGATGCTTTTAGAATTTAGATGACTGGTCGAGGTCAAATTAGATTGGGTGGAGAATTCCAGTCTGAGTAAAATTCTAGTTTGGTTATTGGGGAAATTGCTACTATAAATAGAGAGGGCTGCATCATTCAAAGCCCCCTCCAATTTAACACATAATTGCCCTACGCAAACCTCTCAAACACCTTGAGATTTTTACTTTCTTGTTTCCCGCCAACACATCTTCAGTTTGGATAAATAGCACTGTGGAGGCAATCGGCAACATCTTCAGTTTGGATAAACAACACTGGAGCCGTAGAATCAGCCAACAGAAGAGCACCTTCAGTTTGGATAAACAACGCTGTTTCAAGACCGACTGGTTATTTATCCAAGTCTCGGTCAACAAGGATTTCCAAGTCCTTGTTGGAAGAGGTCATCTCATCAGCTTTCTCGGCGAAGTGAGGTATTTCCAAGTTACTACATTCGACACATTGAAAGTCGAATTTGATTTTGAACTTCGTAAAGCTAGTAGCCGTGTCTTCAGGCTCAAGAACCTGAATGCTAAGACTTGTTTCTTCATCGGCCGTAGTCGCTAGATCAAGAAGTCAGCAGTGCGCCTAACTGAACATCAACATATTTTACTTCCCGGCCGATCTCGGCAGAAGTTGGCATGCCCCGCATTTAGCCAGAGGACATAGTTAGCTTATTAATTACTTAGCGTGCGCACCACATAGGCTAGGTAGTTTTTAGCGTCAACATTTTAGCACGCCCAGTGGGAGTCATTGCTAAAACTACGAAGTTCATGACCATTGAAACATGGTCAATAAAAAAGAAAACAACTATGGGAAAGTTAACTATCAGTTTAACACCTATAGTTCAAAGTCTAGTAAAAAGTAACGCATTGTAGGCACAGGATCCTCCTACTGCTGTAACACTAGCCACAGGCATGGCTCGCCGAGAAACAAAAATTAATATCAGTGGACAAAATCATGATGTCGTGGTCTTCACCTAGACTACCAGGATGGTAAAAGATGGTTTTATTGAAGCCTGGTAGAGGATTGCGATGACAACGATGAAACCTCTAGAGCACGGTCTAAATTTTTTCTTCGTTGACAGTTAGAAGAACAATCTCGACGGTTTAAGCAAATCGTCGGCCGAGATATGAAAAACATACTTGAAGCGGTACGTGATAACAACACGGTGAATAATAAGTTGCTTGAAATTCTAGTTAGCAAAGCTCATGAGAACGAGCTTGTCGATCAACCCAGATAATGCTTTTTAAAGAATGGCCCTTTTGGGAGAGAAAGGCTATCGCCAATATCGGCCGAGGTGGAACATACTCGGCCCAGGATGATTGATCTTGAGAAAACATATGGTGAACCAAGCATTAGTTCGGCCAAATTTGGCCGAAGAACAAAAACGACACCCGTGGATATGGTTGAAGTCCAGAAGATGATCGATTTGGCCTTGAAAAAAGGGCCAAAATTCCCAATGTTTATTCATCCATATCCAGCCTTTGTAGAAAGGTTTGAATACCCTCGAGGATTCAAGATCCCAGACTTCAGTCTCTTTGTTGGAGAATCATCGTTGTCTTCATTAGAACATGTGGCCAGATTCACTGCCCAATGTGGATATATCAACAGTGATTTCCATAAACTAGGACTGTTTAATTTCTTATTGACTGGCACAACGTTTTCGTGGTACATTAACCTTTCACCGAACTCTATACAAAACTAGAAGGAACTGGTTGAGAAATTCCATGGATAATTTTACCTACCCGGAATGGAGGTGTCAGTCTCATCTTTAGCCCAGATGGCTCAATCATCTCATGATTCACCAATGGAATTTCTTACCAGGTTTAAATCGGCCAGGAATTGGTGTCGAGTACCCTCCCCGAAGTGGAATTTGTTAGGCTCGCCCAGAATAGCTTAGACACGGAATACAACAAGAATTTCTTGGGGGCAAAATTTTGAGATATGTATGAGTTGGCTCAACACGTCGAGCAGTATAATTATCTACTCAGAGAAGGAAAAATCTCGAAAACTCCAACCTATAGGATAATTTACAAGAATCAAATGGTGGGATATGCATCAGGCGGGGGTGACGAGCCCCAATATGTCAGAATAGGCACAACCAAGATAGTGATTGACAAACCTTAAGTGTGCAAGGTATTGGCTTATGCTAGTTCCAAAGACGTCAAAATGCACTCGGCCTCTGTTGAAGCAGCCGTCAAGACATCAAAAGCATATACTTTTGACATCACTAAGGCTAATACTATCTTTGACCAACTACTACTTGCAAGGATCATTAAATTTTGGCCAGGGTATAACATCCCTAAGGTCGAAGATTTAAAAGGGAAAAAATACTGCAAGTATCACAACTTAAACAAACACACGACGAAGAACTGCGTCGTGTTCCGTGATGATATTCATAGTTGGATCAACAATGGCAAATTGAAGTTCTCGGAGAAGACACAGATGTTAATTGATGTTAATCATTTCCCTTCGGCAATGATAAGCATGGTAGACACCTATTTACCGAGGGATAAGAAAAAAGGAAAAGTTGAGTTTCTCTCGGCCTACGTCCCAAAATAGAATCCTTAACCACGCTTGAAAGTCGATTTCTCGAGCCAAAACGACCCACCTAGTTTCTTCTCGAATCCAGTGTATACCGAGCTAGTATCTAACTTCTATTCTGATGAGTTTGAGAACCCAATAATTTTGTGTAGTAGCCAAAAAAGCAAAAACCTTCGGCCGAACCTGCATTTATGGTTTCAACGAAAGCAAAGGGTTTTTGATAGGCTTGGGACAACGCTAGCAAAAGGTTTTTGATAGGCTCGGTCGTTAACAACAAAATTACCATCTGCCTTCAATTAGATGACGACTTGATTTCAACGGGCCATTTTATGATGAAGATTACTATGGACACAACTCTGGAAGTTCAAGTTCATCAATAACTCAATGAACTTTCAAACCACCTAAGGCACACGATCATCGGTGGCATAATTACAATTCTCCTGCCAGTGCATATACCGTTTTGTCTAAATCCTAGAAACGTCACCGGCAAAAGATGGATTGGATGGCCTATTGGCCAGCGACAGGCTATCATGATCGAGTTGCTTTGAGGGAAGAAGGTAATTGATCGGGATTTTGAAATCGATATTAGAGAATCTGAGAAATGAATCAAACTTCTTCTTCGCCATTTTAGGAAGAAGGCCAAGAGCAAACTTCCTCCACTATCGCCACAGAAACCATTGATTAAAGTTAGACATAATCGTCATCCATCATTTTTATGCGAGGCTCTAGAATACATGTAGGAATTTCACAACGGCGTGTCAGGAGTCTCTTAACTTAGCTTTGACCGGCCCCAATGGTGAACTCATTATCCATAAATGGTCGAATTTAGGAATAAATGCCAGATTCCAACACAGCCACGAAGCTAGTGTTCTCGGTTTTGACGTCGAACCATACACCGATTTAGACCCTGTAGACCTCCTATTGTCTTTAGATGATCTGTAATATTTACGACGTCATTTTGAGGTTTTTTCGGTCGTATCCTTGTTCGGCCTCACGGCTAACGCGACATAGCAGGTTAAAAGGTTGGACGCTTAACTGGATACACGAGATGCTCGCATCGCGTATATGAAGTAAGTTCACAATGATTTGCAAACATAAGATCAAGTCCCAGTGGCAATGGAACCAATTGCCGAAGCTGAGGATGAGACGGCCACACCGAGTAGCCCAGGTGTAACTATTTTACCTTTGGTTGCAGATGACATCATTATGGTGGTTGAAAATCAAGATGTTCTGCCAAATAGTCCTTGACAACATGGAAATTAGCATGGTCCATCTTTTACCTACAGAATTCCAGACAATAATGTCTCAACCAAGCTTTTTAGATGGTGATGCGGTTGTCCAAGAAACAACACAAGTCGAGGTTGTGGCTATTGAAGAGGCCGAACTGATTAGCAAGGAAGACAAGCTCAGAGCAGCCTTAGCGGAGCTTTTTCCCCATTCCTCGGCTGTTAACCTCCATCACCTGAAACCGTTGTACGTAACGGCCCATATCAAAGGATATCCGATATCAAAAGTTTTCGTTGACTGTGGAGTAACGGTCAATATCATGCCCATTTTCGTTATGAAAGCTTTACATCATTGCAAAGACGAACTCATTCCATCTGGCGTAACTATGAATAGTTTTGTTGGCGATAAATCTCAGACTAAAGGAGTTTTTCCTTTGGAAGTTAATATCGTAGGTTGAAACCACATGACCGCGTTTTAAATAGTTAACTCCAAGATTGAGTACAATGCATTGCTTGATCGTGACTAGATCTGCCAGACCGGTTGTATTCCTTCTTCGTTATACCAAGTCCTTACTTTTTAGGATGGCAAATCGGTCATAGTTTATCTCGCCGATAGCCAGCCCTTCGAAGCCAACATGATTCAAGCCCATTATTACAACCACTAGGTCGACTATATCATTTTACACGGTTTTAGTGAAGAAAGTATGTCGACCAGAATCTTTATCCAGAAAGTCATCGAGGTTGGCACCGAAACCATTTAGCAGGATTTGGCGAGACCTAGATTGGCTGACTTAGGCAATTGTCCTAATGATTGACGTAACACAATGAAATGAACGAAGGTAAAGGTTTCATCTATGATCGAATGACTGCTGGCCCACTAGTACACCATTTCCAAGGAGTCGAATTCTAGAGTGAACTTAGTGGAGTTGCTTGTTGAAGGGAATAATGGCCTAGAGCTATCCGTCTATAAAATTCAGGCAGCACCGGCCAAGCTCGAAGATAATCGGCCTGAATTCAAAGATCCTTTAGGAGAAATAAATGTTAGGATGACCGACGAACCTCGACGTTTATTTATTAGTTCTTTGTTACCTCAGTATATGTAGGGCGACCTTTGTAAATTACTTGAGGAATTTAAAGATTGTTTTGCTTGGAGCTACCATTAGATGCCTAACCTTGATTGTATTAAACACAAGTTGTGCATCAAACCCAGCTGTAACCTTTCCGCCAACCTCCACGACGATTCTCGGTCGAAGTTCAGCTCAACATAAAAGACGAACTTGTTCCCTTTTAAAAGCTGGCTTTATTTGGATGGCTCGATATGTTGAATGGTTGGCAAATATTGTCATAGTTTTTAAAAAAGTGTTCCTTTGCGCATTTGCATTGATTTTTGTAATCTGGATTTGGTGACTTCTAAAGATGAATACCCAATGCCAATTTCGGATTTGTTAATTGATGCTACAGTCAACCACGAGATCTTATCTTTCATGGACGGCCACGCTGGTGACAATCAAATTTTCATCACCAAGGGCGATGTCTATAAAACTGATTTTTTATGCCGTGGGGCGCATGGGACTTACGAATGGGTCGTCATGTCTTTTGGACTTAAGAACACGGGTGCTACATATCAACGTGCCATGAATACCATTTTCCATAACCTAATTAGCAAAATTGTTGAAGTATGGTGCTAACACCTGATAATTATTAAACGATGTATTTCGACTGTTCTAATACTGCGACCTTGGCCGATGTCGGCTTTATCATACAATCACCAAACTACTATAGGTGCTATTTTTCTCTCAAGTTAGACTTCGATTGTACCAACAATTATGCCGAATATGAAGCCCTCGTTATCAGCCTTAACATTCTTCATGACTTGAAGACAGCCCGCTTACTCATCCTCAGCGATTCATAACGTGTGATTAACCAACTCAATGAGACTTTCTGTTGCATGAGTTCTACTCTGGCACCTTATCATATGGTCGCCAGCTTTTTAGTCGAATCATTTGTAGGCATCACGTTCAAACATGTCTCTCAACTTCAGAATACTGATGCAGATAAGTTGGCTCAAATAGCCTCTGGAACATAACTTATGGAGGACGAGGTAGGCTGGGTCATACCAGTTGATCGACATTCGTATCCAACCTTGGTTAATCAATAAGACAGCATAATCCGAACACGTGTTATGCCTTTACCTTCATTACTTGAATGAGAGGTTCCTGTGGACATCTGTGTAGTCGAGACATTGCCAGATGATTGTAGAAGATCCATTATATGATACCTTGATGACCCTAGTGGCAAGCATGACCACAAGACAAGGGTACATGTTACAAATTATATAGTATATCAGAATGAGTTGTTCCAAAAGGGCGAAGATGGTCTGTTGTTATTATGTCTCAGCCAAAAGAGGTCGCTCAAGCTATCACAGAGGTGCATGAAGGGATATATGGTGCTCATCAATCTGGTCGCAAAATCCGTTAGTTGCTCCACTAACTCGGATATTTCTGACTGAGTATCTTAAAAGATAGCATAGAGTATGCACGGAGTTGCTTACAATGTCAAATCCATGAACCTATCTAGAGAGTCCCGACGAAATTGCTTCACTCGATCACTAAATCATAGCCTTTTAAAGGGTAGGCCATGGATGTAATTGGAAAAATCACACCGTTATCTGGATCAGCGAAACATGCATAGATACTTATAGCAATTGATTACTTCACGTAGTGGGTTGAAGTGAAATCATATGTCGAATTAACGTCCAAAGAAGTGTGTAATTTCATAGAAAAACACATTGTAACAATGTTTGGCGTCCCATAAACAACTATCATAGACAACGGCATGATTTTAACGGTCGATAGGTTTAAAAACTATGCTTGAACAGTCCATGCCGTATTATCCACAGGCGAATGGGCAGGCTAAAGAAAACAACAAAGTTTTGATCGGTATTCTCAAAAAAATGGTTAAGGAAAAACCTGGTATGTGGTACTTGAGGTTAAATAAGGCATCATGGGAATATTGAGCTTCACTTCGATCAAGAACAGGGACGACTCCATATGTTTTGACTTATGGGCACAATGCAATGTTGCCAATCGAGTTGAGTATACACTCAATGCGAATTATTGAACAAAGTAGTTTGTTCAATGCCGAATATAGTTAACCAATGAGGCAAGATTTAGAAGATTTAGAGGAGGCTTGACTCGATGTTTATAACCTACTAGTAGCATAGAAAAAATGCCAAGTGAACTTATATTCAACGAGTAAAGAAAAAGAGGTTCGATGAATGTGATTTAGATTGGCAAACAATGTTGCCAATAGGGATCAAGGATCCCAGATTTGGAAAATGGTCGTCAAATTAGGAAGGACCATTTATTGTTCACAAAGTTCTTGGCAAGGCCATATACCATCACAAGGATTGACCTGGTTTAATACATAAGTTGCCAATCAATGGGAAGTTCTTAAAAAAGTGTTATCCAGTTACTTGGGAGATGCAAGAATAAGAACATTTCATTAAGTCAGCAAAAAATATGTATACAAAAGTCAATCGGCCTACAAGTCAGCACCGGGAATATAATCTATAGGATCGAAGGAAGGAAAGCTTTAATTGTGGCTTTTAGCTCCAGCTATTTTACTTTGTTCATAGTGATCTTGGCTTCCTAAGTCCTCTTGTCAGCCTTCAGCGTTTGTATCCATTTTACGTCAGCCGCATACTCTGCCATCCGAGGTTTATTTGCCTCAAAGTCCCTCTCAAGCTCAGAGGCAATGGCAAACCTTTGGGATTGAAGTTTAGCAAACTGATGATCAAGGTTGACCAATTTCTCTTTCTTTTCCTTCATTGCCTTGAGCTCTAGCAGGATAGCTTCTTAAGCCGCTGTTGCAACCTTCAAGTCCTCATTGACTTGAAGAGCTTTCTCAAAAATATCAAAGTATAGCCGAGGTCTTTGTTTTGAAGAGCTTGCAGGGCTGAGAAGGACAGAGTCTTTTGAAGCTTGGTCAGAGTGTTAGACTCGACCGGGGCTACAGAATGACCAATTGTTCCAGATGTGCTGGCAAAATAGGCATCGAGCTAGACTCCACATGAAGGCTGCACAAAAAGAAAGGTTAGATAAGCAAAATCTAAAGGAAAGCATGACAGGAGAAGTTGTTTTAGACTTATCGAGAAGTGACTTCGGCAAGTTGTTTTAGACTTGTCAAGAAGCGACTTCGGCCATATCTTCTGGGTCCAACCCAAAGAACTTAATGGCCAAGCCCAATGTTTAAGACAACTCTTCAATTCATATGGCCGATGAAGGTTATCTATATTTGACGGCCACCTAAGTGGCCATGAAATATAGAATCAAAATTTTCGATGGAATAATCGACTGGGCACCTAACAGTTGACGGTTTTATTTTGGTTTAGCATTCTAAGATAAAATTTAGAATCAAAATGAAGAATTTACAAAGGTCGAGGTGATGTCTTATGAAAGGATGACGAGATCTTTGTCTTAATGATGAAATGGCATCTCCGCGGTGGTTTCTTCCCCTGCAAAAGCCACCGGCTCAACGGTTGGCCTCTCAACGGCCACCTCAAGATTTGCATAACTAGTGGCTTCGACTAGTAGCGGAATATCCTGGTTTAGATTAGGCGTGGATGATATGACACTTTTGCCTTTGTCCAGAGGTAAGAGAACCTCATTTGTTTGCTCAGCCAGTCGAGGACGCTTCACCAGCGGGATTGGCTCACTGTCGTTTTCCTGGTAACAAAAGAGGATTAGATACCAATCGAAGATGTTTAAGGAAAGAGAAGCTTTGAAAACTTTGTACCCTTTCTGGAATATTTGACGCGGGAATAATTTTTGGATTAGGAAAGGGAGTCATTTTGGTTAAGACTATGGTCACATCCTCCAGAATAGCAATTGTTGGGCCGACGCCCGTGGCAGAAGCGATGGTTGAGGCTTAAGCCGTAAACTCCTCGACCACTGGAGTAACGACTTGTTCAACCACGGCAGCAGCCTGCACCATGAGTTGAATTATGGCCGTCTGATTAACATTTAAGGCTAAGAAATTTTACGGTGTCCTTGTTGGGACCGCAACGCCAAGGGTAGGACAAAGAGTGTCAGGAGTTGAAGTTCATATTTCCTGGCTAGAAATGACAAGAATCTCATGTTCCCCCTTCTTGGCTCTCTTGTTTGTCTGTTTCATAGGTCCAGCGATGTAAACAGTCACCTTAGTCGAAGGACGAAGCCGTTTGCATGCCACTGTAGGTATAGCAGCAGCGTCCGCTGGAGTTAGAGTGGTCGAAGTCATATTGGGGAAAGGGGCCATGATAGCAATGGCCTTCTTCGATGAAGGGGCAAGCTTTTTTCTAGCAACGACCATCACGACTACTTCAGCTCGTTTTTTCTAGCGACCATCTGGAAAAACTAATTGAGAGTCAGGACGAAGATGTTTGGTCAAGTATATATGTGTGTGTGTGTATATGTATATATATAAACAAAACAAAATAAAAGTACTTTGAGCTGTGTCTTTGGATTTTGGAGTAAGAGTTTTATTTGGTAAATCATCGAAGATTTTATTCTTGATTTCCTTGGTCGATGTGCCAAAGAAATGTTTGGTGTAGATTTCCCACCAGTTAGTAAAGGTACTGGTACCGTGGGTTTCAGGGGTATTCATCCGAAGGCGGAATTAAGTGCACCGTTCTTAAAACTGTTGCTCTACTTCCTCACATTACCTTTCTAAAGAGCCCGAAAGTTGATCTTGACTCAAAATCGAGCGGGAAGTGAGCAAAAGCATAGGACAACCTTGGAGACAGCCTAGTTATCCGGCCACAAAGTGGGGATGATAGACTTTCAAACTGGCCTACTGAGCATCACAACCGAAGAAAATGTTGCAAGCTAGCACAGACAATCCCCAGATCTGCCGAAGATCGCTGTCTTCTATTTCCTTCCATGTGATTGTGGGAAGCCTAATGGAGGATGGATAAGTTCTTTGAAGACAGATTAGGAATTCATCGTTGGTAAGGTCATCTAGGCCAAAGAAATATTTAAAATTTCTTCGACTGAGTAAGTTGGGTATGGGCGTGAAGCTAGTTGAAGGCCCATTGCTTCAGACGAGTCGAAGTTGAAGTTCTATGGCCTCAAGATGGCAAAATAGACTTACAACCAAAGTTGAAAGACCCAGAGCAGGCCGTTCTGGTGCGGGTGGATTTTCCGAACAGTTGCCTTGGCCAAGCAGCGCATAAAGTTGGTAAGGATGGCGGGGCTAAAGGCCAGAATGTGACCGTTCGCCAGGGCTTCGACCACTAGCATATTCTCGGCAAGGCATTTGTTCAACTTGGTACAAAAGGTGAACTTGTTGTACTAGTAGAATAAGAAGGCCTCGTGTTTTCCCTTCTTGAGTTTTTCTTTTTCTCGGCTGGCGAAGTGCTTAATGAGAGTGTTGTAGTTGAAGAAATTCTTGTGCATCTTGTTTACTTTGTCTTTTGATACTTCCCCTTGGTTATCGTTTTTAAGAACTTCGAGAGCGCACTCGTTGAAGACTGTTTTTAAATCCAAGTCGAATTGATACCAAGATAGAGTGGTATCGACTTGAAGACCAGATGGTGAGATGCCAAAGATAGCCATCATGTCTAGAATGGTTGGACCAATAGGGCCGAGAGGAAACATCATAGTGTTAGTGGTCGAGCACCAGAAGCTTAGAGCTGTCATCAATAGCTCTCGGTCTACGCTGACCTCGATGATCAAGATCTTAATGGTGTCAAAGGTGCCAAATGACCTTTAGTCATCGTCGAAATGTGGTTCCATTCGGCTAACCCAAGCAACCTAGGGGATACGGGTCGAAGGCCAAGCTCCCTGAGGTTTGGCCAATTCCTATTTCAACCAATCATAACCTTGGAATAAAATACTCAGGCAATGGCTTTTCAGTATTTCAATAATGACTTCTGGGACGTCATCTTTAAACAAAAGGCCCAGGATCTGGTTAGAGGTAACTGAATCCTCTTCAAATCAGAGAATTTTGATGGCATTCCGATCGATGAAGTCGTGACACTTGTCACATTCTTCCGCAAGCGTAGTGTTAAAGGTGTTGGCAACCATTAAAGCCAGGGTTTGGAGGTTTTTCTGGGTTTCAAAGGATGGATTTTCTTTCTGGGTTTCAAATGATCAGAGTAAAATGGCAAGAGTTCTTAGATTTTTGAAAGCATAAACGATAAATGAGACCAAAATCAGTATTTATAGGTGATTAAAGAGGAAGATCGACGGTTTTATATTTGAAAGTTGAGGAGTAAATCTAACCGAATATTTTGCAATCATTACAAAAATAAAAAAATCCAGGCGAAGAGACCGAAAAGCATGCGAATCAAGGTTGCACGATTGTGTGTGAAGGCAAACTTTAAGGCACGATCATTATGAAGGGATGTTTCGATGTCTACGCACCTTCAGTATAGGGTGCCTACATCACCGAAGCAAGACAACCGTGACGAGAAGCTACCATGTGTCAAACATTTACAACGTTTAAGACTGACATGCAAGTTGGGAGATTGTGCCCAAAAAAGGCATCTGAGAGAAAAATATTCGTCTTTGCAAGGATTTTTTTATCGATCGAAAAGTGTAAGCCGAAGGTTTATTTTTGTTTGGTAATAGATCGCTTCTTCAAGGTCAAACTTCGGCCAAGCCGAAGACCTCAGAAGCGAAGGGGCAATGTTTGGGCCCAAAATAACACTTTAGGGCGAGCCTGGAGTTGCTCTTGGTCTAATAAGGAGTATCGAGAGTATTATCTACCATAGGTCGAGCCCAGTAGAGTTTGGTCGAATCCTATCAGAATGTGATTTCTACCTGGATAAATGTGATTTCGGTTGAATCCAAATCAGATTGGGATGGAGAATTCTAGTCCGAATAAAAGTCTAGTTTGGTTATTGGGAAAATTGCTACAATAAATAGAAAGAGGCATGCATCATTCAAAGCCCCTTCCAATTCAACACATAATTGCCTTACGCAAACCTCTCAAACACCTTAAGATTTTTATTTTCTTTTTTCTCGCCAACACATTTTCAGTTTGGATAAACAACAATGTGGAGGCAACCGGCAACATCTTCAGTTTGGATAAATAATATTGGAGCCATAGAATCAGCCGATCGATGAGCATCTTTAGTTTGGATAAACATCATTACTTCGAGACTGACTGGTTATTTATCCAAGTTTCTGTTAACAAGGATTTCTGAGTCCTTGTTGGAAAAGGCCATCTCATTAACCTTCTCGACGAAGTAAGGTGTTACCGGGTTACTACGTTCGGCACATTGAAAGACGAATTTGATATTGAACTAGCAGCCTTGTCTTCAAGCTCTATAACTCGAAGGCCGAGATATGTTCCTTCCTCGGCCGCAATCGTGAGATTAAGAAGTCAATAGCACGCCCAATGCCACATCAACATATTTTACTCCCAGCTTAACTTGGCTGACGAGTTGGTACACCCTTCATTCAACCGAATGACGCAGTTAGCTTATTAATTACTTGGCCTACGCGCCATGCAGGCTAGGTAGTTTTTAGGGTCAACAATAATCTAAAAGCAACTCCACTGTAAGTAATAACCTTGTGGATTGGAAACAAAACCAATCCAATCGTTTGCCAAAGTAAAGCCAACCCAATTAAGATATTGGGCTAAGGAGGAGCCCATGGGAGAAGTCAAGCATAAATCTAAGGCCCAAGCACCTGAAGGGGGGAGTGAAGCAACCCACGTTATAAAAAAATTTTGCGTCAGGCGCGTGCATAACACCTGCATGTGGGGGCGCGTCTCCGACAACATTTCAGGCTGTGGCTCCTGCGTGGCAACCCATTCAGTAATCGTTATTGAGAGTAACGTGGCTTCTTGTATGCCGTTGGATTTTCAACTGCTCTTTTTTCTAGACCATTGGATTTCCAGCTATCAAAAAAATTTCAAACCTCCCTTAACAGCTAGATGACATGACACATTTGAATCTTTTGATTTCTAGATCAACGGTGCACCTTTTCGACTTTAAAATTTTCTAAAAAATAAGAAAAAAATTTGATGTGTTACCATTAGGCCACGTGTCACAATCTGGATTGTTGGATTTCAATTTTTTTGTAATCCAACAGTCCAGATTAATTAAGTTAATAAAAAATTATAAAAAAAGGTTAAAAATTAATTAAAAACCCGAAAATCTACATTGGGTAGATGTTGTCTGCTAGGTAGTATGCTCCTGAGTGTACGGTTCCATTGATTATATATGTGACTTGAGGAGCTCTTCCTTGCAGGACATCGTTAAAGACTGAGGATTGGGCAAGGACATTGAGGTCATTTTAAGCTCTTGGAACACTGAAAAAAGCATGTCAAATCCATGTATCAAATGATGTCACCGCCTCCAAAATGATACTTTGAACTCCTTTTTCTATCTCTATAATCTTCTTGCCATGCACTTAGGCAGTTTTTCCAGGTCTAGTGCATACAATCGATGCTTCCAGTCATGCCAGGAAAACCTCACATCTCACATTTCTTCAGAAGCCTCTGTAGGTAATCGTCGTGGGACTCTGGAGGTACTCTTTGGTGTAGATAGCTTCGAATGCAGAGCAAAACCTCATCAAGGACCTAAGAATGGTTGATTTTCCCATCCTCACTATCTTATCCACTAGGTCTGCAGATGCTCCATATGTAAGCATCTGCAAGGCAGCAGTAATTTTTTGCTTAGGAAAGAGACCAATGATTTTGTTGAACAAATGTCGTTGCATTCTAAAACAACGTCTAAAGTATGCATTAAGGAATGCACCATTACAATCAAAATAATCGTCCAAGAGATATTTAACTCGCCGTTGCCTACTTCTATTAATGTTTGTGGAACGCCTGGGCCTGGAGATCTCGGCCACAGCTTGGATGATTCGACGGGAATATGAGGCTTTCTCACTTCTTGCTTCGTCATCTCTCCTTCTACACTCCTCATCCTCTTCTATCTCATTTTTCTCCCTCTTGGTGATTAAACATTTCTTCCTCTTGCTTAAACAATTATTTCTCTTGCTCATCGATTTCCCAGAAGATCCATGAAGAAAATATTGTAAGAAGTCAAGATTTATAAACTATGAAGGCGGATATAGATTTGAGAGATTTTGATTTTGGTGTGTGATTTCTTATGATGGATGGTGGGTTATATGGAGAAAAAAGAAAAGATTAGGTTGTAGATAATGCCACGTGGCACGCCATGATTCGTTAAAAATCTTATCGAAATTTATCCTCAAAGATTCTAAAAAAACACTGACACGTGGGGAGACGGGATTGGTTAAAAATGACACACCCCGACCGAAATCAAGGCATGCTGGCCATCATGTGAGGGCGACGTAACCATGTGCGCAGTGCGAAAGCAATAATAATAATAATAATGCAAATAAATAAAAATGAACTACTAGTAGTACTAGCTAAGATAACATGCTAGTGCGAGATTAAGTGTGATAACATAACCAGAGCATAAGTAGCTTAAGTGCAGTCCAGCATGACAAATACTAATTATACAACACCCAAAGGTGACCATACAATGGTGATAATCTGTCAAAGCTGCTGTGGATTCCTTGCAAGCCACCAAAAAGCACTCTTAACTAGAACCTGAAGGGGCTCAAAACAGAAAGTGTGAGTGGGCAAAACAAAGCTTTTCAAAATCATTTCATTTCTCAAAAGTTCTAACCCCTCACCGTAAAACCTGTATAATTTCCCAAAAAATAAAATACATATCTATACCACAACCATGCACAAAATAGCAAAATTCACAAATATGCCATGTCGAATATCTCAGCATAAAAATATGTAAGCCAGGTGATATAAATCAATGCAAATGATATCTAAGCCGGAGTCACCTAACGTAACCTGTACGACTGAATCTAGAGCTCATCCATCTAGTCGAAGTCACCTAATGTGACCTGTATAGCTCAAATCCACATCTTAACAAATATACCTGCACACGAGTCGGAACCACCTAAAGTGGTCTGTACAACAGGACTGGGTGTAATTAAATACGCTCAAGTGCTACGATCACGTGAAGACTGTGCGAATAATTGCAGATCACCTACGAGTCAGAACCACCTATAATGGTTTGTACAACAGGACTGTGCACCTAACTTGGATCCAAGATGAGCGTATGGTACGGGAGGTGAACATCACGTGAAGGACTGTGCCCTAACTTCGGGTGGAGCACTAACACCAGGGTGCAAGTTTATGAGCTCTCAACACATCTCTCATAATCATCAATCTCACAACCATAATCTATAAACTTACTTGGCACTTACCTATGCGTCCGCAGTACCAATATAAATATATGCAACTACTAAGGCATGAGTAAAATAGGCAGATACTTTGCATGGCATTTCAAGACGTATAATCATTCAAATTCATTTTCTGGGAAAAATACCAAGTATATAGGTATATACTGAAAACCAAAAGCCCACTCACTGGTATGTGGAAGGGTCGTAGCCCCCAAGCCTCGATTGACTACACTCGTCCTGAGGATAGGTCTCACCTATATGCAAAACAACTATATAAACGTTAATTTAAAGCACATAAACAAAACTAGCTAATAACTTCTCAAACATTACTCAAATATGATGTTTGAATATACCAATGTGATCTACTCAACACCAAGAACATCCACATATTTTTAGAAAAAAATTTCGACCACCCACGCGTTGGCCACGCGTAGGCACGTGCCTGGCACATTTACGGAAACCCTGACGGCGTTAGGGAATATTCCGTCCAAAAATGGAATATACCATTATATATACCTTATGTCGTTAGTATATTCCGTCAAAGTTGACGGAATATTCTTCGTCTTCTCCAGTGATCCTTACTGGAGCCGCCGTCGGCCACCGTTTGCATCACCAGAAACTAGAAAAACTTACAAACTTCATATCTTTCTCATTTCTTAACCAAAAACCATGAAATTTGTACCAAAATGAAGCTGCCAACGAGTAGAACAAAACCTTACCACTTTTAAGACTTAAATACAATGGAATCTCGTCAGAAAAACCCACGATAATCCGGCCAAACTTGAAACTCACCATACTCAACTTCCCGACGTCTAAAACACTTCGTTTTTTCTTCTCCGAGCTTCGTGAAGATGTTCTAAAACTCCCTAGAAGCTTAAAAACATCCAAAAACTTCACGATCACGATTGCATGAACAGTACCCAAATGGGGGCTCGTGAGAAACTAGTGTTTTCGAAGGTTTTAAGTCCAGACAAAGGTATGGATCAACTCCTAGGCTTGCAAGGAGTTTGAATGTTAACTTTAAAACCTCGATCCGTGCCTGAAATGGTTGGTTGAAGGTTTGTTCGTACGGTTGTACGAAAATGGAAGAAAATCAGACAGAGAGAAGAGAGAGGTCTGAGTGTTTATGTGTATGGTACGTGGAAGTGTGTATGTGTGTGTGGTCCAGCTTGATCACCAACCAAAAACCGCAAAAAGCTAAGTTCTAATTGGGTCCAAAATGATAGGGACTTAACATAAATGGTCCACATCCAAAGTAAAACCACATAACACCACAAACGTTCAAGGGTACTTTAGTAATTTCACGTCATCGATACAAATATTTCGGGACGGGCTGTCACAAAAAATCTTATCGAAAATCTACCCTCAATGATTCTAAACAGGTAACGACACATGACGCGATGGAATGAGATAAAAATCTTATTGAAATCTATCACCAAAAATTATACTTTCGGATAATAACATATGGCGTGACGAAATCGGTTAAAAATCCTATCCAAAATTACAAATAAAATTATTTTATTATTTTATAATAAAAAAATATTAATATCTAAATACGAATTGTTTAGGCTATTCAATTTATGGGTGGAGATGCAATAGGCAATTACTATTTATTAAAGATAGTTACTATTCACTTAAGGTGATTGAATTACCTATTAGTATGGGGAGCCTTTACACACTCTTGCAACAATTAACCTCCATTGCAAAACACTCCTAAGGCGTTCCTTAATAGTTGATGTCAGTTTGAGCCCAATATATAAAATCAGACTCTAACATTATTATTGTACTATGCGGGATTAATAGTTAAGGTTCACTATTTTATCAGATATCAAACTCCTATCATATTCAATTATTGGAAAATTGACTAAAATGGTCCATTGTTAAAATGAATGACTAACAAAATCACCATTCCTGGAAATTTTAAATTTTAGGTTATGAAGGATCTGGGATACTTTAACAGTCAGATTTCAGTTTATGTATTTATGATCAATTACACTTATCTAGTGATATTTTTCTCAACTTTTAACTAAGAGAAATAAGTTCTAATCTTATGAATGGCTAGTTCGATTACACCCCTTTAATTTAAATATATTTTTATACGAAAAACCAAAATCTATCAATTAAAATAAAGGAAAACTAATGAAAAGGGCTTGAAAACTTTGAATTTTAACGATAAGGGCAAAATAAAGGGTAAAGTGAATAGTACCATGATTGACATTTTAGTGTAAAAATGTGGTTTTTCGTTAAAGTGAACAGTACCGTGGGTTTTTCGTTAAACTCCCTTAAAATAACTGTAAATAATGCCCACAATTTCTCATGCATTCTTGAAAAAATTAAAAAGGAAACTCATCAGACAAATTCCTCTCAAAGCTCTCTCATTTGCAAGTGACTTGTAACTCAATTGGTCGGGTCATAATCACATTGTAGAATAAATAGTGTTTTAACTTGGCATTCGTGTCATGTTTTTCCTATTCGTGTTGTTTTGGTGTTTTACTCGATATCTTAACGGATCATCTCATGTAATACCCGTTAAAATGAAGGGTAATATGACCAGACCCGTTACTTGTTAAAGAAAATATATTTTAAACCAATGAATAATCAAATGAAAAACATAATACTAAATTAGTATAAACATACCACATTATCACATAAATACTGTCACATCCCGGCCCCGGCCCCCACCACATCCCAGGCTCGACTCCACTATAGCACGATATTGTCCGCTTTGAGCCCTGACAACGCCCTCACGGTTTTGTTTCTAACTAACTAAATAAGCAAATACAAACTCTAACATAGAATGACTTACTTGTTTGGGCTCAACCCAAAGATACTACATGTTCATCTTCGGGGTACATAACACAACGAGTGTGTAGGTGAAAATAATCTATGTTTGGTTTTAATTTTAGTACAATAACTTTAGGTTGCAATGATAGGCAACTCCGACATTGTCATACAGGTTGCAATGATAAGCAACTCCAACATTGTCGTACAGGTTACAATGATAGGTAACTCCGACTCGTGGGTTATTATAGATTACTGAACACTTGATTTATTATGTTGTTGCCGATATGTGGTGATTTGGAATATTCTTGGATTTAATGTTGATTTTACATTTAACTTCATACTTATGTGTAGTATGATTTCCTGGAAGCTATACAGGTATTACAGCAAGGGGTTATATCGTTTAAAAGGTCTTTATTAAAGCTTTATTTTCAGGCCCACTTACTCTTGTTTTTATCCTTCCAGGTTCTAGAAGCAGAGTTTTCGTATCAACGAGGATTTGTGGCAAGTTTTGGTATTGGAGATTACCTTCAATGGTATGATTTTTAATCCACTCTACTATACTTTACTTATGCTCTAATGTCACATGTGAAATGGGTTCATTCCCGCTCATAGCGCACTCTCGTATTTAAGCACTTTTCGGTTTACATTTATTCACATTTTCCACATCACTAAACTTTATGGCTTCGTCTTGGACCAGTGACCATTTGGCAATTTTTAGACCACTTTTTCGGCAAACCATGTCTATGTCACGACCCTAAATGGGTATAGATCTAAATTGTCACATCCCGGCCCAAGCCCCCACCATATCCCAGGCTCGACTCTATCGTAGCACGATATTGTCCACTTTGGGCCCCGACCACACCCTTATAGTTTTGTTTCTGGGAACTCACACGAGAACTTCCTGGTGGGTCACCCATCCTGGGATTGCTCTCACGCAAACTCGCTTAACTTCGGAGTTCCTATGGAATCTGAAGCCAGTGAGCTCCTAAAAGGCTTTGTGCTAGGTAGAGATAGGAATATACATATAAGGCTTACAGGATCCACTCTCCTGGCCGGAAGTGTGCCGACGAGGATGTAGGGCTCCTAAGGGGGTGGATTGTAACATCCCACAGCTGGAGTCACCTAACGTGACATGTACGGCTGAACATCATCCATCAATAGTACCATGTCAGCCGGAGTCACCTAACGTGACCTGTACGGCTAACACAATATTATTGATGGATGAGGATCAGCCATACAGGTCACATTAGATGACTCCGGCTGACACAGTACTATTGATGGATGAGGGTCAGCCGTACATGTCACATTAGGTGACTCCGGTTGGATGGATGAGCTATAGGTGACTCTGGCTGACATATCATTTTACATTGATTTATTCCATCTGGCTTACATGTTTAATTCAGAGATAATTGACATGGCATATTTCCACCGCTTTGAGCATGATTCTTACATGCGTATATACTATTATTTTCTGGGAAATTTTACGGGTTTTACGATGAAGGGTTATTATATTTGAAAAGTGAAATGTGTTTTCAAAACTTTGTTTTTGCCTACTCACGTTTTCTATTTTGCGCCCCTCCGGGTTATAACGGCTGAATGATCGTATCGACGAGGATTCTTAGCAAATCTCAATATAAGTGACTACCTCTGAGGGTATGATCCTTACCCACACTATTGTACTTTACTTATGCTCTAACAACACGTGTGAAGTGGGTGCATACCCACTCACCAGCACACTTTGGTATTTAGGCACTCTTAGGTTTAAATTTATTCACATTTTCCACATCATTACACTTTATAGCTTCGTCACCTTCCAGGTGTCGGCCAGCACAACTTGATTCGGAGTCTTAGTGGACATTTCAGGTCAGGGTGTGTCAAATACTACTTTAAAACATAAAAACACATTTGCCTTTCAAGTATTACATACCCCAAAATAAGAGCCTAATGAAAAAATATTAGTACATAACAAAATATCAAATGTTCAAGGATAAGCAAAATGAAGAAAGTTATGTTTCAAATGGTCAAAGATATGCAAAGTGAAGGGAGTATTGTAGAAGTGTTTTGTTTTAGATTTTCTTTTTTTGAAAATATTATCTTTTAGAGGATGTAGGAAGATAAATGTTCAAATGGTTGATATTACGTTTAGAGTTTTACCATTAGGGAAAATATTGCTCAGAGTTGCTTGAAGTTTATAAAGTTTCCAGAAACTACATAACATTGACTCATTAGTGAAAAATGAACGATTCATAAAAATCGTTGATATCACATTCTGATATTTATGGTTAACTAAAATATAAGTCAATATTATGTAGTTTCTAGAGACTTTATAAACTCCAAATAACTTTGAGCAATATTTTCACTAATGGTAAAACCCTAAACATAATATCAACCATCTGAATCGTTCATCTTCCTGCATCCTCTAAAAGATTATGTTTTCAAACTTACAATGGTTAATCCGGTGTAATAGATGCATCTACTGCCCTGGAAGAAGGTTATGCCAGACAAAAGTTGGCTTTTGGAGTTGATCCTTTCACGAAACAAACAAGCATGTGTTTGATACCTATTGGATCACCACCTTTGTTCTGACACCTAGCGAATTCATAATATCCTTCAGTTACTCCAGGATTCCCCTAGTAGGTCATTCAGGACATACCAGGTGAGAAGTTCGGCTAAGCCGGAAAGATTGGGGTTAAGCTTCTATGTTCCCCCATTGTCCTCAAAAGCTGAAAAGTTTTAATTTTCATTCAGTACCTAACTTGTTCATTTGAATGGAGAATTATATATTATATGAAGGCTTATGAAATGTCAAAACATATCTTCTTAAGTAATTCCCTCAAGTTTACATAGAAGCAAATTGTTATGTATAAATTTCAAGGGAGAATGTGTCATGCAATGTATAAAATCCCTAAAAGATTCAAATTGTTTAAAGCAAACCCTGGAAGGTGAAATAAAAATTATGTACTCAATACCAATGGATGGTATAAATTGCCTTAATGAGTATTTTCATCATGATATTTTTGCAACATATAAATCTCTTGCAAGAGTTGTTAGATCAGGACTCCTGAAGAGTCTAGAAAGATTATAAAGTGTGGAAAAAAAATATTATCTTGAGTTGTAGATCAAACAATATGCCAACATGATTCTTATCCATCAGAAGATTTATGGTATTAAAGAACCATGTGGTTTGAAGATCATTGGGTTGAACACTCAAATGATTAGTCAATATTTAGACACTAAGAAAGATCATCCATCATCATGAGGAAAATGATGGACGGATACTTGTTTCATAAGTATCATATCTTAGTGAAGTATGTACCTTACTCTATTTAGCATAATATACTGAATCAGATGTTACATTTTCTATGAAGCACAATACCAACATATAGGTCAAACAAAATGAAGCTTATCTATTGATATCTCCAAGAAATTATAGACATGTGTTGGTTCTATTCCAATGAATTCACTAAGCCATAATCTGATTGGGCAAGCAAAATTTGAATAGCCTGTATACATATCGCTCATAGAAAGGATTTATATTTAAATATAGAAATAAATTGATCATACAACGCTCAACAAAGAAAACATTTGTTGCTACATCTTCATCTCTTAGAAATACATATATCCAAAGTTTTTCAGTAGGCATGAGCTTCAGAAGGCTAAGGTAAGTTAAAGTCACACAAATATGTTCCAACGATAATCTAGCATACCTATTCACCAAATCCCTACCAAAACATTTTAGAAGTTGGTGTGTGTTATCAGATTACGCCTATTTATTAATCATCAGATTGGAGAATGCAGAATCAATGAGAGATACACATCAAGAGGAGCATCCAACACAAACGCATGTTGTACTTTTTTCCTTTGCTTCAATTTTTTCCCACTGGATTTTTCCTAGCAAGGTTCTAATGAGGCAACCGATATTGATATATGGGCATCTAAGGGGAGTGTTGTAAACTTGTGTAAATGCCTAAATCATTTGACTAAAGATGGAAGAAATGAAGTCAAGTTTGTGGGCTAAGATTGTAGGCTTAAATAGTATAAGTTTGGTTTTTTTTTACTATTTTGGTATGTAAAGTTCGTTTCATACATTTAAAGAGGTGTTGGATCAAAACCTCTATATAAAGAGGTATTTGTATCATTGAAGAACACAACAACAAATAGAGAAATTCATGTTAGCTATGCCAAGGCTAGTGAGATAGAGAAAAAAATAGTGAGAATTATTTTTGTACTCCCATTATTTCAAATAATAAAAGAAAGCACAACTGTTGCCCCGAGGACGTAAGCACACTTGCTAAATCTCGTAAACACTGTTCTAAAAATTCCCGCTTAGCGTCGCCTCGGCCCTACCTAGGCATTAGGCAGGTGGTCATCATCCCGATTAATGGTTAGGCATTTGAAAATTAAGAAAGGTCTAGGCCCCCGCCTAGATTGCTTAGGCACCCGCTTAGGCCCGCCCAGACCCGCCCAGGCACCGACTAGGTTCCGACTCACTTAGACAGACAACATATAGCTTTCATTTAGCATTTTATTTTATTTTCAATAAATTGTAAAAACTTGTTGAGTACTTAAATGAACACACCTTATATGTTTGTTCCCTATGTTTTCATTATGTCCAATACTTCATAATATATATGTCATTCTATTTTTTAGTTTATGATGAAATTATATATATTTTAAGTATAAACAGACACTTATTTACACGAAATATAATAGATTTACTTAAATCCGTCCAGTCTGCCTAGGCTCCAGCCAGCCACCCGACTAGCGCCTAGCGTATTTTAGAACCTTACACGTAAATATTGTGTCTTATTTACTTTTACATTCCAATGCACACATATCCTCAATTTCACAACACACCTATCCTTTTTTTTTGCCAATATATCTCTCTCACCTCTTTTTAACTCTTGTTTTTGTCTCTAACCATGGCCATCGCAAGCCTAAGGGTCGTGGTGACAATAATCGTCAAAAACTTAAAACTCTTTTCTTTTCAGTGAGGGCTACGACCGCCACTCCTTATCCCCCGAACTCAACGCCGTAAGCTGTCTTGGCTCTCCACCAGTCATGTTCCCATCGTCTCTACTAAAATTCTCTGGCTACCGCCGGTAAGTTCAGGCCATTGGTACGTGGGTGTTTTTTTGGACGAAACAATGGGGTGGGTGTTTATGAACTGGGTTTGGTAACTGTTGAGTTTTGTCAGATATTCTTCACAATTAAAAAAGGAATATTTAATATGAAAGTTAACTAGAGTTAGATTAAAAGACACATGGCAAAGTTTAAAGTGTATAGTGAATGTCAACATAGCTTACGGTGTTGAGCAAAAATACATCCTTTCTATTGGCATAGATATTATATATTTTCGACATTCCTAATGGTGACAATATAATATTGGGGTCATGATTTATAGCATGGAGGTGTGATTACTAATCCTCATTTGCTTCGCATGCTAAAATATAATTGTTTAGCATTCATTGAGAATAAGTAGAACCAATGAAACTTATGATATGGCTTGAAAAAATTATAACTTGGATTTTCCTTTATTTAAGACGCTTTGCCAAACTCATACGAAAGCTCAAAGCATCATTTCTATTATAGACATGATTGTCACTAGATGGCTAGATTAGTCGCCCTTTCATCTTTCGTCTATGTGCTCAAATTTGAATGCTCCTTCTCATAAAATATCATTCGAATGATGAAAAAGGTTTTTCCTTATTGATAAGAATTCTTTTAATCAAGTTTGCTAGCTTTGTGCCACTTAGTACTACAATCTAGTGATATTCTTCTTCACTTGTAAGTGAGAGGTCTTAGGTTCAATTCTCGCCAAAGACAAATTTGAACTGCATAATTATGATTCCTTCATTATGGGGCTTAGCTCACTCTCCACTCCGATAATAAAGTTAAAAAAAAAAAAAAAAAGGTTTGCTAGCTTTTGCGTCCAATTTATGTTAGAAATTTAATATTTAGACATTATTTGAATGAAAATTAGTTGGGATATTTAATATATACTAGAATTCGGATGTTGGATGGAAAAGAAGAAAAGGGAAAGTTGAATGGGAAACAATTTAGAATTTACAACTCTTAACAAACGATATTATCTATATTAAGAAGGTACGAGAGGGAGCTAAGTTTCACAATGAACTAGTAATAATGTGGTTCAAATTCTCCTTTATCAAGAATCGAACCTAAGACGTACATCTCACTTACTATCCAGATGTTAGTAATAGATAAATAATAAGGAAAACTAACGAAAATGGTTTAAAAACTTTGAGTTTTAACGATAAAGACAAAATAAAGGGTAAAGTGAATAGTACCAGGATTGATTTTTTAGTGTAAAAATATGGTTTTTCGTTAAACTTAACAATACCATAGGCTTTTCGTTAAAACTCCCTATATAATATTATTAGAGCACATGGTGTTAAATAAACATATTAAAACTGAAATGTTTCTAGCAAGTGTCCGTACATGGCATTTCGGATAAGTCTCTGCCTATAAACTAGGTTGCGGCTTTTTAATTGAAAACCTTTTAAAAACAGACGATTCTGTTTTGGAATAGGTATTTTGTGCCTATGAATATAGCAACGTCCTGAAGCATTCATTCAATTTTGATTACAATTAGTTCTCTTGGCAGCTCGGACTGTACTGACTATTTATGTCGGATAGGATAAATAGTCACCAGATAATACTGACTAAATTAGTCAGGCGTTTGGTGCAGTATCGGACTGATGGTCGTATTATTTATAATGTGTTTGATACTGAACCAGATAAGAGAAATTTAAAGTAACTTTCATATTTCACTTCATTTATCCCCTGTTTAAATCAAATTACTAAAAAATATTTAAAAAAAATTTGAAATCTATCTCTTTCCCAGAATCCCAGATCCCTCTGTCGCACCACCCCCACAAACACCCTCATTTCCTTACCTGTTCTTGGCCCAAAGAGGCTTGGAAACACCATCAAGCAGATGGAATCTTAAAACCCATAAATTAAAGAAATTAAAAATGTAGATGAAATCTTAAATCTAGAAGAAATCTTTGTGAATCATAAAACCCATATGAAACCTTTCCGAATTTTCAAATCCTATTATCGATTCCCAATCAAGGTTCTAAAACACAAATGAAATCGTTCCGAATTTGTGCGGTGGTGGTGTGAGTTGTCTCTCTATGGCCCTGTTTGGCAGATCGGATAAAGGATCGGATAGGATTAGTTATACGGACTCGGGTGTTTAGCGTTCACTCGTACTAAATAAGCGTCGGATTAATTTAACTGGTCGGATAGGATAATACGGTATACACCCGCTTAATAAAACCAACCAAAACGCCCGGATTATTTAGTCGGGGAAGAAGAATATGGGAGAGAAAGAGAGGGAGTTTGGGGGGTGTGGCGGAGAGAGCTAGGGAACAATTATTTGGGATTCTTCTGCAATCGGGGAAGAAGAAGGAAGAGAGAGGGAGGGTGTTTGGGGGGTGCGGAGAGATCTGGGAACAAAAAAATGATTTCACTTTTTTTTAAATTTTTTTTTTTAAGTTTGATTCCTCCTATCTAGTATAATACTAAACATAGTATAAATAATACGGTCACTAGTCCGATACTGCACCAAACACCCGACTAATTTAGTCAGTACTATCCGGTGGCTATTTATCCTATCCGACAGAAATAGTCAGTACAGTCCAAGCTGCCAAACGAGGCCTATGGGTTTTATCAAATAACAAAGGTGACAGGGAGAATAGAGCCACCAAGAGGAGATGGAGAGAACAAAGCTTGCCAGATGAGACGAGGAGAACACAGCTGGCGAGAGAAGGAGATGGAGCAAGCAGCGGGGACGGCAAGAGAGAGTGCCCAGTTCGCGCAAGAGAGAAGAAAGGGAGCCGACTAATTAATACGCCCATTTTGGATTGGTTTGCTAAGAGGGTATATGGATCGAATTAAATTAGTCCGATCCAATTTAATACGAGAGAGCGTCAAACACCCGTATCCGTATTAATAGTCCTATCCGGTACTATATACGGCGTACCAAACAGGGCCTTACATTAGACTGTCTGTTTTGAGAGTTCAAATACTATTTGGTTTGCCGTATTTTGTGGATTGGAGTGCTATTTCCATTAAGTGAAAGATCATTGTATTCTGAGAGACATTTGACAATACAAATATTAAGATACCAATGAGGAGCAACTCAATATCAAGTTTCAGGTTTTTCTAACCCATATTCATATCCATTTAGTAATGTTTTTGCTTAAGATTTGCAATTGATTGGTATTTATTTACATGATTTGTTTATTGTAATTTTATTGTGATAAATATAGCAATTTAACCTTAATTTTTTTCCAACAATTTATAGTGGTACTGAATTATGAATACAATTCTCACATGACAAAAATGGAATTTGATTTTTTTGCATAACTATTTATATATCTAGATTGATTGCCTGCAAATTCAAAAAGGCCATATTGGAAACGATATAAGTTCACATCATCATCATTATTGAAATTGGCTAAAGCATATTAGAACATATTTTCTATGCATTAAGCCAATACCTTTCACCTAATTCAAATACAACATCTGGTAAAGCATATTAGAACATATTTTTGTCGAAGAGAGAACATTTTTCACGTCTTAAATATAGGTGACTAGCCAACTTGCTTTAAAACATGTGGTACAACTAATGTTTCAATTATATAGTTTTGTCCAACTTCCCCTCTCCTAAATGTAAAAATATTAAGAAACTAAAAATAAAAATAAAAAAGTTGGGTCGTATACCATACTGTCGGCCTAATAGATGTAGCCAAAAAGAAACGTTCCATAAGCTAGCGTTGTAGATATTTACAGTTTAATACCAATATAATTAAACATGGATAGTTGGGCTTGCTAATTTTTATTTATTTTTAATTAGATTTAAAATATCAGTACCTCATTGTTAACGTAAATATATGCCATCCCCCTCCACTAATCACTAAAATCCAACCGTGTAGATAACAACTATATAATTAGAAATATAAAAATAAAAATAAAATTCTTTGCTTCTAGCTTCATGCAGTTGTGCACTTGTGCCGGTGCACGATTCACTAATCCAAACGTTTCAATTTGTTAATGAATGATGATTATATGGTTGAGATTTCAAAGTAAAGACTAAATCAATTAATTTCATGTTTTTATTTATGAATTTTATTTAATGATAAAGCATATTTGTCATGATATCATCCTCCCAACCTCCACAATATAATTTCAATAAAAGCGAAAATATTCAAAACTCAAACCGATATATTTATTACGAGCAACACAAAAGAATTGACATTACAATGAATAAATAAAATAAAAAAATAAAAAAATAAAAACACGAGAATTTAATATCGTAATCGGATTCTCGTGGTATCCATTAATTTCACTTTCTGTGGCCACCAAACAACAAAACCTGCTTCTCTTCATCCTCAATTAATAAGCAGATGGAGGGGCGCCATCGTCGACCATGGCTCTTCTACTGTACACCCCTTTGCTTCTACGGAACGTAATAAATCATAATTATATTAATTTATCCTCACGACCAAGCAAATCCAGAATTTTAGTGACCATTTTGCCCCTATCATGCAAATCAAATCATCATAAGAAAAGTTCTATAGTGACATAGTCTTCCCCCCAAGTTAGTTAATAAATTGCCAGTATCAACCGTTGATTCAATAAATCTTTGTTTAAATGTGTAATTCAATTGACAATTTACTAACGTAACGTGACAAAATAATATTTACCTAAAATCATATAATCATATTCATGGGTTAGCTAGGGGGACTAGGGATATGATATTACAGTGCATGCATGGCACGTGATCAGAAATAGCCTCTCACACTTGTGTACAGTACGGCGGTGTTACAGGAACACTTGCATGGTCCTTGCAGCTCAATGCCCTGAGCAGTCTCCAGGAGCCCTTTCCGGAGCTCCGATTGTCAGAAGCTTCACTCCGGAAGAGCGTGGTGGAAGGGTTTCGTCGAATCTGCCGGTTCTTGATGTCGCTTAGGTCCATCTCAGACGGAAACCTCACAATCCCAAACATGAGAAAATACCACTTTGGCTTGTTACCACTCTTCTTATCGTATTTTCCAACACTCTTCGTGGAAGAATTCCTCTCCATCTCTGCCGGGGTCGGGGATACCATCGAAGATTGCCGGTGAAGCTTTTGATAATCCAAGGATCTGCTGTTCCTCATCATGATCTGATTCTTTGTGCTGCTTGATCTTGCTACCGAACTTTGTAACCCAGGCAGCGACTCCGACCGCCTTCGAAAAGATGAATCTTTTTTGTGATAACCATTGTTAGTACATGTCGTCTTAGGGGCTTCATTTGTGTGATCTTTGAAGGGTATGAGTTTCCCGCAGACGATGATATCTTCGGCTGAACACATGAAGCTGTCGGAGCTGAAGTCGCTGAAGAACTCGAAAAACTGATCAGCTGAAGAACGGCGAGCGTGCAGGTGCTTGGAGGACATGTTGTGGACTTCGTTGACTTGTTCGTGGATATTGTCTAGCGGAAGGTCGCTGAGAGAGAGTGCTTCTTCTGCATCTTCTTCTTCTTCTGATTGATCTCGATAACGAGGAATATTCTCAACGTAAATTTCGTCCTCCATTGTTGAAGAAATGAAGATTTTAGGCTTATTGGGTAGTTTAGAGAAGAATGGAGAATGGTTTTGTGTCGGAAAAATGGCTTGGCTTGTATATATTTCTAGAGAATTGAGAAGAGACCAAAGAGGGAATATATACATGGACCAGGATCCTCTCCGGAGCAAATCACACGAACCGTTGATTTTTGATCTAACGACTACAATTATTATAACTTTTAGAAAGGTCCCCTGTTTGTAACTGTTAAATAAAAAATCAATAGCCCGTGTAATTTGCTCAAAAGACTCAGCCTTCTAAGCTCAAGAGAGGATCTTGATCCTATATACATAAATAAATGGGTACCACCAAGAGAGAGAAAGTGTAATGTCGATGATTTCTTGGGGAAAATATTAGTACTAAATTTTATTTTATTTTTGTTTTGGAGTTTTTACAAAGCAACATATTTTGGGAGCGTTGTTATAGTAGTATTCTAGAAGAGAAGGGAAAGGTAAAGGAAGGAAGATGATAGACAAGGGGATTTATCTAGAAAGTCCAAAACAAAGTAAGAGAGAGAGTGACTGAAATACCAGATGAGTCCACAGAGAAAGAGGGGATTAGAGGCCTCAAATGCTCAGACCTAGTAAATTAATTTTATTAAAATGTAATAGCAGAAGTTTTTGGGTACCTTGCAATTTGTTGAAGCCATCGTTAGGTCATAGATGGTGGTTATTGGTTGATGTCACATTTGCAGCATGACATTTTCTTGGGGCAGTTTACAAAATACTCTAACAAAGTTAGATCATTCTGACCAAATATTTCTAATTTTCTTTGACAGTTTTCGGTAAAAAGATATATAGCAGATAAGAATTGCCATCAAAACTTGTGCTTCACAAGATTTGCTAGCATATGCATATGTAACTATAATAAATCGATTTTGATGGACTATAATTTTATGATGTAATTGGTACTCCGTTAAAAAATGGGTTATAAATGGGAGATTTCACATTCAGTCTCTAACTACTAATTTTTTCTTTTTTGCTAAAACCTTATTAGTTGTTTTATTGAAGTCTCTAATACTAATGTATTAATTATTTCCATGTCGGTTATTATATTTTTTTTAACTCTTTTCTTTTCATTTTTTTTTTTCCTTTTTTTCATTCATATTTTTTTAACTAAAAAAAATTACCCTGAACCCTTAAAAATTGAAATTTTGAGTTTCTTATATTAATGAGATTTTAAATAAAACTTATGATTTGTGAGAGTGAAAATATTAAAAGAAATTTTATCCTCCACCTCATGGACGAAAATTCAAAATCAATAGAAAATTATGTTTTTCCATAAAAAGTATGCATATATACATATATACATATATTTTTAAGAATGTAAATTTAAGATTAAAAAAGTAAGAAAAATAAAGGACTGGATACATTTAAGAATAAAAATTGGAAATCATTTTATACAAATTAATGAGTACAAACTTATTTTATTTTATTTTTTATTTTTTTGCATTTTGCATTTTGGTACAAATCCTTAGTAACTGACAAGTGAATTTTGGAACAACACTTGAAGTGCTTCCAACAAAATGCACGTAACTGTTACATTTTGCAAGAAGCGTACTATGGTCTGGTAGTATTCCTCTTCACTTGGAAGTGAGAGGTCTTAGGTTCGAATCTTCTGGATGACGAATTCGAGACCAAATTAAGTTGCCCATTGTGTAGCTTAGCCGAACTCCCCCTCCCCTTAGTATAAAAATATTGATGTATTCAAAAAAGCACTTTCAACCATTTTAAAAACATTTCTAAACAAATAATACAATTCTCAAGCAAAACACCATAAAAGCATTTCAAATTAAAGCTAATTAAGTCATCCAAGATGATGAATTGCGCAGGTAATTAGAGTTTACAAGTATTAACATGAATACATAATGACTTGATTTGAAGGCCAATGCGATGTGACTCAGTTATCATTCCTGCCACCCCCACCGATGCATATATCTAAAATCAATTCAGTTGTGATCTAGAGAGTAGAATGGGTAATTTTGCATTTTCATTGATCCTACAGTCTACAGCTGCATGACTTATAGGGTGAGATGTAACTATCACTTCCCCATACGGTTTAATTCAGGAAATATTGTTGTTTTGTCTCTCAAATAACCCAAAACGTGTTTTCGTTTTAAAAGAATATATATATATATATATATATATATATATATATATATATATATATATATATTAGAATTCAAACATGTTTTTGTTTTTTCCCTTACAGATCGAAATATGAAATTAAGGAGATGCTTGCAGATATATGTATTAAAAGACTCTTAAACTACTCTTTGTTTATAGCCAATGGAAAAAACAAAAGATTCGTATATTGAGGCCAACGTCTAAAAAAGAAAAACGATAGGATATTTATATAACATACTTTTACAAGGCAAACATCTAAAATAAAAATATCTTACAACAATTGAGCCAATTCCACAACTTGTATTAAACTCATATCTTAATATTGTTGTTGGTCAAGTCTATGCATGTATCTTGTTTTTTAACTTAAGATTAATTAGTACTAATTTGTTGTTTGGATATTCAACAAAGAGTTGTGTCATGGACAAAGATTGGCATTTACATTACCAACACACTTGGCTTGGGTGTTGGGTTGAACAACTTGGATTATTCTTAACTTCTATACCATATATGATTCATCATTCATCAATACAAAGTAAGTGGTATTGCGAAGAATGATAAAAATGTTTGTTGAACGAGAAATTAAGATATGACTGATTTGTTGAAGGTATATGGCTATTGCCACATCATTGGCTGACTACCACATCATTTGACACATCTTCACAGATTACCACATCAGCTATTGGAGTTAGTTAGTCTGTTATCAGGTAGTTAGAGTAATAGCGTAGCTGATAAGGCATATCTGCAGGCTATATAAACATGTACTCTGTGTGTGTGAGAATCGTATTGAATCTGTTGAGAAACAACAAAAGCTTTCATTCTTCTTACTCTTTCTCTCGCTCTCATCTCTCTATTTCTTTAGGCTTTGCTGTTGAATGTTCTGTATAAATACATTCATCTTTACATATCTGGATGAATGTTATCATGGTAGCTTTACCATTCGATCTTGATATGTTCACTTCCGCTGTGTTGATACAAAATTTCTGGTGATTAAAAAGCTTCTGGAGTTATGGGTAGTTCGATTTCAAGATTATCAAGTGTTATCTTTCTTTATGTACTCTAAGTGTTTGTGTAATTGTCGCAATGAAGAATTTTCTATGCAAGATTGAAATTTTGAAGGCCGATAACTGTATCTGGATGATTAAAGTGTCACTGTCAAAAGCATGAAGGGCGATAGCCATTGCTTTTTGTTGTTGGTTGTATGATTGATGAAGTATATGTGTGTCAAAGCATAAAGGCCGATAGCCATTGCTTTTTTATTGATGTTTGCATTTTCATATAAACAAGGCCGAAGCCAGAAGTGTGTGCTCTTAAAATTGGAGTAATTCGTGAAGAATCGTTGAGTAGTGGGTGTGTTCTTGATAAGTTGTGATTCTTGAAAACTGTTTGTGCAGTTGTGTTCTTCAAATTGCTTTAGATTGCTTATGATTACAGTATTGTAAAGTCATCGCATTTAGCTATATGAAAATTGAGAATCTTTTGGGCATGATCACTGTGAAGTTGAAGGAAGATAATTTTATCAAATGGGATTATCATTTTTAGTATGTGCTTAAAGGTTATGATCTCTTTGATTTCTTTAATGGCGAATCTTAGTGCCCTCCAAAGTTTGTCAACAATGTTGATACTGGTGTAACTAAAGAAATCACTACTGCCTATAAAGAGTGGGTCAAAACAAATGTATCCTTGTTAAGTTTGCTTATTGCTACTTTTTCGGATGATGCCATTGATTACGTAGTTGGGTGTAAAACTTGTCATGAAGCTTGGAATTGTTTGCAAGAACGATATGTTTCTGTTTCGGTGGTCAGGGTTAATCAACTCAAGACTGAGTTCCATATTCCACAAAAAGGTGCTGATTCTGTTGATAAGTACTTATTTCGCTTAAAAGGCATTAAAGATCAATTTATTGCTGCCTGGGAAAGAATAATTGAGAATGATTTGGTAATTGCTACTATATCTGGGTTACCTCCAGAATTTGAGATGATCAAGACAGTCATCTTAGCTAGAAAAACTCCAATTTCCTTGAAAGATTTTCAAGCTCAACTTCTTGGAGCAGAAGGCAGTATTGAATCTAGAATTATAACTTTGTCCAATTCTATGGTAGCTATGTATGTGCAAGGGAGTAGTTCTAATTCACAGAGGTCTCAGGGTGTCGATCAAGGTTATGAACAAGGAGAGAGTTCAAATGCACATAGATATCAAGGGGGTAATCATTACAATGGTGGCAATATTAACAGAAGGAATAATTTCAATAATAACAGAAGGAATAACTACAATGGTTGGAATAATAACTCTCGGTCATACTCTGCATCTTCAAGCAGTGGGAAAAGTGTTCAAAATGGAGGTTCTCAAAGCTTATTTTTTGGAAATGAGAGCAAACAAGGAAATAATTGGAGTGGAAATATCAATTACAAGAATGGTATATCTCCTGAATGTCAAATATGTTCTCGAATAGGGCATACAACACCAAATTGCTACTTTAGAGCTGATAACAGTCACTTATATGGTCGGTCCTTGGTTTGTCAAATCTGTGGGAAAAGAGGGCATAGAGCTTTGGATTGTTTTATAGAAATCATTTTTCCTATCAAGGAAGTGCACCCCCATCATCTCTTGCTGGTACGGCTGCTCAGGATCAAATGTCATGTTCTTAAACACAACATATGCCATTAATTCTACATCATGTGCTACATCTACCACATATTCCTATGAATTTATTGTCTGTTACGAAACTGTGCAGAGACAATAATTACTGGTTTATATGTGATGATTTGATCTTTTTTATACAGGACAAGGCAACTTGATGGATTGTGTGCCACGACAAGAGTGATGATGGAGAGCTATTCAAGATACCAATAATAGTGCTTTCAAGATCCAGAGTTCCGAGTATTGGAAGATGTGCAGCTTTTATTGGAAAGATGATAAAGATTGCAGTTTGGCATAAAAGGTTGGGTCATCCATCTGAAGAGGTGCTTAATCTTATGTTGAATAATGCTGAAGTGTTAACTAGTATAAATCTATGTCATTCTATATGTACTGCTTGTGTTCAAGGCAAAATGACTAAGTTGCCATTTCATGTAAGTCAAGCTAGGTTCAATGTTATGTTTGAAAGGATACACTCTAATATATGGGGTCATGCACCATAGTAGTCTATAGAAGGTTATAGATATTACATAAGCTTTGTAGATGATTGTTCTCGTTTTGTATGGATTTTTGCTATGGTTAATAAATCAGATGCTTTTACAATCTTTACCAAGTTCCATGCTTTTATTGAGAATCATTGCAGTGCTTCAATTAAATTTCTTCAAACAGATGGTGGAGGGGAATATATGAGCAATGTGTTTAGACAGTTTTTGGAGATAAAAGGAATTGTACTTCAAGTTTCTTGTCCTCATAGACCTTAACAAAATGGTCTTGTTGAAAGAAAGCATAAACATTTGGTTGAGACAACTATTAGTTTGTTATCAGATGCTCAAATGCCTTCAATATTCTGGTATCATGCTTGTTCTCATGCTACATTTTTAGTTAATAGAATGCCTTCAAGGAATCTAAATATACAGTCTCCTTATCAAGTTATGTTTGGTAGTATTCCTGAGATTCAACATCTTAAAGTCTTTGGCACTACAGTGTATCCATTACTAAGACCATTCAATAAACATAAACTGGAACCAAGATCTACTCAATGTATATTCCTTGGTTTTGCCCATGGTTATAAAGGAGTCATTTGTTATGATATTAAGACCAAAAAGTTCATCTTATCAAGGCATGTCATTCATGATGAAGATGTTTATCCCTTCAGACAACCTCAACCACATAAGGTCTCTTCGAGTGCTTGTAGGTCGTCTCAAGCACCTATTGTCATTCAGGTACAGGTTCCAAGAGAAAGAGGCATGACTACTTCACACTTACAGACTGATTCACAAGCAGTTAGTTCTATGCATATATCAGAACATGATACTGGTTCAAATCCACATACTCGTGGAAATGGTGACAGTGGTGCAACATCGACTACCGGTACTTCGTTACATGGGTCTGCAAGTTCAATACATCATCATTCTCCTACAAATCATCACTCTCCTACAAATCATCACTCTGGTACACAATCACTGTTGCCTGTCCACTCTAATCATCAACTAAAGGTAATTCTTCCAGATTTATCTCCATCTGATTTAAATTCAAACACTGCCTCATCTACACATTCAATGATAACTAGATTGAAAAGTGGAACAATTGAGAGAAGAAATTATGCTGCTTTAATAGCACACTGTCCTCAACTTCAGTCCCTTCAAATCATTAAGGAAGAGCCATTCACTCGTGGCTACTCCTTTATTTCTGAAATCATAGATGTCTCATAACCTAAAACATTCAGGAAAGCTGCTACTATTCCACAGTGGCAAAAAGCAATGCAAGAGGAATATGATTCTCTTAGAGCACAAGGGACTTAGATCTTGGTTCCACCTCCTCAAGATTGAGCAATAATAGGAAGCAAGTGGGTATACAAAGTGAAGAAAAATCCAGATGGCAGTGTGTCCAGATACAAGGCAAGACTTGTAGCTCAAGGTTTCTCTCAAGAACATGAGGTAAATTACTTGGATACATTTAGTCTGGTTGTAAGGCATACAACGGTCATGATTATTTTAGCCTTAACTGCTATGAATCATTGGAATCTCAGACAACTTGACATCAAGAATGCTTTCTTATATGGAGATTTACAAGAAGAAGTGTATATGAAGCAACCACAGGGGTTTGTTGATCCATCATATCCTTCTCATGTTTGCAAATTGATTAAGTCATTACATGGCTTGAAACATGCTCTAAAGGCTTGGAACTCGAAGTTTACTAGCTATTTGGTAGTTCTGGGATTTCATACTTCTGCTTCTGATACAAGTTTGTTTGTGAAGAATGATGAATCTAATATCATCATTTTATTATTGTATGTTGATGATATAATCTTAACTGGATCTAATGCTTTGAAGATACAACAAGTGATTTACGAGCTTTCTAAGGTGTTTGAGTTAAAAGACATGGGTTAGCTTACATACTTTCTGGGATTACAGGTTCAATATAAAGAGGATGGAGGAATCTTTGTTAGTCAATCAAAGTATATTAAAGATTTGGTCCATAAAGCAGGAATGGATTCATGCAAACCAGTAAATACCCCGTGTAAACCTCATCATCAACTGTTGTATTTAGAAGGACAATTGTTGACAGATCCAACTATTTATCGAAGCATTGTGGGATCTTTACAATATCTGACCTTTACTAGGCCAGATATCGCCTTTGCTGTGAACACAGTGTGCAATTCATGTCTTCACCGACTGATGTTCATTTTGGAGTTGTCAAACAAATTATTCGTTATCTTCAAGGAACCATAAATGCTAGTATTACATTATTTGCAAACATGGTTTCACAGCTCACTGCCTTTTCTGATTCTAATTGGGCTGCCGATTTAAATACTCGAAGATCAATCACTGGTTATATGGTGTACTTAGGGAATAATCCAATTTCATGGCAGTCAAAGAAACAAAATTCAGTGTCGAAGAGTTCTATAAAAGCTGAATATAAAGCCTTACCGCACACTGCAACATATATAGCTTAGATAGAAAATGTATTGAAGGATTTAGGAGTGTTCTTGGAAGCTCCACCTACCATTCACTGTGACAATATATCTGCAATTGCACTAAATGCTAATCCGGTGTTTCACTCAAGGATAAAACACCTTGACAAGGATTATCATTTTGTGAAGGAGCAAGTGCAACAAGGCGATTTGGAGGTTGTGTACATCCCAACTGAAGAACAAACTGCGGACATTCTCACCAAAGGTCTTCACAATCCATCATTTGTTAAACATTGTTACAATGGGGATGAATGATTTCTTCTCCCCCTTATTACTATAAATAGAGGCATTACGTAGGGGAAATAACATACAAATTCCTCTACACAAATCTACAAACACACATCTCTCTCTTTCTTCTCTCTTTGTTGACGGCCCCCTACCCCTTGTCAAATAAAATAGGCCACAACACGTTATCAGCACGCTCCTACCACTACGCTTAGGAATTTGACATGGAAGCTTTTTTTTCATCAAACTAGTTCATCCATATCATCACGCAATCAGGTTCTTCCAAAACAATGGTTTTTATCTTGATATTTTTACAGCCCTAATAGCATGAACATTCACCATAATGCATGACCCAACTTTACATTTTTCGAATTTTAGATCTTACATAAATTGTGTATGCATTATATCCATAATTGTTGAATTATGTGAATTTGATATTGCCATGAATTGCATCAAATATATGTTCATTCATTCAAATTATATATGCTTTGAATTAATTGAAAAAAAAAACAATAGAAATCAGAAAACACTAGGGTTCTTCGAACCCATGACCTCGGCCACTAGGCTACATGCCTGGGCGAGCCATGTCGAGCGCGAGACCATATGCCAGAGCCATAGGCTTCTAGTTTGAAATCCAGAACACACCTGACGCCATCTATGGCGTCTCCTTCCCTCATAAATGGGCCTGCAGCCCAATCCTGATAATGGGTCCTCGTCTCGATGACTTGTTAATCATTTTCACCCCCTCAACGAGTTTTTGGACAAGATTCGTTTTGAATCTCATCGATTTTTCTTCAAAATTCTGATTAATTTTCCTAAGGTTTCTAACGCAAACGTTGAGAGTCTCCACTCTCTGTTTACTTTTATGGGTTGTCATCGAACCCACAGTTCTTTGCCGTGATTTTTGCACCTAGACACGACCGCCTGAAGCGATGGCGCTGATTGTCTTCTTTGGCGATGTTCACCCAGCGCACGTTGAGGTGTCTGTTTGAAACCCAAGCTTATGTGGGCTTGGCCCGCTCATGATAAGCACTAGCCCATTGGGATTTGGAGCTCTCCTTGGCCCAAAACACTGACCTTCCTAGGCCACGGCATTCCCGTGTCTCACACCACAAAGGATCACAGCCCGCATAGCTGTTATGGCTTTCATGTACCGTGACGCACAGGATTGCGTCCCCTACCCCCCTCCGGGTGTATGCATCACACCAGACCAAAGCCTTTTTCGGGCCTCTTCTTTGGGCTTGAGCCTACAACCCAGTAATTTGTGATGTTAGGCCAGCCTGCATGCTAGGCCCGAGCCCATTCCAGCCCATTCTTAGGCCTAGGCCACACGGCTCCACTTTGCTCAGCCCACCCTTGGGCTTTGGCCCATGTTTTTAGGCCCCAAGCTTAATTGTTTATTTTTTCAGACAATTTAGGTTTTATAATTTTTCACCCACACTTTAAATTTGGTCCGAAGTCCAAATAATTAATTCAATTATAATTATAGACCTGAAATTCTATTTGCATATTTTCTTGTTCCATATTTCTGTGTATATATTTGTGTTTGTCTGCAGGAACATATGAACCTGAAGTTTATAATTATTTCGAAACCTGAAGTTTTTAGGAACATGCCTTGTTTGAAAACCTGAAGTTTTCCTTAAAAACATCACCCATGAAAACCTGAAGTTTTTTCATGCAAATTTTAACCAATTCATGTCTATTAGAACTTGAATGTTCTACTCCTATGTGAATGGATTGATTTTGTTTCTCCATTACACTAATCACATCCTATCCTTTATTTTGTGACAGGAAAATGTCGAATTTGAACAAACTCGACTTCACCGCTTTGGAGGTCTTTGGAAAAAAACTACCTCAAGTGGGTCCAAGATGTGAAGCTCCACCTCACTGCAAAGAATTTGCGTCCCACCATTGAAGATGAGACAGACAACTCGGTTGGTGAAGCTAAGAAAGCCACTGCTATGATCTTCATCCGAAGACATATTCATGACGCACTGTAAACCGAGTACCTTGCGGAGAAAGATCCACGAGCACTATGAGTCACTTTGGCTGATCGCTTTGATCACCAAAAGGACATCTTCCTGGCTGAAGAAGGACATGAACGACATCATTTGGGCTTCCAAGATGAAGGTTTCTAACTTTCAAGAGGCTATCACCCTTATAGAAGATTAGAATCTTAAACGTAAACTATTTTCTAGTTGAAATTTAGACATTGGGGCTAAATTCCACCTAGTGGGCGAACCCCCCTTGTGTTTTTGGTTAAATTTTGAACAATTTTCCTTTATGTTAGGATTATTTGTTAGTGATTTGTTTTTGGATATTAAGTTTTTAATTAACTACCATCATTGAATACTTAAAATTATTTTGAACGGATATTTGTTTTTTTTTAAGAACTTTTATGCATATGACCGATTCAAATTAATTTTCATTCTAGGTATGACTACTGAGGCAGTTAGTTGTCTAGCAAATAGTGCAACCACGCACACCGTTTTACGTGAATGTATCTATTTCACTAACTTCATACCTAAGAATGCCCCGTTTTGCAACACATGTGCTTGTTGTCTATAAGGAACGTTGCATTCTCCAAACTGTTGGCTCAGGTTATCAAGCTCAGGGCCCACCTCCTTGATTATTTGATCAAATATATTCAATTGGATAATGCTGGAGAATTCACATCTAAAACTTTTGATGACTATTACATGTCGGTTGGGGTTGAAGTTGAACATCCAATACCCCATGGTCACACCCATAATGGCCTGGCGGAGGCATTCATTAAGCGCTTACAAATGATTGCTCGATTGTTGGTCATACATACCAAGCTCCCGATCATTGCTTAGGGCCATGCAATATTGCACGCAACCATATTGGTCCACCTGTTGCGACCAACCATATAGCGCCCTTTAGTTGATTACAGGATACGAACTCGACATATCACATCTATGCATTTTTGGTTGTAAGGTCTATGTGCCGATTTCGCCGCCCTTACGTACAAAAATAGGGCCTCATCAAAGGATGGGAATCTATGTCGTATATGATTCTCCTTTGATTATTCGTTGCTTAGAACCTTTGACAAACGATATGTTTACCGCTCGTTTAATGGATTGTCACTTCTATGAGATAGTCTTCCCGTTGTTAAGGGGAGATTAAAATGTCAACGTTCTTGAAGAATGACTCGAATTATCTTGGACGACTCCCACTTTGTCTCATTTAGATCCCTGCACCGCTCAGTCTGAAACTGAAGTGCAGCGCCTACTAGATCTTCAAAGCATAGCTCAAAGCATGCCAGATGCTTTCACCTATCTAGCGCGCGTGAATAGATCATATATTCCAGCTGCGAATGTGCTTGCAAAGATGGATGTACCAATGTACGACGGACTTCCCTCTTGGAGGCCTAGGACGCCAACTTTGGTGATCCACGTACATTAGCGGCTAGCTAATCATCTACCCCTAAACAAAAGCGTGGCATACCTCTTGGTTTAAAGGATTAACACCCCCGGAAGAGGAAACCCATGACACATGCACCTAAAGAGCTTACCGTGAATCTAACTGCCATTTACTCTTTCTATCCAACTCATGAGGAAATTCTAGATTACGGAAGTGTCCTTGAAGAGACGAATACACCTCCCGAGAATCATGAGATTTCGGTCTACTATGCAGTTTAGATGATGTGTGGTGTAGAAATGACATTGAACTTCGTTTCGTTGATGAATGTCGACATAGAAACCAATTGGTCAAACTAGAAACAAGCAATCCAAGTCGAACTCGGTTCGCTTACGAAACGTAGGGTGTTTGGACCTGTAGCTCCTACTCCTTCACATATGAAGCACATTGGCTACAAGTGGGTTTTCGTTTCGAAGCGTAATGAGAAGAATGAAATTGTGCATTACAAAGCTCATCTTGTTGCACAAGGCTTCTCACAATGCCCCGGGATTGACTATGACGAAACTTATTCACCCGTTATGGATGTGATTACTTTTCACTACCTTAACAGTTTAGTAATTTTTGAAAAATTGAGTATGCAGCTAATGGACGTAGTAACTGCGTATCTCTATGGGGATCTTGATATAGAAATTTATATGAAAAATTCCTAAAAGACTTACATTGACTGGATCAAATATTTCCAAACCCTGGAACACGCTTTTAATTCAGCTAAGGCGTTCACTCTGTGGTTTAAAGCAATGCGAAAGAATGTGGTATAACCATCTGAGTGAGTATTTGACTAGTTAGGGATATCTGAACAACAAAGTACGTCCTTGTGTGTTCATTAAGAAGTCACATTTGAGTTTTGTGATTGTTGCAATATATGTCGATGACATGAATTTTATCAGAACTTCTAAAGAGCTCGCTAGAACTGTCGCACACCTAAAGTCGAAATTTGAGGTGAAAGATCTAGGAAAGACTTGATACTATCTCGGTCTTGAGATAGAGCATCGTTAGGATGGAATCTTAGTACATCAAACGAACCACACCCAGAAGGTGTTACATCACTTCAACGAAGATAAAGCGAAGCCTTTGAGTACTCATATGGTCGTTCGATTACTAGATGGAAAATGAGATTCCTTTCGTCGGAAGGAGGATGATAAAGAGAATTTGGAGCCTGAAGTTCCTTATCTAAGTGCGATAAATGCGATAGGCGCTTTATTGTACTTAGCTCAATGCACTAGACCCGACATCTCCTTCGTTGTTAATCTTTTGGCAAGATATAATAATGCACCAACACACAAACATTGGACTGGTGTTAAAGACATCTTCCGTTACCTTAAGGGTACTACGGATTTGGGCTTGTTCTATCTCTACGGATCCTTGAGTGATGTTGCACCCCCTTATCTCGGGTCGATTCTCGCCTTGTTGGTTATGCGGACGCAGGATACTTATCTAATACGCACAAGGCGCGTTCTTAAACGGGTTATGTCTTTACTGTTAGAGGCACCTCAATCTCTTGGAGGTCAACTAAACAGACCTTAGTTGCCACTTCGTCTAACCATGTTGAAATTCTCACCTTACATGAAGCAACTCGGGAATGCTTTTGGTTGAGAGCAATTGTGGGCCCTTTTCAAAGCTCCTGCGATCTTTACCCCGTCGTGGATGTCTCGACGACGATTTTTGAAGAAAACGTAGCATGCATCGAACAACTCAAGAAGAGTTGTATCAAAGGAGACAACACCAAGCACATTGCGCCGAAGTTCTTATTCTCACATCAACAACAAGAGCATCAGAAGATTGAAGTCATGCAAATCCGTTCACAAGACAATCTAGCCGACCTCTTCACCAAATCGCTACGAAGACGACGTTTCAGAAGCTTGTTCATGGAATTGGTATGCGTAAACTTTCTAAGTTGTAACATTGCTAGTTCTCTATGGAATTGTGTCAAACTCAGGGGGGAGTATCCTTAAGTATACTTGCTTGATCTTATTGTACTCTTTTTCCTACAAATAGGAGCATTTTTCCCAATGGGCTTTCACTACCTAACTAGGTTTTAACGAGGCACCCACCTTGGGTTGATCTTATCCTTGATGACGCCTCGTAGACATTTCATTTGACTTTGCATTTCACGCATTTTTTCTTAGACTATGGGTTTTGTCCCTACTCAGGTTTTTAGCATAGCCTTAGGGTTTTTTTTAGTGAGATTTACTTCCTTATGCAAGTTCCTACCTCATTTGAGAGTAACTTGTTCCCAGAATCAGTGTTGACGAGTCGACTTCCTCAACCTCTACATGATGCCAAATCTACTTGAGTATTTACACACTCAAGGGGGAGTGTTGTAAACTTTCCTAGTTTAAGTGTGATTGTGTAAATCCTAGATTATATTTTATTCTAATTATTCTTTCCTATATGAACTTGTATTCCTTGGGGATGAAGGATTTCTTCTCCCTCTTATTACTATAAAGAAAGGCACTACGTAGGGGGAAATAACACACACATTCCTCTACACAATTCTATAAACACACACCTCTCTCTTCTCTCTTTGCTGCCGGCCCCCTTCCCGTTGTTAGATAAAATAGGCCACAACTATTGAGTTAAAAGTTGATGGACTATTGTTACAATTTCCTCTTTTTCAAAATTTTAAAAGGTAAAATGATATTAAATTTCAGCTATGTAAAAACATGAACAGATGGCAAAATGTGAATGGAAATATTAGGCTGATGCGGTACTACTGTCCTACTCTATAATTTCTCCCGTTGGACATGGCCAAACTTTCCCAAATCCTCCCTTTGTTTGTGGCAGTTGTGCAGAAGGCGGAAGCATCATCCCTCTTTCCCCAAAAGCAAAAGCTATTGGGTAGTACTGCAATGGCGAATCCCTCCCAAGCTGTCGCCGGCAGAGGACCAATCACTCATGTCATCTTCGATATGGACGGCCTCTTACTCGGTAATTTCATCAAACACTTGTCCTACATCGTCTCCCCCTTTCAATCTGCTTCCGCTGCCTTTGTCTTCGTCTCACTCGAGTACTCTAGCAGTAGTAGTATTTGAGCTCTTCCGTCACATCTTAACCTACCATGTATCAATTCATTCATCAAGGATACACACACACACATATTTATGCGGACGCACGTTGTGGCATCCTTTGTTGTCTTCAGACTTGCACGTTGCCCAGCCAGTATAAAGTTTATGGATCCGCCATGTATGTATGTATATGTGTGTATCTACTAATAGTCTTGAGATTTTCACTTGGTCTTTCCTTTTTATTAATTTGTGGACCAATTTTAGTTGCTAATCATTGTTGGAAGAGTTAATTAGTCCCGTTGTTCGTCTGTTCTGCGTACATAGATTTTCAACTATAATTCATGCCATAACAGTTTTAATATCGTTTTCGTTGATTTACGAGTTCTCATAGCTTGGTTGTTAAGTTGGAGAGAATTATAGTTTCTGCCCAGATTCTTGGAAATAAACTGATGGTGGGATATGATTTCTGCCGATTCAGACACAGAGAAGTTTTATACTGAAGTCCAGGAAAAAATACTTGCTAGGTATAATAAAACTTTTGATTGGTCTCTCAAAGCGAAAATGATGGGAAAGAAAGCAATCGAAGCTGCTCAGGTGTTTGTTGAAGAATCTGGAATTAGTGACACCTTAACTGCTGAGGGTTTTCTAGTTGAGAGAGAGGCGGTGTTGCAGAGTTTGTTTCCAACAAGTGAGCTCATGCCAGGTACCGTTCATATGCTTACAGACAAACACGAATACTTGGATACAAGTGCTGTAGACTTAAATTTGTTTACTTCTTATGTACTATCGAATGCCTATCAAAACTTCATGGTATCTGATTTAGCTTTCTATAGCTTGGATATGAGTTGCCCCATTTCTTAAGATCTTATGCTAGTTACGAAGGTTTCACTTCCTTTGAACGGGGATATTATTATCTTATGCTAATCATCATCATTGTCACAGCTCGCCTCTGCTAGTTTTAATTTATTCTTTTCGGTACAAATTGTAGGGGCTAGCCGCTTGATCAGACATCTTCATGCAAAAGGAATACCATGTGCCTTGGCAACGGGGTATAGTTCCTTGAATTTTCATTTTGTAATTTTAGCAAATGGAGATTAGATCTATGTATAGCATGTCCAATAACTTCAAACCTTTCAGACATTTTGCATTGTCATAAATCATTATTATGATTGGAGTTTTATGATGATAACTCACCAGACTACTACAACCATCACTCGTTTTAAAATCTATCTTGCAGTTCTCAGAAGACACATTTTGAATTGAAAACACAAAAACATGGCGAACTTTTTTCATTGATGCATCATCTAGTCCTTGGTGATGATCCAGAAGTTAAACAAGGGAAGCCTGCACCAGATGTATTCCTTGCTGCAGCCAAAAGATTTGAGGTATAACCATCTCAGATATGTTCCTCTGTCATATTACTGGTCATGACCCTGAGTGGCTTTCCACATTGGCTTGCTGTCCCAAAATGACTAGTCACTAATGAGGTTTTCTATAATCAATTTATATAGCTGATATGATTAAACACAAAACCGATGTAGTACTTTACACATATGCACAAACGAAATAAGGACATCAAAGTACTTGGAATCATTTGGTTATTACAGAAACAAGATTGGGTTGTGATGTTTGTTTCTATGATAGTTTCTTTGTATGGGGATATCTGTACAGAATGGTTTGCACTATTACGTCCTTTACACATTAGTATTTTTGGTGAACATAGATATTGATTAGGTAAAAGTGACTGATTACAAGATTTGTGTAAACAGGGTTCCCCAATTGATCCGAAGAAAATTCTTGTGTTTGAAGATGCACCGGCTGGAGTTCTTGCAGCCAAGAATGCTGGAATGTAAGTGCTGTAGTTTGAATTTGATTGCACATGTGAGATATCAGTTATCATATCATAAATAACTGATTTTTTTATCGTATTTACTTTCACATGTTAAAAGAGTGAATTATTGCTACATACATGTGTACATTTGCTGTTTTGCTTGGTGGCATTCTTATCTGTCTGCATATATCTAGCCGTTAATAATTTCACATATCAAAGATTGATGTATGTGTATATTTTATAGAATAGAACAGTAAATACAAAAAGAATTTTGAGTGATACAGTGGCCGTTTCATTTTGAGGTATTGCAAAATGGACTTGCCAGCTTGGGAGAAAAATTAGACATTTCATGTCGTTTCAATAAAGGATGAGCGTAGCATGAAGGTTTATTTGTGCCAGTATTAACTTCCCCTTTCCAACCAAAGGGGATTGAGCCGACATAGTTCTTCTGCCTACATCCATTGATCATATTGCCATGAAACAAAAGAACTTGCGCTGTTGGCGGAGTTGGATTGCAGAATGTAGCTTAACCACTGTCAGAAGGGCTACAAAATTTGTCATGAGGTCTTTTAATGAGGCCTTGTTTCTTTTAGTATCGAAATGAGTTTTAGGTAATACGCATTGCATTCATAAATGTTAAGGAATGACAAGTCTTCAGTACCGAAATGAATACCTCAAGGGTAGAGAACATACACTTGCAAATACATATATGATCTTAGATTACCTAAACTACAAACAGAATTCAAACATGAATTCGTTGCTTGATTCTGACTCAACCAGGAAGGCCCTTGCACCAAATAGGCTAATTTGTCTTCTCTACTAGTACCCTACCTTGAGTCTCCTTTACATTAGAATCTAAGCCTCTTTATGACATGTTCTTGGTGGCATCTCAAATGAATGATCGCCAATAGAAGTCATCTGAACTTTATGTCGATTTAAATATACATTCCCTGCTTTTATGCTGCAATGTTTAACGTTCTACCCTATCTCCATGCGAATATTATATCTATAAAAACTAGAATACAAACTTTGATTCAATTGAATATTTGGTTCTAGTTTTTTCTAATATTATCATCACATGTGTTAAGCAGGAAGGTTGTAATGGTTCCAGATCCAAGATTGGACAGCTGTTTTTATGATATTGCAGACCAAGTTTTGAAATCCCTATTGGATTTAAACCCAAGCGATTGGGGTCTGCCTCCGTTTGACAATCCGGCGAGCTAAACCATGCTTCTTTGTGCGCCCATTTACGATGAAATAGAGAAACAATCAACCGTTATGCCTAGATTTGAAGGCACACTTTGATGGTTTTCACCAGATTATCATTCGTACAATGTTATTCCATTGATATTCTAAATTGGCCAGCGGCTTCAACAGTGACTATCGGTATTCTGTTTAAAAACTTCCACAGCTGTTTCTTTTGCTTGTTGCTTTATGTGTTCGAGCAATCGATAGATGACGGATTACAATATAGGCCAACTAACGCTAACAGATGATGGATTACCCATCAATGCTCAAATGACCGTTCTTCGACAACATAATTCCGGTCCATGGGGCCAACTTTAAGTATCGAAGAATTTCAACACAACATATGCAATATCAGGTCAAGTGTGTGACAAGTAAATTTTATCATTCTTCGTATGGTCAGGACGACGATAGTCGGTTTCCTTCATATACGCTTAAGAACACATAATTTGTCTCAATGGGTCGGCCTTCTTGTAGAAAATGCGCTTCAAGAGACTAATAATTCCAAAAGTTCCGAGTTCGTTCATGGATGTCTAGATGCTATATCACTGAATTTGCATGGTGCATATATCAGAAGTTTGCTCTTTCGCATCTCTTTCAACTATTGTATAACAATTGTCCAATGGTAATGTATTAGTTTAAGCCGACTTATTTGATGATTTTTATTTCTTCCGCTTATTTGATACTTAATGTTCCAAACTAATCTACGTTGACTATTGTTAACGCTTAAAATTTGCAGGTTAATAAACTAAAACAACAAGTCCTTGGTGGGCTATAGGATAGAACTAAAATAAAATGGACACATGATTTAAGTAGTTCACCCCTCAAAATTAGGCTATATCCATGATTATATTGATTTCAAATGTTACAAATAACGCTTGGTTAAGACCAGAATTCTATATGGCTTCAACCTTACAAGAGGTTCTCACTGCTTTATATAGGCCCTCAATGAACCCATAAAGCCTTTCTCCCACATTTGTAGCATTTAATGTGTCAATTCCATTGACCAACGTGCTAACAACTATTTTAACTATTAGTCAATATTTGGTAGTGAAGTGACGTTTGCTCAGTTATGATTGCATTCCCTTTTAGATCAATGTGTGACAAGCAGCTTGCTCGACCTCGATTAGTTAACCATGTCACTCCGAGCAATGGCTGACCACCTTTATGTCCCTTCCTAGAATTTTGCTTTTGGTTGCTGTTTAACACGTGGCTTGATTAGTGTCTGAGTAGGCATGCTCCTAAGACCTCGTGCCATAAAGTTGTCAACCTTCTCACATGTCTTGTTGTACTTTTACACGCAAACGGAAGCAGATTCTAACAAAGTAGCAAATGTCAAACGTCGTAGGCAAAAGCTAAAACAAACAATCTCAAAATAAGAACACAAGTGATTAACGTGGTTCGGCATAAAGTCTACGTCCACAGGCGAAGCACGGCAAGGAATTTCACTAAACAAACGGAGATTACAAAAGAGTGTTTAACTCTCACAAACCCAAAACCCAAAACCAAACGAGTATAGAATCGAAAACAAACGGGGAATATTGTCCAAAATGCTTTCTAACTCACAAACTCACAATTTGACTCTAGCAAATTTGCCACATGAACGAGCCTTGAATTTGCCACACACTGATGACTCCAAATGGTGACCTCCACCCGAAACCCAATTAGAGAAAACTCTCTAAACCAATGGTAACGGAACACAAAATAAACTAACCCCTAAGGTCCTATTTATATAGGACTTAAAGGTTACAATGAGAATCCTAATCCTAATTGGAAGTTAATCAAAATCCTAATCAAATAGGTAATTTACAAAATCTTTCCACCAAGTAAGGAATCCAACCAAGAAGCCAGATCTAAACCCAAATAGGACACCAAACGGAATAGGTAACACAAACCTAATTTCTACATCATCCAAATTTGAGTCCTAAATCACAAAAATCTCCACCTCGGCAAGAAATTATCAAACTTCCAAATCAAATTTCAAACTGGGATAACAAATACAAACATAAATGTGCACCAATTCTTTCGAAAACTAATCTCGACCACGACTCAAAAAATCCAAAAGTCTGCAAAACTTGAAATTTCTTCGAACACCTTCTCCAACAAATTTCATTACGAAAACTAACAAATACGAGCCAAAAATCTATGCAAAGCCTGAACAAATGACCAAAAATGCGAACTAGCACTTCACCAAAGTCTAGAACATCAAACTCCATCATATGACAATGAAGAGTGAACAAATGTTGCCTCAAAGACAACCACATGGGATGGGTAAACAAGTTCTCAAACTTGAGCCACAACTCCAAAGCATATTTGACATCAACAACAACAAGATTGCTCCAAGTGCCTGCTCCAAGAGGTCTTCATTTCTCCTTAGCGCTTTCAAAAGTCCTTGTTCAACTAACAATGCACGCATCTTCAATTGCCAAATACTAAAGTCATTCCTCCCCTCCAATTCTTCAAATATCAAATTTCACCAATGCCACAAAAAGGTTCATCATGAATGACAAACAAACCCCAAGTCAAAACCTAGGGCTTTGATACCACTTGTTGTACTTTTATGGGCAAGAGGAAGAATGTTTAGCTCGCAAAAACCCAAATCCCACAAATTACAAACCCAAAACCAAACGGGTAAAGAACCCAAAACAAAATGGAGAAAATTCTCCCAAATGCTTGTTAACTCATAAACTCACAAATTGATTCTAACAAATTTGCCAAACGAACGAGCCATGAACTTTCCAGAGACCCATGACTCCAAACAATGACCTCCACCCAATACCCAATTAGAGAAAACTTTCTAAACCAATAGTGACGGCACACAAAATAACCAAACCCTAAGGTCCTATTTATGTAGCACTTAGATTACAAGAGAATCCTAATCCTAATCAAAAGTGATTCAAATCCTAATCAAATAGGTAATTAACAAAATCTCTCCAAAGAATTCAACCAAAAGCCAAATCGAAACCCAAAGAGAACACCAAACGAAATACGTAACACAAACTTAATTTATGCATCATCCTAATTTTAAGCCGTAAATCACAACATACCTCTAGAGGTCGGAAAGTACTTTATATAGCTTGGTTGGACTAAGCTAGTGAGCGGTTAGTCTTAGCACTCAGGCATATCCCTTTTAACTCTCTTGGGCCTTGGGTTATTTGTTTGATCTCAGTGCTATCTGTTTGAACCAATCTATGTTTACTCCTCTAAGGGTGGTCGGGGAATAACCTACATTTGGTGGCGCTATTGTTCCCTCAGCCCTCAACAACGTAGATAAATCTATCAAGATGGTTGTATAGATTTGTAAGTCCCATCTAGCTTTTCATTTTAAGTGCTTAGGTATCGCCATTCGTCGGCTCGTTGAGCAAGTCCTTAGAGAATGGTTGAGGAACCTCTTATTTGGAGTAGCCGAGATTTTTGAGCTTAGACACCCTATTTTACAGTCAGTCCCAAACACTTTTCATCACCTTACTCATGACTTACCTTAAGGTGCTCATCAAGTCGAGGTGATCGTGCGGGTTCTCGGTTAAGCCCTTGGATACCTGCTCAACAGCTTATACCCTTTTTCCTCGATGACTTTCCTTCACTCGAAGCTTGCTATTTATGACTTCACGTTAGGGGAGGAGGACCTGCATTCATTGGGTCATTGGTAGGATCAGCCCCAAGTCGGGATGTGCTCTCGATCTTCTCATTTGTCTAAGTGATTTGCTCTAGGAGGTCAGCATCTTTTTCCTAAAGCAAGGTCTTTTTAGCATATAGGAGGCTCCCTACCTCATTCATCTCTTTGAAGCCGATAAGTATATCATTCATATTTTCCTCCAAGTTGGCAAGCTTAACCTTATCTTCTCGTCTTCTTGTACGGCTCTTTGGACCTACTAGAAAGGGCTTTGTCTCTCATCGTCATGCTGATTCTTTTGCTTGGTTGAGTACTATCGAGGAAAGTGCCTAAGATAGCTAGGTAGAAAACACAACCAAATTGTTTGCGTTTCCCACAGACGGCGATAAACTGTTAGCGCTCAAAAATTGCAAGTTAACAAATTAAAACAATTAGCCCTTAGTAAGCTTAAGATAGAACTAAAATGAAATGGAGTTAGGATTTAAGTGGTTCACCCTTTAAAACTAGGCTGCATCCACAATGTTGCTTGGATTATATTGATTTCAAAGGTTATATATAACGCTCAGCTAAGACTATATTTATATCTAGCTTCAGTTGTCTGAACCCCTACAAGAGGTTACCACCATTTTCTATAGCCATCAATGAACCCAGAAAGCCTTTCTCTTACCTTTCTAGCATTTAATGTGCCACTTTCATTGACCAACGTGCTGACAACTTTTTTAACCATTAGTCAATATTCGGTGGTGAACTGATGTTTGCTGAGTCGAAGAGTGCATGCCCTTTTGGATCAATATGTGTCACAAGGCCTGCTCGTTGTCGATTAATTAACCATGTCACTATAAGCAGTGGCCCGACCACCTTTATATCCAATCTTTGGTTTTGATTGTTGATTGACACATGGTTGATTAGTGTTTGAGTATGCCTGCTCCTAAGACCTTGTGCTATCAAGTTGTTAGCCTTCCCAATGTCTCTAGCTGTCGGAAAGTACTTTATGTAGCTTGCTCGAACTAAGCTAGTGAGCAGTCGGTCTTAGCGCTTGGGCATATCCTTTTTTAACTCCCTTAGGCCTTGGGCTTCTTAATCTTCTCTGGTCTTTGACTTTAATTGGGCCATGTGTGGTCTTCTTCTCAGCCTACACTATTTTGTGGGCCGAAAAAGACCCTACATCAACAACTTTTATATACATTTCTACAAATTATATATCTTGCCTTTTCATTTTATTTTATTTTTACTAATGATTGTATTATGTAGATATATACTACAAAAGTTGTCATAATTTTAGAAAGTTTTTGCAACTTTTTTTAATTGCCCCCTCATACATCAACAATCATTTTCAATTTCAGGGATCATCTTGATGAGGTGGGTCAATTTCAGGGACCATTTATGATAAAAAAAACCTTAATTTAAATGCACTTGAAATTGTCATATAGTCTCAATTTACCTCTTGAAAGGTTTTGTCTCACTTTGCCCCCTGAAATTGACATTTTCAACTATTTTGGTCTTAGATCACTTCATTTCGTTAATGAACTATTAAATTTAAGGTATTTTAGACATTTTATTTTTTACACATCTATTTACATCTAGCTTACACACTAAACCCATCTCAATTTCATTTTTGTCAATTCTAATTCAAATCCCATGAGTTAGGGCCTTTTTCAAACTAAATTATTCAATCAATAGAAAAATTCCGAGAACAATGTGAAATTTTTGGTTGCAAACTGTGAACATTCATTAGATGTTTTTTATTTATTTATTTATTTATTTTGGTTTGGGAAGTATTTTGGACATGATAGCTTAATGGTTTTTTTTTTTTTTTTTTTTTAGATTATATTTAGTGTAGTTGATCTAATCTTTTTTTAATGGTGAAACTTGTGGTTAGGCCAATTACGATTAGAAAAATATCTTGAAATAGGTTGATCTTGTTTTCTTTCCCTTGTAATGATTATTTTTCAAGTGCAAAGTGCCAATAAATGGTTGCCTTGCAAGTGAAATGACTCTAATAATAAAAATGTAACCCTTAGATTCATTGATAATGATTTTGTTGCTTGGAGTTTTTCTATTGATTGACTAATTTATTTTAAAAAATGCTTTTAAACAAAATAGTCCCTAAGATTTGCATAACTTCTTAATTTGGTTCTTAAGATTTGAAATCGATAGAAGTGATCCCTCAGTTTGTCCACATTAATCATTTTGGTCATTCTATGCAAAATCTCCATTAAATAAGAATGAACAACAAAAAATACCCTCAATTTTTGTTAAATCATTTTGGCCCATTGTTTATTAAATTGAGGTATTTTTGTTCTTATTTAACATAATTTTTATGGAATGACCAAAACTCACTTTAAATTAGAGTTGTCAAAAATGGAATTGAGATTGGTTTAGTGTAACATCCCGTCCCAAATTTCATTTTAACGTACATTGAAATGACAATTTTACCCTAATTTGTTTGTGTACGTTAAGTGTTGTGTAGTGTGGTGTTGTAGGACCACACACACACTCACACCTCACCCTCACTTTCCCGGGATTCCCTCCCTCATTCCCTCACTCTTTGTCTCTCTGTCTCTGTCTCAGTCTCTCTCTCTCTCTCCCCGAATCCATCTTCTTCTTCTTCCTTCAACACACACGGCCACACATACAAACATACTCAAACCTGCACCAATTAAGAAACCAAGACCACCCTCGTGCTCGTGAGGTTGTGAGGAGCACAACCATACCAATTCCAGGTAAGAATTCGAACGTTTTCACGTCGTTTCAACAATGGCCGAATTTTACACTGTTCATGCAAACCTAAACTAGCTTGTTTTTGGAATTTCTAAGCTTGTAGATGTGTTTGTGAGGTCCCAAGGAGCCTCGGAGTGGTTCGTTGGGTGAATTTGGACGTTGGGAAGGCTAGGTTCGAAGTTGGCCGAACTTGGATCGTTGTTGCAGGTGAGATTCTTTAATTTTTAGGCCTTAAAACTAGTCTAACGTTGTTCTACTAGTTCTAAGCTTCATTTTGGTATAAAGAACGTGAAATTTGGTTGAAAAACGAGTGAGAAAACAAAGTTGGAAAATTTCCCAGTTTTCCGGCCACCGGCGCCGGCGACGGCGCCGGCGAAGGCTCGACGGAGAAGAGAGGGGAATATTCCGTTAAGTCTAACGGAATATTCCTAACGGCAGTGGACGGAATCTGGTTAGATTTGACGGAATATTCCGTCAGTTAACGGAATATTCCTGACGGCGTCAGTTGACGCCGTCAGTGTGCAGTGCACGTGGGCCGCGCGTGGGGGCGCGTAGGTCCGTGCGGGGTCAGGCGCGTGGGGGCGCGTGCGTGGTCCAAAATTTTTTCTAAAAATATGGGTGTGATCCTGAGGTTGTGTAGATCACATTGGTATATTCATTTGTCCAATTTGAGCAATGTATGAGAAGTTATTACGAGAAGTTGCTTAGGTGCTTTTAAATTAATGTTTTCGTAACTTTGTCGCGTATAGGTGATTCGTTTTCCGAAGACGAGCGTACACACTCGAGGCAGGGGGGCTACGACCCTTCTAATTATCTGTGAGTGGGCTTTTGTTTTCCGTATATACCTATATACATATTAATTCCCAGAAATTAAATAGAAAAGGTTATATGTTTTATGCCATGCATCATTTGAATATTGTTTACGCATCATTGCATGTATTATTGGTGACATACATACATATATACATGTGTATTTGGTGCTGTGGACGCACAGGTAAGTGCCAGGTAAGCGGTATTCATGTGGTTATACATTTCTGTTTATTATGCGATGGTAGTTTGAGAGGTTTAGAGAGCTCATAATCTGCACCCCCGGTGTTAGTGCTCCCGCCCAGGGCCAGGGCACAGCCTTCACGTGTATGTTCACCAGCACCGCATGCTCGCCTTGGATCCAAGATAGGTGCAAGCCTGTCGTACAGACCACATTAGGTGGTTCCGACTTGTAGGTGACCCGCGATTATCGCACAGCTTCACGTGATCGTAGCACTAGAGCATACATATATATTACACCCAGCTTGTCGTACAGACCACGTTAGGTGGTTCCGACTCGTGTGCAGATTCAGTGATTGAGTTGAGCGTGGAGCTCTAGGTGCAGCGGTACATGTCACGTTAGGTGACTCCCGGCTGCCAGATTATATATTGTGATGTGAATTACGCTTGAGCATTCATATTTGATTATGAGATTCTGAATGGCATATTATGGAGCATGAACGGCATATTGTGGAGCATGATTGGCATACCTATACATACGTATATATGTTCATTTTCTGGGAAGTATACAGGTTTTACGGCGAGGGGTTAGAATGTGTTTTGCTAAAGAGTTTTCAAAGAACTTTGTTTTTGCCCACTCACGCTTTTGTTTTTGCGCCCCTCCAGGTTCTAGTGGTCTAGCAAGTGCGGTGGTTTATCCCAGAGGGCGTCCCGGCATTTCTGACAGACATTCACCATTGTAGGGTCACCTTCGGGTGTAAATATGTCGTATCTTTTCCTTTTGGACTGTTGTAGACTTGCTCTGAATTGTGTCTCACATACACTAGTACTTTGTATGATGTTAGGTTTTTAATTATTAGTACTTTTATATTACCTTCTTATTAGCTTCCGCACGCGCACATGGCTACGTCACCTTCGTGTGACGGCCAGCATGCCCTGATCTCGGTCGGGGTGTGTCAGCTTGGTATCAGAGCCTAGGTTTGGCAGTCCTGTGTCTTTGTGAGTATTCTAATAGTTGGTGTCTTCTGTCAGAATCATGCCGCCTCGTCGGGAACCACGTCGCTCAGATGAGTCTAGTTTTCCTGATCTTACTCAGTTGGGGGAAGTGATTGCCACAGCCCTTCAAACAGTGATGCGCCCTCCCCAGATGACTCCTCTGGAGACTATGTATAACCTAAAGTTGGATAAGTTTAAAGGTAACGAGGGTCACGAAGGCGCAGAACGTTGGTTGGAACACCTAGAGAAGACTTTCCGGGTGTTACATAACCAAGGGAACCTTCCGATGGAAAGGTGGGTTGAGACAACCTCTTGGTTCCTGGAGATGGAGTCTGCAGCTTGGTGGGAGCAAGAACTTCGTAGGTTGACTCCAGCTCAGAGGACCGATTGGAATGTTTTCAAGGATGTATTTCAAAGGAGATTTGTACCCCCTGAGTATATCGACCGTAAGAAACAGGAATTCACTGAGTTGAAACAGCGAAAGATGACGGCTAACGAGTATTATCGTAAGTTCACTGATTTGTCTCGTTACTATCCTGATGTCGCTGGTAATCCGGCGGAGATGCTTCGTCGTTTTCGCTTGGGCACTAGAAAGAGATGGCGTTCTATGGCCACTACTACTCACTGTGAGTCCTACCAGGAGTTCTATGAGATACTGTTGAGGGTAGAGGACTCAGAGAATATGTCGAGTGACAGTGATGAAAAGAAAGATGATAAGGGGAAAAGTCAAGTGTCGCTTGGGCCTCGCCAGACTCAGAACTTTAAAAAGGGTGGTGCCAGCTCGAGTTCGTCTAGTGGTGGTTTCAGTGCCTCTGGACAAGGACGTGGAGGTAGGTTTTATGGAAGTGCTCGAGGCCAGAGACAAGGTGATGGTGGCCGAAACCGACCCCCATTTTGCCGTAGGTGTAATAACCGACATTTCGGCGAGTGCAGGCAGATTAGCGGTGCTTGTTTCACGTGTGGACGGATGGGACATAGAGCGGTGGATTGTCCCCAGGGTCAGCAGCAGAAGCCGCAGCAGACCTTTCTGCCGCCACCTGCACCAATTCGGCAAATCCAGGGTCCGACTACTTATGGTCAAGCAGGTAGAGGTGGTGCCTATCACTATCAGGGTGATGTTGTTCCCTATGCTCCAGGACAGTACCAATACCCCCAGGACCCGTATTCACAAGGTGGTTATCCCCCGTATCCCAGCAACTACATGCCGTATCCTCCAGCTCCAACGGGTGGTTCTCAATGGTACCAAGGAGGACAGTATCAACAGGGTGAGAATGCCACTAGTAGTGCCGGGTCTTCGAGACAGATGGGTCAGTCCAGTCAGGGACGTGGAGCTCAAGGTCGCGGTGTTCAAGCGAGCAGAGGTCGTGGCGGACGACAGCAGGGCCAGGGGCGTATTCACAATATTTCCCTGCAGGATGCTCAGAACAACCCGGACTTGATAATGGGTACGTTAAACATTCTTGGTTATTTTGCTAGAGTCTTAATTGATTGTGGAGCTACACATTCCGTTATTTCTCATACATTTGCTCAAGTAACGCAACCTCGCCCCACACCTCTAGGGTACGATTTAGAGTTCGCTATGCCTAGAGGAGAGAGGTGTGTTGTAGATCGTATGTACCCAGGATGTCCAGTGATAGTAGAGGGTGTTGTTATGCCCGCTGATCTTATCCCGTTAGATATTGTCGATTTTGATGTGATTTTGGGCAATGATTGGTTGCACTTCTATCGTGCCAACATTGATTGTTACGGGAAAGTAGTTACGTTTCACCGTCCTGGATTACCTGAGGTTACTTTTGTGGGTGAGCAAAGTGGAGTAAGACATGGTGTTATTTCGGCTTTGCAAGCGAAGAAACTGTTGACTAAAGGTTGTCAGGGGTATCTAGCTCATGTGGTGCTAGAAGAGACCGTTCCTAGCAGAATTGAGGATGTGAGAGTGGTTAGACACTTCCCTGATGTTTTTCCTGAAGATTTACCTGGTTTACCCCCAGATCGAGATGTGGATTTCACTGTTGAGTTGCTTCCAGGTACAAATCCTATTTCTTTAACTCCTTATCGTATGGCTCCTGCTGAGTTAAGGGAATTGAAAGTGCAGTTACAGGAATTAGTGGATAAGGGATTTATTCAGCCTAGTACTTCACCTTGGGGCGCTCCAGTGTTGTTTGTGAGGAAGAAAGACGGGACTTTGAGGCTATGTATCGATTATAGACAATTGAATCGGGTGACGATTAAAAACCGTTATCCATTGCCTCGTATTGACGATTTGTTTGATCAGCTGAGAGGTGCTTGTGTATTTTCTAAGATAGACTTGAGGTCTGGGTACTATCAGCTGAAGATTAGTAGGGATGATGTTTCTAAGACGGCGTTCAGAACTCGTTACGGTCATTACGAGTTTCTGGTTATGCCATTTGGGTTGACGAATGCACCAGCAGCCTTTATGGATCTAATGAACCGGGTATTTCAACCTTACCTGGATAGATTTGTCATTGTCTTCATTGACGATATTCTGGTGTATTCTAAGTCCAAAGCAGAGCATGTCCGACATCTTACTTTGGTGTTGAAAAGGTTGAGGGAACACCAATTGTATGCTAAGTTTAGCAAATGCCAGTTCTGGTTAGATCAAGTCGCATTTTTGGGGCACATCATTTCTGCTCAAGGTATTCTAGTTGATCCTCAAAAGGTTGCAGCTGTGGAGAGTTGGGAGCAACCACGAACCGTCACTGAGGTGAGAAGTTTCATTGGTTTGGCAGGATATTATCGGAGATTCGTTAAGGATTTTTCGGTGATTGCCTTGCCACTGACGAGGTTAACAAGGAAAGATGTTAAGTTTGAGTGGAATGATAAGTGTGAGCAAAGTTTCCAGCAGTTGAAGCATTGTCTTACTAATGCACCTGTTTTGGCACTCCCGGACGATAGCGGTGATTTCGAGGTTTATAGCGATGCTTCCTTGAATGGTCTGGGATGTGTATTGATGCAGCATGGTAGGGTGATTGCTTATGCTTCGCGGCAGTTGAAAACCCATGAGATGAATTACCCTACACATGATTTGGAGTTGGCTGCTATCATCTTTGCATTGAAGTTGTGGAGACATTATCTTTACGGAGAGAAGTGTAGGATCTTCACAGATCACAAGAGTCTTCAGTATCTTTTCACCCAGAAGGAACTTAATCTGCGTCAACGGAGGTGGTTGGAGTTGCTCAGCGATTACGATTGCACGATTGATTATCACCCTGGTCGTGCGAACGTAGTAGCCGATGCACTTAGCAGGAAGTCATATGGCCGTATCAATGCGTTGTACGCTAGTCGTATTCCTCTTTTGGTGGACTTGCGTGCTACGGGAGTAAGGTTAGAAGCAGAAGATCGAGAAGTGGCATTACTTGCTAATTTTCAAGTTAGGCCAATCTTAGTTGATCGGGTGCTTGAAGCTCAGGTAGCTGATGAACAGATTCAAGAACTAATTCGAGCTCGAGATCAAGGAAGGAGGCGAGATCTCAGAGTTCGTGATTCTGATGGCATGTTGATGTTAGAGGGTAGAATGTTCGTGCCTAGTAATGTGGAGTTGAAGAAGGAAATTCTTGATGAAGCACATATCTCGGCTTATGCCATGCACCCAGGGGCAACTAAAATGTATCATACCATTCGACCATTTTACTATTGGCCGGGTATGAAAAGGGAGATAGCTGAGTATGTGAGCAGTTGCGCTGTTTGTCAGCAGGTTAAAGCAGAAAGAAAGAAGCCGTTTGGATTGTTGCAACCGCTTCCCGTTCCAGAGTGGAAATGGGAAAATATCACTATGGATTTTGTGTACAAGTTGCCGCGTACACATAATGGCTTTGATGGCATTTGGGTGATCGTTGATCGGCTCACTAAGTCGGCACATTTCATTCCAGTGAGAGAGAAGTATTCTTTGAGCCGGTTAGCGGAATTGTTTATCTCAAAGGTTGTGAAGTACCATGGTGTCCCTGTAAGTATTGTCTCAGATCGTGATCCACGATTCACATCGAAGTTTTGGGTAGCTTTTCAGGAAGCTTTGGGTACGAGACTACTTTACAGTACGGCATATCATCCACAGACGGACGGACAGTCCGAGAGAACTATTCAGACCTTGGAAGATATGCTGCGAGCATCGGTGTTACAGTTCAGTGATGCTTGGCACCAACGGTTAGATTTGATGGAATTTGCTTACAATAACAGTTTTCATTCGAGCATTGGCATGGCGCCATTCGAAGCTTTGTATGGTAGATCTTGTCGCACTCCGTTATGTTGGTCGGAGGTTGGCGAAAGAGTTTTAGTAGGTCCGGAGATTGTCGAGGAGACTACTCAAAATGTTCAGGTAATTAGGTCTAACCTGAAAGCAGCTCAGGACAGGCAGAAAAGTTTAGCAGATCGACATGCTACGGACAGAACGTATGAGGTCGGAGATTGGGTATTTCTGAAGCTTTCACCATGGAAAGGTGTTGTGCGATTTGGAAAGAAGGGAAAGTTGAGCCCCAGGTACATCGGACCGTACGTAGTCACAGAAAGAGTTGGTGAGGTAGCTTACAGGTTGGAGTTACCTCCGGAGTTGGCTAAAGTGCATAACGTTTTTCACGTATCTATGCTCCGACACTATGTTGCCGATCCGTTGCATGTGATACCTCTTCAACCGTTAGAGATAAATCCAGATTTGACGTACGACGAGGAACCGTTAACGATCTTAGATTGGAAAGAAAAGGTTCTGAGGAACAAAACGGTGAATTTGGTGAAAGTCTTGTGGAGGAATCACTCGGTTGAAGAAGCGACATGGGAGACAGAAAATAGGATGAGGGATTTGTATCCTAGGTTGTTCTTCGATTTTTAGGGGTTATATGTGGTTGTTTTGAATTTCGGGACGAAATTCTATTAAGGAGGGTAGGTTGTAACATCCCGTCCCAAATTTCATTTTAACGTACATTGAAATGACAATTTTACCCTAATTTGTTTGTGTACGTTAAGTGTTGTGTAGTGTGGTGTTGTAGGACCACACACACACTCACACCTCACCCTCACTTTCCCGGGATTCCCTCCCTCATTCCCTCACTCTTTGTCTCTCTGTCTCTGTCTCAGTCTCTCTCTCTCTCTCCCCGAATCCATCTTCTTCTTCTTCCTTCAACACACACGGCCACACATACAAACATACTCAAACCTGCACCAATTAAGAAACCAAGACCACCCTCGTGCTCGTGAGGTTGTGAGGAGCACAACCATACCAATTCCAGGTAAGAATTCGAACGTTTTCACGTCGTTTCAACAATGGCCGAATTTTACACTGTTCATGCAAACCTAAACTAGCTTGTTTTTGGAATTTCTAAGCTTGTAGATGTGTTTGTGAGGTCCCAAGGAGCCTCGGAGTGGTTCGTTGGGTGAATTTGGACGTTGGGAAGGCTAGGTTCGAAGTTGGCCGAACTTGGATCGTTGTTGCAGGTGAGATTCTTTAATTTTTAGGCCTTAAAACTAGTCTAACGTTGTTCTACTAGTTCTAAGCTTCATTTTGGTATAAAGAACGTGAAATTTGGTTGAAAAACGAGTGAGAAAACAAAGTTGGAAAATTTCCCAGTTTTCCGGCCACCGGCGCCGGCGACGGCGCCGGCGAAGGCTCGACGGAGAAGAGAGGGGAATATTCCGTTAAGTCTAACGGAATATTCCTAACGGCAGTGGACGGAATCTGGTTAGATTTGACGGAATATTCCGTCAGTTAACGGAATATTCCTGACGGCGTCAGTTGACGCCGTCAGTGTGCAGTGCACGTGGGCCGCGCGTGGGGGCGCGTAGGTCCGTGCGGGGTCAGGCGCGTGGGGGCGCGTGCGTGGTCCAAAAATTTTTCTAAAAATATGGGTGTGATCCTGAGGTTGTGTAGATCACATTGGTATATTCATTTGTCCAATTTGAGCAATGTATGAGAAGTTATTACGAGAAGTTGCTTAGGTGCTTTTAAATTAATGTTTTCGTAACTTTGTCGCGTATAGGTGATTCGTTTTCCGAAGACGAGCGTACACACTCGAGGCAGGGGGGCTACGACCCTTCTAATTATCTGTGAGTGGGCTTTTGTTTTCCGTATATACCTATATACATATTAATTCCCAGAAATTAAATAGAAAAGGTTATATGTTTTATGCCATGCATCATTTGAATATTGTTTACGCATCATTGCATGTATTATTGGTGACATACATACATATATACATGTGTATTTGGTGCTGTGGACGCACAGGTAAGTGCCAGGTAAGCGGTATTCATGTGGTTATACATTTCTGTTTATTATGCGATGGTAGTTTGAGAGGTTTAGAGAGCTCATAATCTGCACCCCCGGTGTTAGTGCTCCCGCCCAGGGCCAGGGCACAGCCTTCACGTGTATGTTCACCAGCACCGCATGCTCGCCTTGGATCCAAGATAGGTGCAAGCCTGTCGTACAGACCACATTAGGTGGTTCCGACTTGTAGGTGACCCGCGATTATCGCACAGCTTCACGTGATCGTAGCACTAGAGCATACATATATATTACACCCAGCTTGTCGTACAGACCACGTTAGGTGGTTCCGACTCGTGTGCAGATTCAGTGATTGAGTTGAGCGTGGAGCTCTAGGTGCAGCGGTACATGTCACGTTAGGTGACTCCCGGCTGCCAGATTATATATTGTGATGTGAATTACGCTTGAGCATTCATATTTGATTATGAGATTCTGAATGGCATATTATGGAGCATGAACGGCATATTGTGGAGCATGATTGGCATACCTATACATACGTATATATGTTCATTTTCTGGGAAGTATACAGGTTTTACGGCGAGGGGTTAGAATGTGTTTTGCTAAAGAGTTTTCAAAGAACTTTGTTTTTGCCCACTCACGCTTTTGTTTTTGCGCCCCTCCAGGTTCTAGTGGTCTAGCAAGTGCGGTGGTTTATCCCAGAGGGCGTCCCGGCATTTCTGACAGACATTCACCATTGTAGGGTCACCTTCGGGTGTAAATATGTCGTATCTTTTCCTTTTGGACTGTTGTAGACTTGCTCTGAATTGTGTCTCACATACACTAGTACTTTGTATGATGTTAGGTTTTTAATTATTAGTACTTTTATATTACCTTCTTATTAGCTTCCGCACGCGCACATGGCTACGTCACCTTCGTGTGACGGCCAGCATGCCCTGATCTCGGTCGGGGTGTGTCATTTAGTGTGTAGGCTAGAGGTAAATAAATGTGTAAAAAATAAGATGCCTAAAATAACCTTGAACTTAACAGTTCTTTAAAGGAATGAGGTGAAGTAAGAACAAAATAGTTGAAAATGTCAGTTTCAGGAGATTAAGTAAGACAAAACCGGTTTCAAGTGGTAAATTGAGACTAAATGAGAATGTCAGAGAGTATTTCAATTGATAAGCCTATAATATATACATTTGCTTTTCCTCTTTTGAATTTTAAGCGTCTTTTAACTATATAGAAGCTATTCATCTATGTATATTAACTACAGAACATGAAATCTTGCCAGCCCATTTGGTTTGGTTTTATAAAAGTGCAACTGTCCCTATTGAATACCAACTTTTTCTCAATTGCACTGCCACAATAGGCTTTTTCTTGTTCGATTTGATTGAAATTTAAGACCATTTATAGAACTTTAATGCTAATTAGTATGTAATAATGCTAATTAGGACCAGAGAAGTGGAAATAATCTATAGAGATAGAGTACAATGTCCAAACTCTAAAGAGTACTTCTACCTAATAGGCTCTAAATGATATTAATTTTTATTAACAGGCAAGTCATAGAATGCCAAAATACCTTAATTAACCTAATTAAAATGGTCCATACCTTAACCACTAACACTTGCTAAGGTCAGTGTACCTCTCACGTTGACGTAGATTTGTAGTTTCATTTTTCAATACAACTTTTAACATATGTTTTTGTGAGCCCATTTCATAACGTATTTCAACGATAAAAAAAAATGGTTATAAAATAGTTTTCTTTTGAAATCGATGACAAGGGGCCCCATTTCATAATATACATATATAGAAAGCTTTTAAGGAAAGTGATCCTCATTTTTTTATAAAAATGAAAATTAGTTATGGGACTCACACCACATTGAACTTTAACAATTTGAAACGTTTATTTTTCAAGTTGCACCTCATAAATCATCCTTACAAAATATTAGTTAAATTCTCTAAGAAATATTGAAATTTCATCGTGATAATTAAATAAGCAATTGCTTTCGGATTGAATTGAATTTTTACAAAGATGATTTATGAATCGAGACTTACAAATAAAACGGTTCGAATTGTTGAAGTTTGATATGAAATAAATCTCACAACTAATCCCTATTTTTTTTTATAAAAATAGAAATCATTTCTCTAAAAGGTCTATATATATATATATATATATATATGAAATGGATCTCACAACTAATCCCTATTTTTTTAATAAAAATAGAAATAATTTCCCTTAACGGATCTATACATATATATATATATACACATATATATATACACATATATATATATACATATATATATACATATATATATATATACATATATATATATATATATATATATATATATATTCCTTTTGTGCATTGTTCCATGTGCATCATAAATATATATTTTCGGTATGTGATAGGATGAAAGAGGTCGTTTGCGTGGTGGAGAACGTTAAGCAAACTCTTAAAAGTGAGACCCTCTACTATTAATACGGAAATTAACATTAAACTATGAGATGGGAAAAAGTCTATGAAGAATTTCACTTTGACAGAGTCCTTATCATTTCTCTACGTGGTGAATGTAAGAAGATAAATTGCAAATGATTTTTAATCAATGCCAAACCCTAAAACGATACAGGCTAGAAACTTAACAATTAAGTGGTTTATATAGTTATCCTTAAGTATGTTGTACGATGGACATGTTGATTGTGTTACATACATGTAAGCAGCCAATATATATTTGAGAATAACCTCTCAAATTATTTAAATACTCATATCAAACCCTGGCTCTAGCTCTGAAAAATAAAATAAAAAGGAAAACCTACATATACACCTAAAATTTTCTAAAACAATGAATTGAAGATTTGACACAGAGAACGACATTAAAATGCCAAAATTTCCCTGTCTGCTAACTGTTTGTATCATTCTAGTACACCTATCCCTGAAAGTGAAAAATATTTATTCCTTCTAATTTAACCCAAGCGAGTAACTTAATCTTTTTGTTTTCTTAATCTATCCAACAGTCAACCCTTTTTTAACATTAAGAAGAAATATACAACTATAATGTAACGTTTGGTAAGTTAGAAACACCAATATGCATGCATACGTCCTTATATAATTTGGTTACAAATTAATGAGACTAAAGGAAGACGGAATTCAAATATCCCATAACGAACATGTTGGAAACTTGCATGCTTGGAACCAATGGCAAACATTAAAATTAGTTTTCTTTTTAAATCGATGACAAGGAGACCGATTGGTTGTCATCTTCCCTACTTCATTTTAGTAAACAATCAATTTGAATTCCTAATTTCATGAACACAAAATGCATGCAAACGAGACTACTAAATTTCACCTTGGGAATGTTCGGACATCTTACGAATCTATAATATGGTGGCCAATTCAAAGTGGATCTTTTACGGTCCTTAAACCATCGAAGTCCTAATGTATCCTAATATGACTTTGGTGGGTGTTGGGAATTGTTAAACCAAATACAAGACTGATTTGTAGTTATGTTCGATGGTAGCAAATCCGTCTGCAGCTATATTAGCTTCTTTGTATATGTGACTGTTTGGGTCCAAAATAACACTTTGGGTTGAGTCTAGAAGTGTTCTCGGTCCAATAAGAAATATCGGGAATATTCCTTGCCATGGGCCGAGTCCAGTAGAATTCAGCTGAATTCTATTCGAAGATGGTTTTTCCTAGATAGGGGTGAAGTGATCGGATCCTAGTGCAATAAGGATTCTTCAGAAGTTAAGGATGCTTCAAATAAGACAAGATATCGACAATCAAGGGATTTAATCTGAATGATTAAAGAGCTTGTTTCAGAATCCTATGAGAGTTAGGATTGGTCGAAACCTAATCAGATTGGGTTGAGGAGTTCTAGTCCGAGTGAAATTTTACCTCGGCCATTAGGGAAATTACTACTATAAATAAAAAGGGAAGTGCATCATTCAAGCCCCCTCCAATTAACACACAACTACCCTGTGCAAACCTCTCAAACACCTTGAGATTTTTATTTTCTTTTTTCCTGCCAACACATCTTTAGTTTGGATAAACAGCATTATGGAGGCAAGCGATGACATCTTCAGTTTGGATAAACAACACTGAAGCTATAGAATCAGCCAACCGAGGAGCACCTTCAGTTTGCATAAACAACACTGCTTTGAGACCGACTGATTATCTATCCAAGTCTCGGTTAACGAGGATTTTTGAGTCCTTATTGGAAGAGGTCATCTGACCAAGCTTCTCGGCGAATGAGGTGTTACCAGGCTCGGCACAAAGCTGAGTTTATTTTATGATTGGATACTCGCAAGTACATTTTACAGTTTGGCATTCAGACAGTCGAACCACATTTACAATCAAGACACTTATCTCTTTTGAGTATTTGTGTCTTTACAGTCTGGTACCAGTTCAGCATTATTATATTTGCATAAATATAATTACTGAGACCAAACCCGGTGTTGATGATTCGTGAACTTCGAAGAAACTAGCAGCCTTGTCTTTAGGCTATAGAACCCAAAGGCCGAGATAAGTTCCTTCCACCGCCGCAAACACAAGATACAGAAATGAGCAGCGCACCCAATGCCACATCGACATATTTTACTCTCCGGCTAAACTCGACCTACGAGTTGGCATGCCCCGCATTTAACCAAATGACATAGTGAGCTCCTTAACCAAATGACGTAGTTAGCTCTTAATTACTCGGCATGTGCACCACGTAGGCTACGTAGTTTTTAGGGTCAACATTTTGGCACACCTAGTGGGACCCAATGTTAAAGCTACGAAGTTTATGACCATTGAGACACGGTAAATTAAAAAGAAAACAACTATGGGTAAATCGGCTAACAGTTTAGCACCTATGGTTCAAAGTTCAGTCTAAGGTATCGCATCGTAGGCACAAGATCTTCCTGTTGCCGTGACACCTGAAGCCACAAGCACGGTTCGTCGAGAAACAATAAATTAATCTTAGCGGTCAGAGCCATGATGTTGTGGTCTTCACCCAAACTAATAGGGCGGCAAAAGATGGTTTTATCGAATGCGGTAAAGGATTGCAACGACGACGATGAAACCTCTGGTGTAGCGTCTAAATCTTTTTTCCGACAACGGTTGGAAGAACAATCTCGGTAATTTGAGCAAATCTTTGGCCGAGAGATGAAAAGCGTACTTGAAGCGGTGTGTGATAACAACTCGATAAATAATAAGTTGCTTGAAAAAATAGTTAACCAAGCTCACAAGAATGAGCCCGTTGATTAACCCAGGCATCACCCTTTTTTAAAGAATGCTCCTTTAGGAAGGGAAAGGTTGCCGCCAGTATAGGCCAAGGTGGAATTCACTCGGCCTAGGATGATTGATCTTGAAAAAACATATAGTGAGCCAAGCACCAGTTCGGCCGAATTTGACCAAAGAACAATAACGACATCCGTGGATTTGGTTGAAGTCCAGAGAATGATTGATTCGGCCTTGAAAAAAAAAAACCCAAAATTCCCAAATTTTATCCATCCTTACCCAACCTTTGTTGAAAGGTTTGAATATCCCTGAAGATTCAAGATCCTAGATTTTAGTCTCTTACTGGAGAATTATCCTTGTCCTCACTAAAACACGTGGCTAGATTCATCGCTCAATGTGGAGATTTCAACAGTGATTTCCATAAACTACAACTGTTTAATTTCTCATTGACAGGCATAGTGTTCATATGGTATATCAATCTTCCACCAAATTCTATACAAAATTGGGAAGAACTAATTGAGAAATTATGGGCAATTTTATTAACCCAAAATGGAAGTGTTAGTATCTTCTTTGGCTAGAATGGCTCAGTCATCTGATGAGTCACCAATGGAATTTCTTACCAGGTTCAAATCTGTCAGGAGTTGGTGCCGAGTACTCATCCCTGAAGTCGAATTTGTTCGGCTCACCCAGAATGGCCTAGATGTGGTGTACAAGAAAAAATGATGGGAGGGGGGGTAAACTTTCGAGATATGTATGAGTTGGCTCAACACATCGAGCAATATGATTATTTCTCAAAGAAGAAAAAATCTCGAAAACTTCAACCCGTGGAACGATTTATAAGAATCCAATGGTAAGCTATGCATCGGTCGGGGGTGATGAATCCCAATATGTTAGTATAGACACGCCCAAGATAGTGATTGACAAACCTTATGTATGCAAGGCACTGGCTCACGCTAGTTCCAACGATGTCAAAACATGTTTGGCCTCTATTAAAGCAGTCGTTAAAACATCGAAGGTGTACACTTTTGACATCACCAAAGCTGATGCTATCTTCAACCAGCTACTACTTGCAAAGATCATTAAGCTTCAAGCGAGGCATGACATTCCCAAGGCCAAAGATTTAAAAGGGAAACTGTACTGCAAGTATCACAACTCAAACAAACACATGACGAATAAGTGCGTCATGTTCGGAGATGCCATTCAAAGCTAGATTGACAATGGCAAACTGAAATTCTCGGAGAAGACACAAATGTGGGTTGATGTTGATCATTTTCCTTCAGTAACGGTAAGCTTGGTGGACACCCATTTACCGAAGGATAAGAAAAAAGGAAAAGCTGAGTACATCCCAACATACCACATCCCAAAACAGAATTCCCAAGCGTGTCTGAAAATAGATTTCTTATCCCAAAACGAGTCACCTAGTTTCTTCTTGAATCCAGTCTATGTTGAGCGAATATCTGACTCTTGTTCAGATAAGTCTGAAAGCCCAATAATCCTATGCAGTAGATGCCAATCAGAAGTCATCATAACCGAGCCAAAACCACAGAAACATTCTGCCAAATCACCACAACCCACACTTACGATTTTGGCGAAATCTTAACCAGTGCTTGGCTCAGGTTAATGCCAACAAAGGGTTTTTGACAGACTCGGCCCTCATCAGCAGAGTTAAAAACTGCCTTTAGCTAGACGGTGGCTTGATTTCAATAGGCCATTTTATGATAAGGACTACTATGTACACAACTTTGGAAGTTCAAGTTCATCCACGACCCAACGAACCTTCAAACCACCTAAGCCATGTGACCATCGTTGGTATAGTTACAATTCCCCTACCGGCGCATATATTGTTTTGTCTAAATCCCAGAAATGTAGCCGACAAAGGATGGACTGCATGGCCTGTCGACACGCGGCTCAAGAAGTTTTAGTCCCAAAATGGCATCCTAAAGAAGTGGCAAAAAAAGAGGATGATCAACAAACTCCGATGATCATGACCAAGTTGCTTTCAGGGAAGAAGGTAATTTATCGTAATTTTGAACCGAGAGTAAAGAATCGGATAAACGAATCAAACTTCTTCTCAAGCTAGAGAAATGAAAACTCGAATCGAGCATTTCAGGAAGAAGGCCAAGAGCAAACTTCCTCCATTACCACCACAAAAGCTATTAATTAAAGTCAGACGGAATCGCCATCTACCATTTTTTGGTGAGGCTCTAGATTACATGCAGGAATTTCACAAGCAGAATTTGACAAACGACCTATACAATTTCATAAAGCCATGTCAGGGTCTCTCAATTTAGCTTTGACCGGCCCCGATGCCGAACAAATTATTCAGAAATGGTCAGATTTGGGGATGAAAGCCAGATTCCAACACATTCGCAAAGCTAGTGTTCTTGGCTTCGATGTCGACCCATACATCAATTTAGACCCTGCAGACCTTGCATTCTTTTTAGATGATCTGTAATATTTGCGACATCAGTTTGAGATTTTTTCGACTGTATCCTTATTCGGCCTCTCGACTGAAGAGATGGAGTGAGTTAACAGGTTGGACACCTATTTGGACACACAAGATGCTCGTATCGCATATCAAGAGTGGGTTCACAAAGCTTTGCAAACATAAGACCAAGTCCCAGCGATAATGGAACCAGTTGCCAAAATCGAAGATGAAACGGCCACGCCAGGTACACCAGGTGCACATATTTTACCTCTGGTTAAAGATGATGTAGTTGGTGTGACCAAAGATCAAGATATTCTTCCAAACAATCTAGAAGATAGAGATCGTGACCCAATGGGGCCCTCGGTCCTCGACAACATGGAAATTAGCATGGTCCATGTCGTATCTGTAGAATTCCAACCAACCACGTCTCAACAAAGCTTTTTAAATGGTGATGTAGTTGCCAAACAAAAGCTTCGAGCAACCTTAGCTGAGCTATTTCCCTGCTCTTTGGCTATTAACCTTCATCATCTGAAGCTGTTGTACATAACGGCTCATATTGAAGGGTATTTGATACCCAAAGTTTTGGTTGACTGTGGGGCAACAGTTAACATCATGCCTATTTCTATAATGAAAGCTCTGCGATGCTCCAAAGATGCAATCATTCCATCTTGCGTGACCATGAGCAACTTTGTTGGCGATAAATCTCAGACTAAAAGAGTCATACCTTTAGAAGTAAATATCGTAAGTCGAAATCATATGACCGCTTTTGTTATAATTGATTCAAAGACCGAGTATAATGCCTTGTTCGGTCGTGACTGGATCCACTAGACTAGTTGTATCCCTTCATCACTCTACCAGGCCCTTATTTTCTTAGACGACAAATCGACCGTAGTTTATTCGGTCGATAACCAGCTATTTGAAGCCAACATGATTCAAGCCTGTTATTACGACGACCAGGTCAGCTATATCATTTTACAAGGCTTTAATAAAGAAGGAAGGCCGACCAGAATCTCTATCCAGAAAATCGTCGAGGTTGGCGCTGAAACCATTCAATAGGATTCGACAAGACCTGGATTGATTGACTTAGCTAATTATCTTGATGACTGACGCAACATAACGGGACGAACGAATGGCCACAATTTCATCGATGATGGAATGGCTGCTGGCCCACTGGTACACCATTTCCAAGCAGCCAGATTCTAGCGTGAACTTAATGGAGTTCATCACCGAAGGGAATAACGGCCCAGAGTTGTCCTTCGATAAAATTCAATTTGCAGCAACTGAGCCCGAAGATATTCAGCCTGAAGTCAAAGATCATTTAGAAGAGATAAATCTTGGAATAGCCGACGAATCTTAGCCTTTATTTATTAGTTTTTTGTTGCCTCAACCTATGAAAGGCGAACTTTGTAAATTACATAAAGAATTTAAAGATTGTTTTACTTTGAGTTACCATGAGATGCCTGCCTTGATCGAACACTGATTAAACACAAACTGCATATCAAACCTAGACAGCTAATCTCCAACACAATTCTTGACCGAAGTTCAGCTCAACGTAAAAGACGAACTTGTTCAACTTTTAAAAGCCAGCTTTTTTTTTTTACAGCTCGATACGTCGAATGGTTAGCGAATATTGTCCCAGTCTTGAAGAAAAGTGGTGTTTTGTGCATCTACATCGATTTTCGTAATCTAAATTTGGCAGCCCGTAAAGATGAATATCCAATGCCGATTTTAGATTTATTAATCGATGCCATAACAAACCACTAGATGTTCTCTTTCATGGACGGCCACGCTGGTTACAATCAAATTTTTATTGCTGAAGTAAATATTCATAAAACCGTTTTTCGGTGCCCTAGTGTACTAAGGACCTACGAATAGGTTGTCATACCTTTCGGACTTAAGAACGCCGGTGCCACATATCAACATGCCATGAATACCATTTTCCACGACCTGATTGGCACAATTGTTGAAGTATACATCGATGATGTTGTAATCAAGTCCAAACGCCGTTGAACACCTCCTTTTGGTTATCCTTCTGTAGAACTTCAAGAGCACGCTCATCAAAGATTGTTTTCAAGTCCAGGTCGAATTGATACCAAAAGAGAAAGGTATTAACTAGAAGACCAAATGGAGAGCTACCAAGGATAGCCGTTATGTCAAGAACAGTTGGTCCAATAGGGCTGAGTGGAAGCACCATAGTGTTGGTGGTCGAGCATCAAAAGCTCATAGCAGCCATCAGGAACTCTCGATACACGTTGATCTCGATGGTCAAAAGTTTAATGGTATCAAAAATACCAAGTGATTTCTAGTCAGCGGCGAAGTGTGGTTCCATTTAACAAACCCAAGCAGCCCAAGCTACTGGGGTCGAAGCCCAAGCCCCTTGGGTTTTGGCGATTCCCATTTCAACCAATCGTAACCCTAGAATAAAAGACTTAAGTAATGGCTCTTCAACATCTCAATGATGACTTCTGGAACGTCGTATTTAAACAAAGGGCCCATAATCTGGTGAGAAGCAACTACATCCTCTTCAAATTGAAGAGTTTTGATGGCGCTTCGAGTAATGAAATCATTACACTTACCACACTCTTCAACAAACTTGGTAATGAAAGTGTTGGCAACCATTGAAGTAAGGTGAGAGGTTTGAGTTTATGGGTTTCAGAGATTAAAGTTCTAGGTTTCAAATTATCAGAGTAAAATGGCGAGAGTTCTGGGATTTTTTAAACGTAAAATTGGAATTAGGCCACAGTTGGTATTTATAGGCAGCTGGAAAAGAAGATCGACAGTCTTAGATCTGAAGATTGAAGGGCAAATCCAGCCGATATCTTTAATAATCATTGAAAATTTTGAAAATCTAGGTAAAGAGGCCAAAAAGCACTCAAATTAGGGCAGCACGATTACGTGTGACAGCGAACTTTAAGGCACGATCATTATGAAGAGATGTTTCAAAAGTTTACGAGCCTCGGGTGTGAGGTGCGTACATCGCTGAAGTTAGACAGACGCGACGAGGAGCGGCCACATGTCAGGGTCTCACAACTATGAATAACTGACATGCAGAGTGGGAGATCGTGTCTAATAAATGCATCTGAGTGGGTGGATGGGGAATATTTGCAATGATCGTTTGTTTCGACATGATCGCAAGGGGGAAGACAAACTAAGGATGGGTGCAGGGTGAAGACAAATTGGAATTTTTTTTTTTTTTTGATTTTTTTTTTGGGTGTGGGGTGGTTGCAGGTGGGGGGAAGAAGATGAAGATGGGGGAGAAGAAAGAGGAGGGGGGGAGGGGGAGGGACGAACTGAGGGTTGTTTTTTCTTTTTTCTTTTTTCTTTTTTCTTTTTTTACTTTTCTTTATTATTTTAATATTTAAAAAATATTAAATAATTTTTTTTTTAGTTTTTAATAATATTTTAATGATTTTTTAATAGAAAGTGGGCCCTGAATCAAGCCACGTCAGCATTAAACTGAAAAGTAAGGCCAAGTAACGGAAGGTATAACACTGGACCAAATTCTAAAGATGCGGTATGACATTGTCAATTTTAAAAGATGAGGTATAAAAGTGTCGTGACACTAATAGTTGAGGTAATTTTTGTACTTTACCCTAACTTAATTATTCTGGAGAAGATTGACAAAAAAAAATTATTCTGGAGAAGATGAGACATACAAAATGATAGTGTTTGCAACACATACTGAAAGGATACTAATGAAGCCAATCATTAATGACTAGTTTGAACACCAACAGCAGCGGTTTGATCAAATAAGTTGATTCATAGAAGCTTCAAAAAGGAGAAAATAATTTTTCCTTTTTTCTAATTCTAGCTGCTATAAAACAAAAACAAAATGATAGTCTTATTTGCCAAAGAAAGACCGTTGGTCTTGGAATAGCATTGTAATATACTTGCCTATATAGCTCAGCGATCCCTAGGAAGAAAATTTAAGGAGAATATTGATATGGGAAAAAACTTTATTCATATATAAGAAAAACAGTGAAAATGCTTTACATTTCAGTGGGAAAAGTACATATGCTTTCATGAGACACAAGTTCCTTGTTTTTTTTTTTTTTTTTTTTTTTGTTTCTTTTAACGATCAAGTTCCTTGTTTATTACTTGCATAACTTCCTTGACTTTCTAGCCAACAAAACGTCTGCAAAATGCCAAATTCCAGCATATGTATGCTAGCTCTATGTTCCCATTCTTCCCCTCCTTGAATTTCCCTTGGCCGGCAGTATCCGAATTCTCTTCGCTACACGTACGAAATCCCTGTAACAGGCACACGGACACATAAACGCGTCATCAGATGTATAAAGTCAAATTATGACCTTGTGTACTGCACGAAACCATAAGACTATCGATTAGATAAATTCTTATTCAAATGCATCGTTCAGATTCACAGTCTGATTACAAATTATAAGTAAGAGAATTTTACACACAAATCATAACATCGAGACTCTGTATCATCTATGTAATTGTTAAATTAAAAGGGAAAACATAACGAGAATAATAGTAATAACTCACTTCCAATTGAGGTCACCGGCAAGAAGAAGATCATCTTCCATGTCTTCGTAAGCAATAACATGACCAGGAACAGCATTTGAAAGATCAAGATCCTTCTCGTTAATGGTTCCCACATCGCCACCATCCACGAACATCTGGCGGAGGGCCTTGGCAAGACTTTGGTAGCTTGCATGTTTCTGGAGGCAAATGCGCTGGCAGATCGAACGGCCTTCAAGCACAACGGTGACCGGAGGGACCACGGTGGAAACAAGATCGTCGTCAAGAAGTCCTGGGAAGCCATGGAGACTACTGCCATTAGGGTTTCTGTTCAAATGAGAAGACGTTGGAGTAATTGTACCACCACCACCAAGCTGTACTCTGCTCTCTTGCCATCTTCTTTTCAAGGAGTCTTGTCTCTGAGATTGATCAAAAGCATTCATGATTTTCTATGAAATTAACTGAGAAGGGTTTGGTGTTTTTGGAGGGATATATGTTAGGAGAGAAGGATTCGAGTGAGGAAGCTGATCGAGATAGGTTTGGTATTTGTTGGGTTTGGACAAGGAGAGTGGGTATTTTATTGTGTCTTGGTAAAAATGAGTAGAAGAGTTAGGGAGAGGATAGAGAGAGGAGAAAGAGAGGAGAACGCACAAATGTCGGAAAAGTGGTCAGTTCAGTTGGGTGTCTGAAACTGCCTTAACTTGGAGAGTGCTTAATTTTCCTTTGTTTTATCAAAGCCATTATATAGCATATGTGAATATACCGACCTCGTCGATATATTTATACGTATAGATAGATGTAAAGGCGATTCTATCTTTCAAGGCATTCCTAAAGTTTAGAAGAAACTAATAACTATGAGGAACTAATAACTAAACCACATAAGGTTTCTTCTTTATTCTCGGTCCATATTATTCTTTAAGAACCAGAATTGCTACTGATTATTACAGTCTAGTGGAATTTATTTTCAATTGTAAGTGAGAGGTTTTAGTTTTGATTCTCCTCAAAAGCGAATTTAAACCATATTATTACTAGTTCAATATGAGGCTAAGCTCACTCTCTCCCTATTAGTGTAGGTAATATCGTTTGTTCGAAGAAAAAAACTCAAAATTTGTAGTTGAAAATCATTATTCGGGAAATAAAAGTCTCAATTCCAACCATATATGTCTAAATAATAAAACAAGTAGAGTGGGCTTTGTCTAAACCAAATAAATTAAAATGAATGAAGTGGAATGTTCAGATTGCCTCGTTTGGTATTTAGGATTAAAAGATCGATAACACCGTTAAACTAGTATGTTGAAGGAGCAAAAATGAAAAAATTGTCTCTCACGGTAGAAAAAAGGATTACTCTCATTAAAGAAACTTATCCATTCTAACCCTTTCTCCTTTCCATAAATATGAGGATTAGAAAGGAATAAGTTTCTTTCATGTCTAATCCTCTTCTACTCCACTGAAAATGAAAAATGACTCATCTCTACCTTCAATACACCTTTAATTTAGTAAGTTATCCACTAAAATCCAATCTTAGATATCAAACAAGGTCGTATGGTATGCCACATGTGGTGTACGATTCCCATTTACCAAACTGTAAAACATTACATTCACAAAATATACCCTATACGTATAAAACTATTATTGATCTCTTGTTATAAGTTGAGTAGATTGGTAACACGGTATAATTCTGGTCACACAATAATTTTCCTTGTAATCACACACCAGTTGAGTAGTACTCAAGAAAGAATTAATCTAGCCGTGCAATACTACAAAAGTTAGTGATTAATTAGTTATTTATGTTGATCCCAGTTCACATAGTACGTACCCATGAGCTTCCTTTATTACCTGGTTTATAGGGAAAAGGGCAAAACCTAGATAATAAATAACAATGCGTAGGGTTAGAAAAGAGTGAGGGATGTTTGCTTGTGAAAGCAAAAAGCAAAAGACGGTGTGTGCGTGCGTCCCCATTCTTGTACTGCTCTCTTATATTTAACTTCAGTTTTTTTGCATTATATCTGTAGGGGTTAGGTTGCTGTCATGAATTTTATTTTATAAAATAATTATGGTATTGGGATGCTAATAAAATGCGTGAACGAAAAGCAAGCTGAAACTGTAAAAAGACAATAATAAATAATTAAAATAGAAATAAAATATTGTTAAACATAAACAATGAATCTTGTAAATTGAAATGCATGGGCTGTGGTGACGACCGCGCTGCGGTCGCCGAACGGCTCGTTGGTTTGACTCTCAGATGGTCGGAACCCACGCATTCTTCCACATGAATTTTTTTTTATTGTGACGGAAACACGGTTGGAACATTATGTGTTTTTATATAAGTAGTGAAAATTTTTATTTTTTAAGTTATTAACTTTTTAACACATATATCCTACTATTTATATAATAATACGTTATGTATTATCCTGTGTTTCCATCGCACTGAAAAATCTCTCATTCTATATGATCATATCAAAAGTAGGTGACGCTCCTAGTTTCTACCCTTTTCTTTCCTAGATAAAGACCACTCTGTGCCTTATTAACGGATCTTTAATTAAATACTAGGTTTAGCTAACCATAATTGAAGCTAATTACAATTCCCTCACTACTAGATAATACTACAGTGATTTTTGTCACCACAATAAATGAAAGACTCCAAATATACTACTACAGTTAGCTAACTTGATATGAATTATGTGTTAATGACAACAGGAAATGAAAGACTCCAGTGATTGGCTCTTAATCGTCACCCTATTTTTAAGGCCTGGGTCTATGCCTGTGCAGTAGCGAAGCCAACAATTGTCGGAAGGAGGGGCGAAATTTAAAAGGGTAAAAGGTCTAAAAAAATTTAGACATTCAAATTCTTTAGATAGTAGACAATATACTAATGTCATTCATAATTTATCAAGCCAATCGTATTACACACTACTCGTGATTGCCTACAAATTCATTGAAAAACTAAAATCCATTATCAAACTGAAAAATAGAAACCACTGGCCCTCTTTTGTAAGTAGCATTGTACATCTTTCATTAACTGATTATATTGTAGCGTAATCTTATATTTATCCACCTCCAAGAATTGACTCAGATAACACTGTAATTAAGCTAGGTTTCTAACGTATATGTGGCTCTTAACATAAACAAGGGATATTAATGAATATGACATCCTAATGTTAAATCTGCATTTTATGTAACCTTCGAATTCATAGCATTCGGGAAGCGGGCTAGAAATGTTTTTGACTACTATAATGCATTTTTAGTATAAAAGAAGTATTCAACGGCGCATGGTCCTAAAATGGCCCGACGGCGGTGGCGCGGGGAGACTCTTGAAGCCCTTGCTGTTGATTGTCACCCTCTCCAATGGCAGAACAAAGGTTCTGCAGCCTACTGCTGCAGGTGATCTGTATAATACTTTGGTTTTGAACCAAATAATAATAATAATACTTGAATGGTGTGAAGGCTGAATGATCCCTCCTTTTGTTATTTTTATTTTAACCAACTAAATGAAACCGCGTCGTCCTTGTTAAGGGTTTTTTAGAAAAAATAAAAAAATAAAAAAAAACTCTGCTACTCAGCAGCAGCAGAGACCCAGAAAATCAGACAACTCCATGAGTAACCATCACTTCCGATCAGACAAAAGGGGCAGAACCACCGCTACTGGGCTTAATTTCCGGCAAGGGGAGAGGCGATCGCCCCTCCTTGTCCTTCTGTAGCTTCGCCACTGTCCCTATATGTTCTTGGTCAAAGCGAAGGAAAGATTGTGAATAGGGATGGCAACGGTTCAGTTTGAAGACGGAAATACTATATTCATCTCTACAATCAGGGAATTTAACCATATTCATAACTGGAAAATTAACTATCGGGTATTATTCATAACCATACCCACCGGATAACGGACTCCCCATTGGTTAACGGTTATATTCATCTTCATCAATACAAAAAATATATTCATTCAGTTGACGCATTATAATTTAATAAATATAGATTTCATCATTCAATAATTGATGTATAAAATGATTCAATGAATAGATCTTGTGGAGTATCAAAATTAAAGCTAAACATCGACGATGTTGGCTGATATTTGATTTCTCCCATAAATACCATTGAATTCTCATTGATTTTGATTCAAAACTATCGAATTTTCCCACAAAATGCAACTCGCGCAATGTAACTTTTGTACTCACAAGGTAATGGATTCGGTGAATAACGAATATATATATATATATATATATATATTATACTTTTATATTATATATTATTTGGGTCAAATTCGGGGATGGATACGGATTGGAGACCTCTATAACCATATCCAAAACCATAACCGAATAATATTCACGGTTTTTCCCCATATCCAAAATATAACCGAATTTGCATACCCAAATCCAATCCATTTGGACAGTTATCCATGATTATCGGGTTTAATGGTTAGAATTGTCATCCCTAATCGTGAAACTGGGCGGCCCCGAGGGTGGATAGGTGATGGGTGGGTTTGGTGGTTCCCAACGTAGGTGTTTCACCAATCTAGTCAGAATTTGAGATAAGGATAAGTAAAATGTTGAGTGAGTTCACAATGTCTACGCCCTTTGTGAGGAGTTGAGTGGCCTATTTATAGATGTCTTAAGTCAAGCTCGAATGCTCTACTAACTATTTGAGTCGTTAGAGCAGTTTGAGTCGGAGGCCAATGTTGAGGCTCAGTGCACTTGGCTGCATCAGCAACATGGGTCAGAGCAATCTGTACCCTACGTAGCATAGGTCAGAGCTCTATCAGTCAGACCAACAAGATTAGCAGTTGGTGATTTTGGACTTGGATCTGACTGGAGATTGAGTGGAAAGTTATCAATACAACACTAAGGACTTATTAGGACTTGCTTGGTAACCACCACGTGTTGATACTTTGTTGTAGTATGGCCCGACATGACTTGCTCATTCAAGAATAAATCGACAGAATAAACATGACCCTTGTGGCTCCGATCGTCGTGTGGTCCACTGTTCCGGAGAGGTGGAAAATATGGTTTTACAATTGCCCCTAACTATGCCTTCTATATTCGTAGAATGCTTTAGGAAGGCACAGTTGTATAAGACCACGACACCTCGACTAGAGTGAAGCCAAGGGCATTGAGTTGAGTGGGTCATCTCGGAGATGTTATCCTATCCAAGAGGACATGTAATCATAGAGAGAGATTCGCTCTACCCTAAAGTATGAAACGCATAGTGTAAGTTACGTTGACTCACAAAGATTGCGCGTTGAGTGCGATTATGAGGTGGAACCCTTCGTAATACAGCTCAACATGACCGAGGTCATCGTTGAGTAGTTCAGACAAGTGGATTCAAAACATTTAATGCCTGACACCATGATTGAGGAGTGCATGGGACTCAATGCCAACCATTTTATATCTGGTGTGTTGACCTGCTTTGAATTCCATGTGCATCATGATTGGATATATATGAGCACATGTGGGTCTGCAATGGTGAAGCGTGCCAATTGCTCTAATTATAACACTTATCCATTAATTTTTTGCCTTGAAAGCGATATGTCCCGTTGGTGTTTTTTTTTTTCTTCTGAAAACTACCTATAAAAACCTCATGCCTTCTCTGCCTTTTTTCTCCACGCTTCCAAACCTTCCTAGAATTCTTCCAATTTTTCTTTTCGATTTTTCCTCTTCCAAAATTCCCAGAAATCCAATTGTGTTTTTCTTCCTGTAATCTACTCAAGTCCTTTTATTTTCCAGCTCTTCCTTCTTTTCAGTTTTTCTCAAAACTCACTACACTATCAATGGTTTTCTTCAGTGCCATGGTTCTCACCTCCACCAGGCCTCAACCCTTAATGGCCTGATTACAAATCTCCGCTGTTATCCTTCCATGTCCTTTATGATCACCTATGAAGAGGTGTTCCAGAGGTTTGTGGAGTCACACCTAGAGGTGTTAGGGCTTGCGAAGTTCGCCTTGGAGCCTAAAGGCTCTAGCATTTATGATGAGTTACTTAAGTTCGACTTTTCGAATAGCCCATGCGTGTGAATCCACCCTTGGTATTTAAGTCTTGGGCTAAGATTCCTAATGAGAGGGATTGTTAGGGAAACGCTCATTCATTACAGGCTGACCCTGCCAATCTCACTCCGGCGACCTATCGTGTGCTCAACGGATTTGATAAACTTAACCGGTTCTATGAGATCATGATGGATCTGGAAAAGTTTTGCACCTTATCTTTCCTAAAAACCATTCCAGTGAGCTCTCAATATTTTTTTCCTCACCCGAAATCTACCCATTAAGAACACAGACTATGACTTGAACATTCTGATGGTGTCTAGGGAGTAAGAAGAGGACATTTCTAGACCCCGAGTAGTGGTGACTCCCAGCAAATCTGTGATAATAGAGGATTCAGCCGATAAGTTCAAAGTGATCTGATAGGAGCATATTCATGCGACTTAAATGGCTTGTTCTCGTGCATTTACGTTATGTTTCTTTAGTTATTTTAGTACTTTAAGCTATTTTCGTGTGTTTGTAGGTCCAAAGGGCTAAAGGAGCAAAAAGATGCATTTTGGAGACTTTTGGAGCACTTTTGGGCTAAGGATGGATAGCTTATGCTTGGAGCCAAAGTGTTGGACGAAATTGAAGACCAAAGTGTTGGAACCTTGTTCCCTTTAGTTTTAGGACATTTAAACCTTTCCAATTCCCTTATGCCGTGCATCTCCACAATCCCATTCATCAACACATGCATTCACATGCTTTCATAACCTAATCCACATGCTTTCCCATTACTTATCATCACCACATATCATACATTTATCACTTATCACTTATCATACACTTATCACTTATCACTCATCATAACCATACACTTATCACTTATCATAACCACATATCATACACTTATCATCACCACATATCATATCACTTACCATCACCACATATCATATCACTTATCATCACCACATATCATATCACTTATCATAACCACTTATCACTTATCATAACCATACACTTATCACTTATCATACTCATAATCATTCACACCTTGCAGCCACATGCATTCCCCTTTTGCACATGCTTTCCCAATTCATTAAAACATTGCACATGCACTCCCATCCTTTACCATTGCAGCCACATGCATTTCCCCCTTTATCATTTCTGCACATGCACTTTGCCTTTCAACATTGCACCACAAATCAGCACATTCACCTTCATTTCCAGATTGTCCCCTTGCACATGTAGCCACATATTCATTGCACATGCATTTCCACCCTTTAATCACATGCATAAATCAGCCACATGCATCTCCCATCACCATTCCAGATTTCCACCAAGTTCCTAGCTGTCATGTTCCCCCCCATTTCACCTATAAATAAGCATCCATTGCAGCCACAATTCATTCATTCCATTCACAACACAATACACTCTTCCATATTCAGAAAATCATCTCTCATACACATTCATTCATGCCAGAAATTCATTCCCTCTCTCTAACACTGCCATACTTCACCATTCTTCATATTTTCTGCCCAAAAACACTCCTTGCCTTCCCCTACATCCATCCTTACCCTAAACATATCATTCTACATCATACATAACCCCCAAGACTCACCAAAACCCCTTGTGCTGCAGCAACTAGAGGAGAAGAGGCCTAAACGTTCATACAATTCAAGATTGAGTTGTTGGGATTTTTAAGTGTTCTTCGTTCTTGTTTTCAATGTTTACTTTGTTATTACTCTCTAAGTTTGTTGTAATCATGAGTGGCTAAACCCCTAATTAGTTAGGGGAAAGTTTGAAGCCATGGACATATGTTGGTTATGATTTGATTTACTCCAGTTATGAATTCATGAACTTTAGATGTGGTTTACTTTTCTGTTTTGATTAAGAACTTGTTTGTGTATGTGGGTTGAGGGTCGACACTTAATTTGCATGCCTAAACTTGATGCTAGGATATAAGGGAATTTCACCTAATCGTTATGAACTTATATTCATGAGTAGTAAAAATCGCTAGTCACGATTGTGTTTAATAAACCCTAGGCTGGATTAACATGCGTATTCCATAGTTATGAATGCCTAGTCGATGTTTATGATTTCCGTTGAACTTAATGATCCTTGTTGGATGTCTCTATCATGCGTATTCCATAGTTAGGGACTTTGATTAGGAATAATTTGGTTGTAATGCGTATTCCATTCAATCCAATGAATCTAGGGAAATCTGAAAGTTAAATTAAGCGGACCTAATTAACTTGGAGCATTGTCATTCATCGTTTGTTGAAGTCATAACTGGGAATCAAATTATATGCATATGTTCATGTGTGGATAAGGAACCCTCTAACTAGTTTCTCATCATTCTATTTCATCAATTTCGTTTTTACAATCTGCCCTTAATTAGAATCTGTGCATTTAATTTAATTTCGTCAAAACCTTAATCCCCCTTTACTTTAGTGTCCAACTTAGTTAGAAAGTGTCTTAGTTTGTGTTTATAAGTGTTTTGATTCAATTTGTTACACAAATTCGTCCAAATTCACCAAAGTGTTCAAAACTGCCCAGAAAGTGTTTTAAGGCAGTTTTGAGTGTTTTGGGTGATGTTTGAGTCTTTTAGTTTGTTTGAGTATTTTAAATTTTAGGTTTGCATTCATTAAGTCTAGTTTAGTGTTCTAAATATTGTTTTTACGTTTTTGAGTCAATTTCACATTGGTTAGCATCCCTAGTTAATCCCCGGTCTAGAACGATCCCTATTTGCTCATATACTACAATTGTCATCCATAGGGTTTAATTTGTGTGTCAAGTTAATTTTCATATCATGATCAAGGTGTGCTTGATTGATAGGGCGCACATGGTCATTCCGAAGTCGTATAAGGATTGGCAGTGGGTTGTCTGTCTTGATTAGGATAGGTCTGGGGGCCTAACTAAAGTGGTAAAGAAGTGCTCAAAGGTTGATGTGTTGATAGGAGCATATTCATGCGACTTAAATGGCTTGTTCTCGTACATTTACGTTGTTATTTCTTAGTTCTTTAAGTCTTTTAAGTTAGTTTCGTATGTTTTCAGGTTCTAAGGGCTAAAGGAGCAAAGAAGTACATTTTGGGCCTTTTGGAGCACTATTGGGCTAAGGATGGATAGCTTATGCTTGGTGCCAACATGTTGGATGAAATTGAAGGCCTTGTATGCACCTTAGGACATAAAACAAAGGGCCTAACCCATGCATAACCCACCAATTTCAGCCACATGCACACAAACACATTCTATGCCGTGCAAAATCCATCCCATTTTCAACCATCCCACTTTAACCTTGCAGCCACATGCATTCATCCTATCATTTTCTGCAAATTCACTTCCATATTCCCTCTTTAATCCACATGCATTCTTAATCATTCACCCTAGCTTGTATCCACATGCTTTCCCAACAAACAAATCAGCCACATGCACACCAAACCCCCCCCATTGCCGTGCATCCCTTGCATTTCCAGCATTCCCATTTGCATTTTCAGCTTTCCACCAACCAACCTAGTTGTCATTCCACATGCATTCCCTTCTTTAATCATTCCTAGCTGCCATTCACATGTTCTCCCATCCATTCTCTCCCTATAAAACCATGCAATGCATTCATACAATTAATTCCATTCACCACAACACAACGCACAACACACCAACACAAAACATCCCTTTGTGCCGTGCCTTTACTTCCATTTTCTGCATTTCTTTTCCTCCATTGCAGCCACTCCAACCATTCCCCACTCCATTCCACATACACCTAAAGCCCTAAACATTTCCTTAGACCTTGTGCCGCAACGAAGAGGAAGAGAAGAGGGCCTAAACGTTCATACAATTCAAGTTTGAGTTGTTGGAATGTTTAGGTGTTTCTTTGATTTGAATGTTTAATTTCAATTCTCTTTGTCTTGTATGTATGAGGAACTAAACCCCCTTTAGCTAGGGGGTGATTCGAAACTATGTTTATGCTTGCAATATGAATTGATTACCTTTGGTTGGAATTTCATAAGTTGTGGATTCAATTTGTTTAACCGTTTGATTGATAACTTATTTATGTATGTTTATTAAGAGTGCACGCTTAATTTTCATGCATGAATATGACGCTAGAATATAAGTGAGTTTCACCTAATAGTTATGAACTTATATTCACAAGTAGTGGAGGTTGCTTATAAACAATCGCGTTAAATGAATTCTTGGCACTAGTTTCATGCTCATCATAGTAACGAATGCCTCGTCAACACTTATAGTTTTCATGATGCTTAATGATCCTTGATTGTATCTTTATTGTGCTTTTCACGTAAAGGACTTTTGGAGAATGTTGTGAATTGCGTTGCGCAAACCCATCCAATTCATTAACTTAAGGAAAACTTGACGGTTAATTTAAGCGGACCTAATTAACCCGGGGTGTTGAGTTTCATAATTTATCGAAAGACCAACTGAAAATCATCTTGTATGCAAGTGTAACATGTGTGGAGAAGAACCCCTTGGCTATTCCATCATCCATTAATTGATCACAATTTGTTTTACAATCTGTTTTAATTTAATCTCGTCCAAACACAATCCCCCCATATTCTGTTGAGTCGTAATCATTCGTATTTGTTTTATTTTTGTGTCTTTAAGCATTTGGAGTCATAAACACTTTTAAATTCGTCCAAATCAAGTTCTAGTTTCTCTTTGAGTCAATTTGATTGTTTTAGGCAGTTTGAGTGTTTCAAAGCTGTTCTCAGTCATAGTAGTCTTGTTAAGAGTCTTTACGTTTAGTTTTTATGTTTTTGAGTCAATTCAAAGTAGATTAGCACCCCTAGTTAATCCCCGGTTAGAACGATCCCTACTTACATCATTACTACAATTGTCACAAATAGGGTTTAATTTGTGTGTCGTATAAATCTCGCATCAAATTTTGGCGCTGTTGCCGGGGATTGGCAAAGTTGCTAATCCCTTGTCTTGAGTCTCGTTTAAATTGTTTAGTTTCTGTTTTGTTTTAATTTTTGCACCGTGTGTATGTGTTTTGTTTTCGTGCCGAGTCTATTAAGTTGGTTACTTATCTTGTTTACTCTTGTGTGTAGGTACTAGTTTATGACCCGTAGCTCACAACCTATTCGTGAGCATATCTCCGACTTTGACGGTGATTTCGAGAGGACTTTGAGAAGGAAAAAGAAATCACAAGCATCTAATCCTCCTAGTCCCGAACCTGAATTTAAAGAGGAAGTACCAACCATGGCAGTGGACAATCGGACCATCAAGGAGCTTTCTGCCTCGGGTTTGGCCAATGCAGCCCCTCTTGCATCCAATACCCCAATGCAGCCCCTGAGAAGATCGATGAGTTTGAACTTAAGTCGAGTTTATTACATCATATTCCTAAATTCCATGGGTTGTCCATGGAAGATCCTAACAAACATCTTAAGGAATTTGAAGTAGTTTGCTCAAGTATGACACCCATCAACGTTGATGGGAGTATTTTGAAGATGAAGGCCTTTCCATTCTCATTTATGGACAAGGCCAAAGATTGGTTGTTTGAATTGTCCCCTGGAACTGTCATTTCTTGGGAAAGTATGAAACGTGCATTCTTAGAGAAATTCTTTCCAACTGCAAAGATCATTCTCTTGAGGAAACGAATTAGTGGCATCCAACAAAATCAAGGTTAGTCGTTTCCATCTTATTATGAACATTTTAAATCACTTGTTGCTTCATGTCCACAGCACCAAATGAAGGAGGAACTGCTCATTCAATATTTCTACGAAGGACTCCTTCCCATGGAACGTCAAATGCTAGATGCTTCGGCGGGTGGTGCATTAGTGGACAAGACTCTAGTGGATGCCAAAGCTTTAATGGCCAACCAAGCACACAACGCTCAACAATATGAAGGTGTTGGACAAAGAGAGGGGCCACGACAACAAAGTGTGAATGAGGTAAGTGCAATTTCTGATATTCAGTCACAATTGGCTAATCTTACTTCTCTCGTGTCTCAGGTTGTCAAGGGGTGTGTGGCGTGTGTTCAATGCAAGGGCATCCATCCGAGACATGCCCTCACTTGATAGAGAATGGAGGATGGGAATCTGCCAATGCCATGGGTTTTGGGAACCAAAATCAACCACGCCATGATCCATACTCTAATACCTACAATCCGGGGTGGAGGGACCATCCAAATTTCAAATGGCGGGATCCTCAACAACCCCAACAACAAGGAGGATTTAGGCAGCAACCACCGGGCTTTTATACAAAGCCATTCATCCCCAATCAAAACCAAGTGCAATCTGCCTCAACAACCTCAGGTATGTCTTTGGATAATGATCAAGTTGTTAAGTTACTACTTTGACGCAGGAAGTACAAACTCAAAATAAGGAAAGACAAATCCAAGACAAACGGGTGGATAATTTGGAGAAGCAAATGGGTCAAATTGCCGAGTTTATGGGGCAAATTAGAGAACAAGGCAGATTGCCTAGTTCAACCGTTATGAACCCGAAGAGAGGATTTGAAACCGCTAAGGCCATCATGTTGAGAAGTGGTAAACAGGTTGGAACGGACTCAAATACATCCAAATCAAGTCAAGACGAGGAGGACAAGTTGCTGCAAGAAGAAGCACAGGGAGCAAAGCCCACGGCCAAGGATGACCAAACCTTGCCGAATTCATTTAGTCCTCCTAAACCGTCCCAAACCACCAAGGTAAGTCCCAATTCAACTTTTTCTAGTTCTATTCCACTAAATGTGCCCTTTCCTGGCAGGTTTAGGCAATCAAAGAAGGAAGAAGCCGAGAATGACATTCTAGAGACCTTTCGGAAAGTTCAAGTTAATATCCCGCTCCTTGATGCGATTAAGCAAGTCCCGAGGTATGCTAAGTTTTTAAAAGAACTTTGTACAACAAGGAGAAGGATTTCAAACAAAGAGGTGGTTCAAGTAAGTGAAAATGTCTCTGCTGTGTTACAAAGGAAATTACCCCCTAAATGCAAAGATCCGGGTAGTTTTACAATTCCGTGCGTTATTGGTAATACTAAGTTTGAACAATGCATGTTAGACTTAGTGGCTTCGATTAATGTTATGCCATACTCTATTTATGCATCTATGAACTTAGGTGAGCTTAAAAATGATGGTGTGATAATTCAATTAGCCGATCGTTCTAATGCATATCCAAAGGGTGTTTTGGAAGATGTTTTGGTACAGGTTGGTAACTGGATTTTTCCAGCGGATTTCTACGTGCTTGACATGGAGGATTCACCCCATTCCACCCCATTGCCGATTCTATTAGGAAGGCCCTTCATGAAAACAGCCCACACCAAGATAGATGTGTTTAAAGGAACTTTAACGATGGAATTTGATGGGGAAGTCATTGATTTCAATCTTTCTGAAAGTATTAAATTTCCTAAGGACGATCATTCTTACTTTTCTATTGATATAATTGATGATTTGGCGCAGGAATTTCTCGATTCTTTGGGGAGGGATACACTTGAAACAACAATTGTACAAGGAATTGGGCAAAAATCTGGTTTAGCCGTGCCTAGAAGTGTGGAGGAGGCCGAGATAGTGGCTGCCCTTGAGTCACTACCTCAACACCATGGTAAGCCTTCTAACCCAATTTCAATTTCAGTTTCCACTAATAAGTTGTTACCTTCTTTTGTGCAGGTACCCAATCAATTTCAAGGTGGTGGGAGCATGTACATGGACGTTCGGAACCAAAACACCACCATCAGGGAGGATCGTTATTCCCGCCCATTCAGTGAGCCATATTATGAAAGTGTTCAAGGAGCATACCGTGGAGGATATACCCCTCCATGCCGTAGGCTCTAAGTAAGAAATGAAGGTTTCGTCCGGCTGCAAGACGTAAAAGAAAGCGCTACTTGGGAGGCAACCCATGCATTTAAGAAAGGAAGACTTAGAAAGCACTCCAATTCCAGATTTGCATTCCTAAACTCTTCTCTTTGTTGCTATTTCGTTTCTGCCATGATAGGTTGTTTAGTTGTTGTTTTGTTTGTTTGTTTGTCAATTGTGTGAGTCTATGATTGGAACATTGAGAACAATGTTTGATTTATTGATAGGCACGGCTAAAACAAAGAAAGATGGAGCCTTCACAAAGGTTGTTTACTTGAAGCCCCACTACTTGGGAAAACTACAGAAGCGGGAGGCATCAAAGAAGAAGCCTCAATACTTGGTGGAACGCTAGATGAGCCAGGAAAAAGGTGCCTCTGGAAGAAAGCCGCAAGCCTTTGACGGTCACTTTAAATTCGACCATTGGATTCTTGCAGCTCATCAAGCTTCCTCTTCATGCCCGTCGAATAGTTATTTGCAAGCACATGCAAACTTCTATTCTCGTGCTTAAGCTGTTTGATCTCTTGCTTAAGAGTTTCCACCTCCGCCATCAATGATTCCACTTGACGGGATCGAGCAAGTAGGCGTTGGCCCATGTTGGACACAGAGCCCGCGCACTGAACACTGAGAGCTAGGGACTCTTGAACGGCCAACTCATCGGACCGTTCTGAAAGCAGCCTACTATCTTTTGGAGTGAGGAGGTTCCTAGCTACTATCGTAGCTGTTGTTGCGTCCTTCATCACAGAGTCTTCACCTGTCAAAAGGCCGTTAGAAGATAAGAAAGAAGGGCACCATACATTTACCTGACGCGGCGCACTCGGATCACTGCTGAGACTCAAATCTAAGCAAATGTTAGACGGGTTAGCCATTGTCAAAGGGTTAAAAGAGAAAGGTGGATGGAGTAAAATCTGAAAGGGCCGAAGACGATTTTCACAAATGGGCAATCTTCAAAGTGTGCATGTTGGAGGTGATCGTTACCTCTATAAAAAGGAAAGGCGACACGACCACCGATTCAAACAGCCGGATTTTCCTGCGTAAAGTTCGGCGACGCTTTCGCGGCTTTTCAGATAACGCGTTCAACTTTGTCAAAAGATCTCTGACAAAGTTGAAAACACGTGAAGGTTATCATCCCAACTACGCATTTTTGCCAACAAGCGTGGTGACAGAGCCGCACCCGTGACTACTACTTGCCATTCAGAAATCGAAGAGGCGTTTGCTCAGAAATCGAAAAGACGTTTGTCGACAAGGGTAAAAGAACAGTACCATCACTTACTATTGGGAAATCCCTATATATGTCGACTTTCATCTTTTATGGCAAGGCAGACCTGAAGAAAATGCCCAACTCTTCCTCACCTCTGAGGGCGCACTCCCAGCAAAGCCTCTTGAAATACTCAATTTTTTCTCCCCCAAAGAAGATACCAGATACCTGGAGTACAGATAAGGCAGAAGGAAATGGTAAATCGAAGCATGTGGAGACAACCACAACAAATACATGTGCTGATTCATTCGCCGTTTCTTCAAAAGCAAAGGTATCTCATATCATCAAAGTCAAAAGCAAAAGTGTCTCATATCATGCTCTTTCCCTGTCTTTTCCTTTGTCCTTGTTCTTACTCGCATAGCAAAGTGAAAGAAAGCAATCAGCCGGCACTTGGAGTCAGTCTTCCGATCTAGAACCGACTGCCTGGAATCTATTCCCTGGTTGCTTACCTAGCGTTGCTCTCGAGTAGTCATCTTCAACGGTTGATACACTTCCAGAGAAGGGACCACTTCTGCAAGGGGAGCAAGTAAGGCAAGTGAAAATGATACATTGAAGCATGTGGAGACAAGCGCAACAACTGCATAGGCTGAGTTATCCTCCAACCCTCTTCAATACGAATTGGAAAGATTGAACAAAGAAACAGATAAAAGGAGTAAGCTCAGACCTTCAGGGGAGACCAAAAGAATCATCCAGCCCAGTTCAAGATTAAGCCTGTGGAATCACCAAGATCAAGCCTCAATGCAATCAACAAGGAGAAGATGGAATTTACATTCCACAACCAGATTTGCGTCCCTAAACTCTTCTCTTTGTTATTTACATTCTGCCATGTTTAGTGTGTTTAGTTGCTGTTTTTATGTTTACTTTTGTTTGGTGTGATTTTAAGCTTAAAACATTGAGGACAATGTTTGATTTAAGTGTTGGGGGGGGGTAACTAAGTATATTTGATGCAAATTCGTTGGATTTTATCACCCTTAACTTCAAGTGTTGTTCCTTGCTGTTTTAAAATGTTTTTAAGCTGATTTGGAGTGTTTTAGTATTTTTTTGTTTTATAACTCCGAAAAGCACATAAAAATTTGAAAAACATGTTTTGAAAAACCTAAAAAGAGTGTTTTGAGTCGTTTTTGTGTGTTTGTGTCTTAGGGTACCTTCCAACACAATGATGAGGATTTGGTTTGTAATTGCATGGCTGTTAAAGAGAGTTATAAACATGGATGAAAGTTTGATTTACTCTTGGTATATGTTTGGTTATGGTTATAATGTATAACTTCACATGCAATCATAAAAGAAAAATTTGTTTTTGTAACATGCTTGAAGGAAGAAACTCAAACAAACGCTACAACCTTGTGAGACTTGAGCCTAAACGTTATTTGGAGAGTTATAATCTGTGATTCTTTGTTTTCTAAAGTTGTTGCATGATCTCATTATTCCTTGCTTGGTTGCTACTTAGAATGCAATTGTATCATGATAGAACTAAATGCTAGAACTTATATCCGTTTCATTCAAAGCATGACATTGAATTGCATAACATATATCAAGATGAAGTTGTGTAGTTGCCACCATAGCCAAATAGCCTTACTTCCCATATTTCGTATATGTTGTAAGTTTTAACCCCGTTGAGCTTTGTTTAGCCTTTATTCTTTGTTAACCCGCATTATCCTCACCTAGCCTAGTGTAGGACTTTCCTATACCCTTGTTCTTGAAGTATAGTGAGCATGACTTAAATGAATTCCTTTTGAGTTACATTATGCAAGAAAATGAGTGTGGGGGAGTAAAAGTTTGTTTTTAAGTTTATATGTATGTTTTGAGATTCAAAAGAAAAAGAAGAAGAAAAGAAAGAAAAGGAGTGAAAATAAGTGAGAATGAACTCACGAGCGTTGATGGTTGAAGAAAGGGTCCAAAAAGTTGAATATGGCCCTAAGTTTTGTGTGATTCCCCCTTGAGTGATCAAAGTTAACTTCTGCGTTCTAAAGGGAATTCTAAGTGCCTAATTCAATACTTTGCTCACTATTGCTTTAAGAACCTTTGTTTTCCATATTCCTTCTTTGTTATCCAAACACCCCAAGCCCCATTACAACCCGTGACTTCAATCTTGAGTGTTATGTGTTTCAATTTGTGGAGTTTGAACTTGGTATGAGCATATGGTGTCACTGGTTCTCGCATCTAAGTAGGAGCATTCCATTCATGAGATCATACCTAAACATGCTTACTAACTCCAGAAATTGCTTCCTTTGAGATATATATATATATATATATATATGTGTGAGTGTTCGTTTTTATGCTTACATCAATCTTCTCACATATAACAAGATTAGGGTGTGTAGTCAGAAAATCTGATTGAAAATTGAGTGCATATCATGTAAGGAATTGAGCAAATTCTCTAAGGCATGTTACTACATTCAAAACATGGTTTTAAATGCTTAATTATGAACTAGTATGTGGTGACTATGATTAAGTATGTACTTAAGTGTAAAGATAACCAAAATATGTGGGAATGATGATTTTTAACATATCATGTGCATTGGAAATCCCTGAGGCAACGTTGGAAGGTTTAAGATTGTCTTTGGTTTGTTTTGTTTCGTTTCGTTTTGTTTTGTTTCTCTGTTTTGCTCGAGGACTAGCAAAAGCTAAGTGTGGGGGAATTTTATAGGAGCATATTCATGCGACTTAAATGGCTTGTTCTCGTACATTTACGTTGTTATTTCTTACTTCTTTAAGTCTTTTAAGTTAGTTTCGTATGTTTTCAGGTTCTAAGGGCTAAAGGAGCAAAGAAGTGCATTTTGGGCCTTTTGGAGCACTAATGGGCTAAGGATGGATAGCTTATGCTTGGAGCCAAAATGTTGGATGAAATTGAAGGCCTTGTATGCACCTTAGGACATAAAACAAAGGGCCTAACCCATGCATAACCCACCAATTTCAGCCACATGCACACAAACACATTCTATGCCGTGCAAAATCCATCCCATTTTCATCCATCCCACTTTAACCTTGCAGCCACATGCATTCATCCTATCATTTTCTGCACATTCACTTCCATATTCCCTCTTTAATCCACATGCATTCTTAATCATTCACCCTAGCTTGTATCCACATGCTTTCCCAACAAACAAATCAGCCACATGCACACCAAACCCCCCCATTGCCGTGCATCATTTGCATTTCCAGCATTCCCATTTGCATTTTCAGCTTTCCACCAACCAACCTAGTTGTCATTCCACATGCATTCCCTTCTTTAATCATTCCTAGCTGCCATTCACATGTTCTCCCATCCATTCTCTCCCTATAAAACCATGCAATGCATTCATACAATTAATTCCATTCACCACAACACAACACACAACACACCAACACAAAACATCCCTTTGTGTCGTGCCTTCACTTCCATTTTCTGCATTTCTTTTCCTCCATTGCAGCCACTCCAACCATTCCCCACTCCATTCCACATACACCTAAAGCCCTAAACATTTCCTTAGACCTTGTGCCGCAACGAAGAGGAAGAGAAGAGGGCCTAAACGTTCATACAATTCCAGTTTGAGTTGTTGGAATGTTTAGGTGTTTCTTTGATTTCAATGTTTAATTTCAATTCTCTTTGTCTTGTACGTATGAGGAACTAAACCTCCTTTAGCTAGGGGGTGATTCGAAACTATGTTTATGCTTGCAATATGAATTGATTACCTTTGGTTGGAATTTCATAAGTTGTGGATTCAATTTGTTTAACCGTTTGATTGATAACTTATTTATGTATGTTTATTAAGAGTGCACGCTTAATTTTCATGCATGAATATGACGCTAGAATATAAGTGAGTTTCACCTAATAGTTATGAACTTATATTCACAAGTAGTGGAGGTTGCTTATAAACAATCGCGTTAAATGAATTCTTGGCACTAGTTTCATGCTCATCATAGTAACGAATGTCTCGTCAACACTTATAGTTTTCATGATGCTTAATGATCCTTGATTGTATCTTTATTGTGCTTTTCACGTAAAGGACTTTTGGAGAATGTTGTGAATTGCGTTGCGCAAACCCATCCAATTCATTAACTTAAGGAAAACTTGACAGTTAATTTAAGCGGACCTAATTAACCCGGGGTGTTGAGTTTCATAATTTATCAAAAGACCAACTGAAAATCATCTTGTATGCAAGTGTAACATGTGTGGAGAAGAACCCCTTGGCTATTCCATCATCCATTAATTCATCACAATTTGTTTTACAATCTGTTTTAATTTAATCTCGTCCAAACACAATCCCCCCATATTCTGTTGAGTCGTAATCATTCGTATTTGTTTTATTTTTGTGTCTTTAAGCATTTGGAGTCATAAACACTTTTAAATTCGTCCAAATCAAGTTCTAGTTTCTTTTTGAGTCAATTTGATTGTTTTAGGCAGTTTGAGTGTTTCAAAGCTGTTCTGAGTCATAGTAGTCTTGTTAAGAGTCTTTACATTTAGTTTTTATGTTTTTGAGCCAATTCAAAGTAGATTAGCACCCCTAGTTAATCCCCGGTTAGAACGATCCCTACTTACATCATTACTACAATTGTCACAAATAGGGTTTAATTTGTGTGTCGTATATATCTCGCATCATGTGTCAAAGCATGATGGTAGCTACACGAGGGTGAAGAAATAGGAACTCTTTGAGCCTCATAATGCCAAAAATAAGAAGGCAAAGTAAGAGGCTATAAGATGTATGGTAGAAAGGAAGAAGACTCATGAGGGGCTAATGGAGATGTGTAAGGTTACTGAGCCTGTTGAGTAGTTGTAGGCCTTAGAAACTGTAGACATCGAAATTTCAGTAAAATAAATGTTAACCAATGTATTAAAATTACAACATTTATTTACTTCACCAACCTCACACACTTACTTCACCTACAACATCCACTTACTTCACCTACAACCTCCACTCACTTCACCTACAACCTCCACTCACTTCACCAAAAAAATGAATGGTGGTGATTCACTCTCAAAGCCTATAAATAGGCTTCTCCATTAAGAGGAATGGAAAACCAATTCACAAATACATTTCTCTACTCCCAAAATGGAAGAGAATACTCCCTGGGGGGGACCAAAACCTTGAAGCCTTAAAGTTCTAAAGCTCTCAAGAAAATCCCGAAGGATCAAGAAAGCACTATTCGTTCTTCGTCAAATCCTCCTTCAAGATCAAGCCCCAATGGCCCTTGAAGAACTCCCACCAACTCAAGATCAAGCCCCGACGGCCCCTTGAAGAAAGTGTTCATCATTCATCATCCGTTCATCCTAAGATCAAGCCCCAACGGCCCTTTGGATCAACAACCTCAACAAATCCACACATCCAATCGTTCTTCAAGACTAAGCCCAAAAGCCCTTGAAGATCTGCTCATCCATCAACCTTCAAGATCAAGCCCAAAAGCCCTTGAAGAAATCCATACACCTATTCTTCAAGATCAAGCCCAACGCCCCTTGAAAATCCATTCATCAATTGTTCATCCTAAGATCAAGCCCCAACGGCCCTTTGGATCAACAACCTCAACAAACCCGTACACCCATTCTTTAAGATCAAGCCCAACGCCCCTTGAAGATCCGTTCATCAACTGTTCATCCTTAGATCAAGCCCCGATGGCCCTTTGGATCAACAACTCATCCACAAACCTACACCCTACGAAGATAGAATCAGAGGACCAAATTTGAGAGAAATCGTAACCCCAAAATCATTAAACACAAAAATATTATTTTGTACGCGTATTCTTGTTTCTTGTTTCAGGAATTTTTCGTGTTCACAAACTTGGCACGCCCAGTGGGACATCTCTACCTCTCATCTCTATCCTCAAATCATCGAAAAACGCAAATGGCATCAAGAAATGATCAAGCTGTTCCTGCAATCAAAGCAAAGAACAAGAACATCATCGCCGCAAGTGGTGATATTTCGGGCATCATAACCCGAAGTAAGGCAAGACCTCTTTTTGCCGCGGCTTCCGCCCCTACATTAACTCTGTCAAAGGAACAAGAGCACCTGAGGTACGAGCCTGTGATCACCCTAGCCTCGCTAAGGGCATCAAGGGGGGAAAGCCCGATGAAATACTCAGAGTCCCTACTCTCTGACGCTGATTCGAGCGGCAGTACAACCATGCAAGTCATGACCACTGGAGCAACTTCAATCGAGGAGCAGTTAGCTCAGATGAATGAAGCAATCGCAAAGCTCACACGGACTATGGAAGAGAAGGACTTGCAGATTCCCGCACTCGTCAACCAACTAGATGCGCGGCCTGATGTGAAAATCGACCCAAATGATAGCCTAGTAAAGAAAGAAGTCGACAAAGAAGAGGAGCCTCCAGCAGAGAAAGTCGAAGAGAAGCTGAAGCTAGACCAAGCAACGGCGTTCATGGGATCTCTCTCTATCCAGCAACTACAGGAGATGATTGCAAGCACTATCAAGACACAGTACGAAGGAAGTTCACATGACTCTGTACTATACTCAAAGCCCTACTCCAAGAAGATTGATGCTTTGAAGATGCCAAGGGGTTATCAGCCCCCAAAATTCATGCAGTTCGATGGAAAAGGCAACCCGAAGCAACATGTCGCCCATTTCATTGAAACTTGCAACAATGCTGGGACAGAGGGAGACTACCTCGTCAAACAGTTCGTGCGTTCGCTGAAAAGTAACGCTTTTGACTGGTACACTGACCTCGAACCTGAGTCTATCAACAGTTGGGACCAGCTAGAAAGGGAATTCCTCAACCGTTTCTACAGCACTCGTCGTACTGTAAGCATGCTAGAGCTGACCAGTACGAAACAGTGGAGAGATGAACTTGTCGTCGACTATATAAATAGATGGCACTCCTTAAGTCTGGATTGCAAAGATCGGCTTTCTGAAACCTCTGCCATTGAGATGTGCGTTCAAGGCATGCATTGGGGGTTACATTACATCCTCCAAGGCATAAAACCAAGAACATTCGAAGAGCTAGCAACTCGTTCCCACGACATGGAGCTGAGTATCGCTAATCACGGGAAAAAGGAGCCGATTACTAACTTCAAGAAGGATAAAGTATTCGCCCCAAATGTAGACAAGACCGGAAAGAAGCCCGCTAAGGAAGCTTTCACCGTCAACACTACCCCCATCAAGACCTTCTCAGCGCCCATCAAGATCTCCTTCAAGAAGAAAGCGAAGGAGATAAAGACAAGTGAGGCTTCTCGCACCCAAGACAGATACAAGAGCACCTTGAGAGAGTTGGAACAGAAAACGTACCCTTTTCCTGACTCTGATATGGCTGCCATGTTAGATGACTTGCTGAAAAAAAAGGTGATTGAGTTACCTGAATGCAAGCATCCTGAAGAAATGAATCGCACAAACGATCCTAGGTACTGCAAGTACCATCGTATTGTGAGCCATCCTGTTGGCAAGTGCTTCTTTCTTAAAGAACTCATCATGAAGCTAGCACAACAAGGGCAAATTGAGCTCGACCTTGAGGACACGGCCGCAACGCATACCACTATAATTGCGTTTGGATCGTTTAATCCTGCGCATCTCCAAACGACACCTGACCATTCCCATGAATGCTCAAGTTGCACGGCACCTCCTACACAACCATCACTGGAGAGAAGCGACCAAGATGCACATGCTGATGATGAAGAAGGATGGATATTAGTAACCTACAAAAAGACAAGGAAACCAAGACCATGAGTCATATAGCCAAAGGTGGAACAAAGAAGAAATCACCACGGCCGCAACAATGCGAAGCCTAAAAGAAACATAAAGCATGATAAGACAACATATGCTGGGGAACTTACTGAGCAGGAGCCACGCATTCCCGTTTCCTTGCATGAATACTTCCCGAATGACTTTTTCCAACAGTGCACTACTGTGGCCTGTCACATGGTTGAAGTAGAAATAGAAAAGTCCTCAAAGGGCAAAGTTATCGCCACTGAGGTAGAAAATACCCTCACACCCGAAGAAGGTCTGCCAACACACTTTAGCATCGAGGAAGCGCTACCATTGCCAAAAAAGATACGAAGAGCACTAGCAGCAGTCCTGGCAGGTCCCGGCGACCACGAAGTGCGAGAAAGTAACGACGAAGGCTCGAAGCTTCAGCCACATGAATGTGCCACATGTTGTGCCACCCATGACGCAATTAACTTCACTGACGAAGACCTACTGCTGGGAGCAAAGCCTCACAACCGTCCTCTCTTCGTCTCAGGGTACGTAAGGGATTACAAAGTCAACCGCATGCTTGTGGATGGTGGGTCGGCCATAAACATCATGCCAAAATCAACAATGACCATAATCGGCATCAAGGTGAATGAACTATCCCTGAGCCGTCTGCTGATCCAGGGTTTTAACCAAGGAGGACAAAGGGCGATGGGCATGATCCGAGTAGAGATGACCATTGGTGAGCTCAAATCAAGCACGATATTCCACGTGATTGATGCAAGAACTTCCTACAGCTTGCTCTTAGGAAGACCTTGGATCCACGCAAATGGGGTAGTGCCGTCCACCCTTCACCAATGCCTAAAATTTTACCGAGAAGGAGTGAAGGTGATCCAAGGTGACACCAAGCCATTCACCGAAGCCGAATCACACTTTGCAGACGCCAAGTTCTACATGGACGAAGACATGGTACCCGAAGCTCTTCCGAAAGAGATCAAATCCACGGGCAAAACAGCACCTAAAAAGCAGGAATGGCAAGCCATACCTAAAAAGCAAAAAGAGCAGGCCGTGCCATCTTCAAGCAAAGACGGTGACGAGTTTGCTAAACCTGCAACAACCAAAGGGAGTAGGATGCCGTCAGAATGACCGAACGCACCCATATTCCGGTATATCCCGATGTCAAGAAGAAAGAATGGTCAATCTCCATTCGAAACTGGAACAAGAAAAGCCGACACACAATGGCACACGGATAATGTAAAGTTGCTCAAGACGAATGCAGTTTTGCCTCTGACACAGCTAGGGGGTGCTAAGGCCGCAAGACTACCACAAGGCTTCATAAAAGCTCTACCAAAGAAGGTGGAATCAAGCTTGCTTCCAACCAAGAGGACCGAGGAAGGTTTCGACCCAAACGCCTACAAACTCATGTCAAATGCCGGGTACGACTTCGCTTCTTCTGAGGCGGCTGGAAAGAAGGTTTCAAACACTGTCAATGACAAAGAACGTAACCTCACCAAAACTCAAAAGAAGTTGAAGGAGCATGGTTACGAAGTTGACAACAACAAAGCCGGGACTTGGCTTCACACCAAATGCACCCGTGAAGATTTCAAGCAAAGTGAAGAAAGCTAGTTCTCAACACATCAGCGTGAGCATTGAACAAGACCAAAAAGAGCCTAAACCCGCCCCTCGGACGTCGGTCTTCGATAGGATGAGCCATTCAAGCTCCAGAATTTCAGTGCTTAATCGCATTGGTAGTCAAGACCGAACCTTTGTCTTCAAGAGGCTTAACGCGCCAACATCCCAAAGCTCTGTTTTTGAAAGATTGTTAAAGCCTAAGAAACAAAGCAACACAGCTATCTCTCCTCTGCGACGATCAGCTTCGGAAAGATTTGAAGATAATGAGAAGCCTTTTGGAAAGAGGAAGACAACACCAAAGGAATAAAAGTTCGATGGGTTAGCAGAAAAAGGCGACGTTCGAAGCTTGATTCCTTCAAGGATGAAGCGTCAAGCAATCCTAGAGGTCGACACAAAAGGACCACTGAAGGTAAGGAGGCGCATCATCGTCCACACTGGCAAATCTTCATGCCAACAAACCCAAGAGAACGGCACTGAAGATGAAATCCCTAAGAAAGATGTCACTTCTGGCTCTTTCGACTCAAAGTCTTCACCTCGACTGTTGGGGGCATGCTCCAAGTCAAGTGAAATTGAAGGATGGACTCATGTCACTCCGAAGAAACTGCACGAGAAACATATGTCTTCTCCACAAGTGCACCAATCAGAAAGGAGGGAAAGCAGCTTTCGCCAACCTCCAAAGCAATGTGAAAATGTTGAAGATAAGATAATTTCAACACAAAGATCGTTCATGCGAGATCTTTTCTTCCTCGAAGACTTATTCAATTTCTCGATCAAGGCTCCTTGCCATGAAGATTGTGAGGAATGCATTTCGAAGATCGCTTCGAAGAAATTGGACAAGCAGCAACCATCTTGTCCACAAGTTTATCAGTCGAAAAGGGGGCAAAACAGCTCTTGTCAACCTCCAGAACAATGTGAAAGTGTTGGAGATAATGAAATTTCGACACAAAGATCGTCAATCCCCATCACAATGTGCGACCTCTTCCCAGAAGACTTCTTCAATTACTCGGTCAAGGCTCCATCCTATGAAGATTGCGAGGAACGCCTCTCCCAGATCACTTGACAAATCCACAACAACAACCAAAGCTCCTCGTTCGCACGAGCCTAAAAGGTGACAACCAAACGCTCCTGGCCCGCAAGAGCATAAACTGTGTACGGCAAAATCATTATCAAAATCACCCAAAAAAAAAAAAAAAAAAAAAGAATGGAAATAACACATCTTGGTGATATATATGTTTTATCTATATTTAGCACAATACACTGAATAAAATAAAGCATGTCCATTGATCTCCGAGAAATTACAAGTGCGTACAAAAAAAAAAAAAAAAAAAAAAAAAAAAAAAGATGGAGCTTTCACAAAGGTTGTTCACGTGAAGCCCCACTACTTGGCAAAACTCCAAGAGCGGGAGGCATCGAAGATAGATCATTCGAGGCCTCAATACTTGGTGGAACGCTAGATGACGCAGGAAAAAGGTGCCTCTGGAAGAAAGCCGCAAGCCTTTGACGGTCACTTTGAATTCGACCTTCAGATTCTTGCAGCTGATCAAGCTTCCTCTTCATGCTCGTCGAATAATTATTTGCAAGCACGTGCAAACCTCTGTTCTCGTACTTAAGCTGTTTGATCACTTGTTTAAGATTTTCCACCTCCGCCATCAATGATTCAACTTGACGAAATCGAGCAAGTAGGCGTTGGCCCATGTTGGACATGGAGCCCGCACACTGAACACTGAGAGCTAGGGACTCTTGAATGGCCAACTCATCGGACCGTCCTGAAAGCAGCCTACTATCTCTAGGAGTGAGGAGGTTCCTAGCTACTATTGTAGTTGTTGTCGCATTCTTCATCACGGAGTTTTCACCTGTAAGAGGGCCACTAGAAGATAAGAAAGACGGGCACCATACATTACCCTGACGCTGCGCACCCGTATCACTGCTGAGACTCAAATCTAAGCAAATGTTAGATGGGTTAACCATTTTCAAAGGTGTTAAAAGAGAAGGGTTGGATGGAGTAAAATCTCAAAGGGCCGTTAAAACAAAATACACCGGAGACGATTTTCACGAATGGGCAATCTTCAAAGTGTGCATGTTGGAGGTGATCGATACCTCTATAAAAGGAGAGGCGACACAACCACCGGTTCAAAAAAAATTGAAGAGACACCACTCTTCAAATCTTAAAAGCCGGATTTTCCTGCGTAAAGTTCGGCAACGCTCTTCAGACACAATCTCGGCTTTTCAGATAACACGTGCAACTTTGTCAAAGATCTCTGACAAAGTTGAAAACACGTGGAGGTCATTATCCCAACTACCACACTTTTGCCGACAAGCGTGGGTGACAGAGCCGCATCCGCACTACTACTTGCCATTAAAATTTCTATATATGTCAACATTCATGGCAAGGCATACATCCAAAAACGCATGACTCTTCTTCTCGGCCGAGAATGTAGCTGCAACCAAACCTCTCAACATGCTCAGTTTTCTTCTTCCCTTGAAAACACCTATTCAACCAAGTCTTCGAGAGCAAACGTATCTCATATCATCAAGGGCGAAAGCAAAGGTATCTCATATCATGTTTTTTTCCTGTCTTTTCCTTTGCCCTTGTTCTTGCCTCCAAGACAAGGAGAAAGAAAGCAATCAGTCGGAACCCGAAATCAAACTTCCGATCTGGAACTGATTGCCCAGAACCTTTGCCTGGTTGCTTACCTAGCGTTGCTCTCGAGTGCTCGTCTTCAACTGTTGGTGAGTCTTGAATTCCCTCAGCGCAGACTTCAGGACAGGCGACGAAGTGTCGGCTCTTTACACTGAAGCTGCCAAGCATAGATGAATTGCTGAGAAGTGATGCCTTGAAAGACCATTTAAAGGCAAAGGGTTGCGCACCACCTCGGCTATGTAAAAGAAACAAGCAGAGAAGAATGCGGTACAAGGAGCTGGAACAAACTGTTGGAGCACGACGCCTTCCCCTGCAGCACCATCCAGACAGAAGAGTTTAAGTTAAATCCAAGCTCGACATCATTGTTCTAATCAAAGAGCTCGAGAAGCCTCAACAACCCTCCGCTGGCGCCGTCACCAAAGAGCAAAGCCTCGCCGCGCGACGCCGTTAAATCATCAACACTTCTTAAAAAAGCAAAAATATCTCATATCATGCTTTCTCCATGTCCTTCCCTTTGTCCTTGTTCTTACTCGCAGGGCAAAGAGAAAGAGAGCAATCAGCCGGCACTTGGAGTCAGTCTTCCGATCTGGAACCGACAACCTGGAATCTATTCCCTGGTTGCTTACCTAGCGTTGCTCTCGAGTAGTCATCTTCAACGGTTGATACACTTCCAGAGAAGGGACCACATCTGCTTGGAAAACAGCTAAGACGAGTGACAATGAAACATCAATCTTGTGGATCGTCAGCAAACGCAACAACTGCATATGCTGAGTCATCCTCTAACCCTCTTCAAATATGAATTGGAAATATTGAACAAAGAAACAGGTCATCACCTCCACCTCGTGCTTGCCTGCCATATGTCTGAATCCTGAAACCGCTCATGGTCCTATTTTCACTCAAGATCAAGCCTCGATGGCCCTTGAAGAAATCACAAGTCCGATTCAAAATCAAGTGTTCACCACCCTTGAATCAAATTCAACTCCAGATAAAATGAGTAAGTTCAGACCTTCGGGGGAGACCAAAAGAATCCTCCAACCCAGTTCAAGATTAAGCTTGTGGAAAATCAACTATTGGAGGAAACCAGAAAATCTTCCAGTCGAACTTAAGATCAAGCCTCGATGGCCCTTGAAGAAATTTCCAGCCCAATTCAAGATCAAGCCTCGACGGCTCTTGGGTTGACATCTACATTAAGGGACTTCAAAACGCATCTTCTACACATGACAAGCACATGTCTACGACGCGCCTTGAAGTGGGGGCATTTGTAGACATCGAAATTTCAGTAAAATAAATGTTAACCAATGTATTAAAATTACAACATTTATTTACTTCACCAACCTCACACACTTACTTCACCTACAACATCCACTTACTTCACCTACAACCTCCACTTACTTCACCTACAACCTCCACTCACTTCACCTACAACCTCCACTCACTTCACCAAAAAAATAAATGGTGGTGATTCACTCTCAAAGCCTATAAATAGGCTTCTCCATCAAGAGGAATGGAAAACCAATTCACAAATACATTTCTCTACTCCCAAAATGGAAGAGAATACTCCCCGGGGGGGACTAAAACCTTGAAGCCTTAAAGTTCTAAAGCTCTCAAGAAAATCCCGAAGGATCAAGAAAGCACTCTTCGTTCTTCGTCAAATCCTCCTTCAAGATCAAGCCCCAACGGCCCTTGAAGAACTCCCACCAACTCAAGATCAAGCCCCGACGGCCCCTTGAAGAAAGTGTTCATCATTCATCATCCGTTCATCCTAAGATCAAGCCCCAACGGCCCTTTGGATCAACAACCTCAACAAATCCACACATCCAATCGTTCTTCAAGACTAAGCCCAAAAGCCCTTGAAGATCTGCTCATCCATCAACCTTCAAGATCAAGCCCAAAAGCCCTTGAAGAAATCCATACACCCATTCTTCAAGATCAAGCCCAACGCCCCTTGAAGATCCATTCATCAACTGTTCATCCTAAGATCAAGCCCCAACGGCCCTTTGGATCAACAACCTCAACAAACCCATACACTCATTCTTCAAGATTAAGCCCAACGCCCCTTGAAGATCCGTTCATCAACTGTTCATCCTTAGATCAAGCCCCGACGGCCCTTTGGATCAACAACTCATCCACAAACCTACACCCTACGAAGATAGAATCAGAGGACCAAATTTGAGAGAGATCGTAACCCCAAAATCATTAAACACAAAAATATTATTTTGTACGCGTATTCTTGTTTCTTGTTTCAGGAATTTTTCGTGTTCACAAAAACATTAAAGGAGTCGAAGCAGGTTGAGGTTCCAACCGCTCTAGGAATGCTCGAGGGGCTGAGCTTGAGAAAAGACTATTGAGGATGAGCAACTTCTACTCAAGAGGAGGAAGACTTATCCTTCTAGGCTAAAAAAGTCATGGCTCTAGAGGTAGAAGAAATCGTTCTAGCACAGTGGGAGGGTCTTGGTTGGGGATCTACTCTACCCTCTTTGGGAATTCCTAGAGGTTAATGGTAAATATACTCTGCCCGCTTCGGAGTCCTTAGAGGTTGGGGGAGTCACTGATGTTTCTGATGGTGGAGTAGAAAAAAGAGCCAGTCCCTCGAAGCCAGAGGATTTAGAGTTCGACCATGGTAGCGGAGCAATTGGGGAGCGTACCACGGTCTCCCAGATCTAAAAGTTACTAGATACAGGCCTGAGTATAAGGAGGAGGACTGTTCCATGATCTGCATGTATTCTGGATGACGGAGTCAACTACTGCAATGCCGAACTTGGAGGGTTCTGCACTTGGTTTTGGAGCATGTCTTCCAGATATAGAGGTTATCAAAGGACACGAGTGGTATGGACAATTATGTCATAGCCTCCTCCATCATCAATGCGACTTATCTTCCAAAAGACATGGTGATTGCAAAGGGAATGGAAGACTTGCCAGCCCCGAACTACATGGCCCACTACCTAGTAAGTATTTAACTTAACTTTTCTTTTGGTGTGAACATCCCTGGGCCTGAATTCGGAGTGTCTTGACTTATCTGACTTTGCATAGCAACTTGTTCATACAGGTAGAAGAAAGGAATTATTGGAATCACATTTGCAGCTGGATCACTCTATTAACAAGCTTAGAAAGAAGAATGTTTCCTTCTCTGCTGAATAAAGTTGCATTCCTACTATCTCTCAGCCGCGGGAATTATTTTTAATTTGATTCTACAAATTGGCAAGCAACCTTTATTATGTGGAAAGGTTATTGATGGATCTCAATTATTGAAAGAATGCCTAGTTTCACATATTGGGTTTGGTAATAACACTAGTTTTTTGACAGATTCTTGGTCCAAATGTTGTTTCCTTCAACATCATGCTTTACTACCTCTCTCTCAGAATATGCTTAACTCTCATATGACTTAATTTTATTTTAATGGATGGTAGAGTGTTGAGAAGCTTTTACTTGTGCTTCCTAGATATATTGTGGATGAAATCATTAACATTCTTATAAGAGCTATATAGAAGCCCAAGATAAATGTATACAGGGTGCCACAAGTGAAATTAATTTGACTGTAAAATCATCTTATAATCTTGTCATTCAAGGTCCTAAGTTGGTTTATTGGAATTGAAAGTTTAATTGGAATATGCGCAATCCAGAGACAGGCTATGTGATACTCAATATGAAAAAGCCAGACTGGAGGGTTAAGATAGAAGCCAATTTGTTGGAGCATGAAACTGAGCTCTTCACCAACTTCTTACAACCTAATAGGGATATTTTTCTCACTTTGCGTAAGACATTCCTAGGATCGATCAGGATGTGATATGCTACAAATCCAACATATCCAAACTGTAAACTAGTCATTCAGAAAAAATGAAATCACGAGCCGAACCGTGACAAAATAAGCGTGGTAAAATTTGACAAACTCAGGTAAGACGAGTTTATTGTGGAGGTGTTCCACCCATAGTGGTTGGCCAATGTTGTTTCTTATAAGGAAGAGTAATGAAAAAAGGCTTGTATGTGTAGATTTCATGGTTTTGAACAGGGCATGCCCTAAAGACAGCTTTCCATTGTCGTAGATTGGCCAACTCGTCGACTCCACCTCGAGTCTGGAGATGCTTAGCTTTATGGATATTTACAATGGCTACAACCAAATCCACATGCACGAGTCCGACAGGGAAAATACTTCATTCATAACCGACAATGGCACCTGCTGCTATAGGGTAATGTCCTTTAAATTGAAGAATGTCATGGTAAACTATCAGAGGTTAGTCAATCAAAGCTTTATGGAAAACATCAAAGTGATTGTGAAGGTTATATCGATGATATAGTGGTAAAGAACAAGCGAAGCGGAGACCACCTTGCTGACCTTGCATAGTCCTTCCACATACTCCGTCAATACATAATGAAACTCAATCTGGAGAATGCATCTTTGAAGTCTCCAATTGAAAATTCATGGGGTATCTAGTGGCAAATCAGGTTACCAGCGAGTATAATGCCCACCATCCAACCATGGCTCTGTATCTAGAGAACCAATGAGTTACTGGCCAAATTTACTGAGTATGACATCCACCAACTCCCCTAAAGTAAGAATAATCACATAGATGCACTAGCCAACCTTAAATCCTCAATCAATCATCAACCTTGAAGAAGCATTCCATTATAATACTTAGAAAGCCCAAGCGTCAATCAAAGCAGGCTAGAGTCTGTATCTACAATCAGTACCCGTGAGAGTTGGATGGATGAAATCCTGACTTACATTATAACGCACCCGTCAGAATGATCGTCACCATAGAAACAGGATTGTGCAGATATTGTATCAGTTTGAGATAAGTTATACTGCCACTCCTACTTTAGCCCACAATTATTTTTTGTCCATCCAAAACAAGGGATATGCATCCTAATACACATCCATTCCGGGGTCTACCAAAATTATTTCGGAGGACAATCACTCCCCCAAAAAGCCCTTACCATTGCCTATTACTGGCCTTGGATGCTTAGAGATTCCCAAGACTATGCCCTAATATAAGACAGCTGCCAAAGGTTTTCCCTTATGGTTCATCAACCTACGGAGAAACTGATCCCAAAACAAGCACATAGCCATTTATGTAATGGGGAATTGATCTTGTTGGGCCCTTCAAGTAAGGTAGGGGCAACAAAGAATATCTAGTAGTCGTGACTGACTATTTTACCAAATGGGCTAAGGTGAAAGCACTTTCCAAAATCACAAGACCCACTATAAAGGCGTTCATCTGGAAGCATTTCACACATTATTGTCTCCTATAGCGGTGACCCTTCCGCAAATCAGCCCCAAGTCCCCAATGCCTCGGCAAAGTCATCGCCCCAACAGCAGTAAGAGTTGACCAAGTCGTTTTCTATTTTATGGAGTTGAAATTTCTCTCTTTATTTTTGTTTTGTAATAATTTTCGAACAATTTTTTTTATTTCCCGCATTACACTTTTGTTATAGTTTGGGGTGATTCCCTTTTAACTTTGATGCATATTTTGCTTATGGAAGGGAATGGATGTGTGTTTTGCCCATTGATTGCTAAATATCTGTTACTATATATATTTTTATTTTGACCTAGTCCATTAATCACAAAGTGACTGAGTTAAAATTTGTTGCAGTAGGAGTAAAGAGTGATTAACAGTGTGCCATAGATCTAAGGATTTAAACTTCAGCTTGAGGGTTCAGTTGGATAATGAGCCTTTGCCCTTGTCTATTTGGAATTGCCTAAGTAGGCTTGCTTTAGATAGACAACTTAATTCCCCAACTAAAGGCTTTTTGTTCAGCTCAAGGTAAAGTGGCCCTTTTTTTGTTTGTTACCCTTTTTCATGTGTTAATTGTTCTTTTGGAGTTTTAGGTTCTTTAATGTTTTGGCCTGTTCCTCTTAGGTGTCTCTTAGGACTAGTCAGAAAGTTGCGAAGTTGCTATCTCATTATGAGATTGGTTCTAAACGTGAAACAGCCTTGGACGTTAATTAGGTCTTGGCAAGCCTTTTACAAACTAGGGATTTAGTTATACTTGCACCCTCTTTGAACATGTTGCAACAATGCTAACAGCTACAAAGTGGGGCGGAAAGCTCGCTTCAGTTGTTTTGATTTCGAGGTCGATAGTTCCTAATTTGCTCGCGTTCGGGTGACAGCTCTTCTACCCTTCGTTCCACCCTAGATGACTCCGACATAGGCTTAGATTTAATAAGTTTTCCTGTCTCCTCTTACTCCTCATCCCAGGCTACAGTTTCCTCCACCTTGTCGAAGCACTTCGACATAGTGATATACTCATATTTTGGCTTGTGGAGTTTTCTACTGAGTTGAAACTTAATAAGGAGTCCCTTCTTAAAGGTTATGGCTATCATTCACTCGTAGTCCTATCTAATTCTACAAACTCCATCAGAAATCGTTTTATGTATTCATAAAGACTTTCTTCCTCCTTCTGTCGAATCAGAAGCAAAGTGTATGTCGCTATCTTTACTTTTTTGTAGGCAGAGGAAGCTTTCATGAACTCTTTGCACATAGTCCTGAAATCAAGAATGGATCCATATGGGAGTTTATCTTACACATCAAAAGGTCATTAAAACTATATAGAGCCATTTCTCTATGACATAACATGACTAGATGGATTAGACACTCCTTTTAAATACTTTCCTTAGGGTTGAGGGAACTTATCTAGTGGAGCCTCCTATACCAAATCTGCGGAGATAGGGTTGTCTCCGATTTGTATCAGTGGCATGCTTTCGGAGTGAATATTGGTTGGGTCCACCAAAATTAAAGTTTAAGCCATCCAGGGTTGCTCAGGGGCGTCTTCATCTGGCTCATTGTGCCACGTAACTACACAGTAGGCAACGCCTCTACGAAAGTAGCTCATGTGCGATAAGGTGTCTTTGTAACTACAAGAGTGGGTTCCTCCAACATATTAAGGAAACCTATGCTTGTAGCAGAACTATGTTGGCCTCTCAATCCAAACAAGAATAAAGCCTCAACAGATGCATTTCGGTATCAAACGATGAAGCTATATGTCCACGTCGCAACCCCTTCATATCGATGCTCAATTTCTTCAGCATTTCTCAAATGGGATCCAAGAGTACAAACAAGATAATCAAAAGAAAAAGGGTTACCTTTCACACTAAGAACTTAGGACAAGGTTATAGTAGGCGCAACACTGGCCTCGAGGGTAAGAGTGTCCATCTCAACTATAAAATGATTAGATTGCACTGGGTTGGTTGATTGGGATGATCGGAAATATGCATGGGTAGAGTTGTTTGTAGGGGAATAGGAATTTATCTCTCAATGAAAGCGCCAACTATTCGACCCAATTTTGTGCAGCAAAGGATGATCAAACATGCCAGAACAAAGACTAAGAAAGATCATGAAACCAAGAGCCGGAGAGGGTGGTTCCCAGCATAGACACTCTAACGGTCATCAGGAAGTCAGAAAATAGGTATAAAGGGTGTTAAGTATATATAGAGAGCTCAGAATTTCTAACCATTTGCGAGGAAGCGGCATGCCTATTTATAGGTTTTGGGATCGTCCTAGGTGTTCTGCTAACTCTCTGAGTCGTCAGAATGGTTGAATCAGAGGTAAGGCCCTGTTCACTCAAATGTCTCTACTGCATGAATTAGAGCAATCTGCCCCCTGCACAGCATGGGTCATCACTGTCTATCCACTACACGGTATGGTCATTCACATCACCTATGTCAATCACTCTGCCCAGACTTTTCGTGTAGCAGAGTAAGGGTGATCAGGATAGGACTAGAAAAACTAGTATCTGAGTGGAAGTGGTTGGACATGACATAGGTGCTTCCGATGTCCACTTCATCCAGAGTACCAGGGCGAGACAAATTGTATGACCCCATTAGGACTTTAATTACGGAATAGTCGTATAGAGTTTGATTAACAACCACCAAGTTTTAGTATCTCGGGATGAGAGGAGTCTGATGCCTTATTCACTTAGTCCATGAAGTGGATTCATATATTCACTATTTCGGGGAGGTGGAAATATGGTCTCACATTGACTTCAAACCAAGCTCTTATGTGGCTAAGCAAGAAGCCTCCTCTCGACATGGGTTCTTTCCTAGCCTTGAAAACAAGGCTTTGATTGGCTTTCACTCCCTTCGTTGTGTGTGTTCCACACAATGATGGAAACCATGTGTGAAAAAGTGCGATTAATTGTTAAAGTAAATTAAAATTTCAAATTTGTTGCTAGGAAATGAAATAAATTAAAGACAAGGGAGTAGCAAGAAAGGTGTTTTGAAATCAAGTAAAAAGTACAAAATAATACATAAAGTAAAATGCGTAGAATAAAGAATTAAAATGACAAGTACAAAATTGAATTGTACGAAATAAACTAGTTAACAAGAACAATATAAAGTAAATTAAGATGTATTGAAATTGAATTGAAAGACAATACGTGAAACATAGTAACATAGGAAAAGAATTTAAATATAAATACGGAAATGTAACGACAATTAAAATCCATGGAAGCTAGAGAGGATCAAATATAAGAACTAATCTACTAGGTTATGGATAATTACGCTATTCCTAGGGTAGGAAAAGAAAAGATAGTAAAATGATGAGATATTTTCAATGTTTACATTGTATGCCTCCTTCATTTGCAATACTTGATGTGCATACTCTTCATTTCCAATACTTGATGTGTATACTCTCTTGTGGCTCCAATTTGGGAAGATCTTCATTCATCTTGATTTAGGGCTCATCTAGCAAATCCTTCCTTCTTTGATTTCAATTGTAGCTTTGACTTGTCTTGAGAATCCTTCCTTCCCTAGTCGCATGAATTTGGATGATATGATGTGCTTTAATCATGTCTAGCTTTGATCCTAATTTAAAGGATTTTAGGCGTGCGTTATCCCTGCTATTTTTGCATGCATTTAGCGTGAATGGTTCATCACTTTTGGGTCGGGCCCAACATGTCTAACTCATATCGCAGCATGCAGTTTCTCCTACGCCTAACCTAGTAAGGCCTAACTTATGCGTCTAACTCATATCACAGCCTGCAGTTTCTCCTATGCCTAACCTAGTAAGGCCTAACTCATACGCATCCCAAATCATTACGGCCTACCTTAGCGAGGACTAATCCAACAAGGCTTAACTCATATCAGCTGAATTTTGGCAACACGATTAGGATGTCAAAATTAGGCTTAAACAGTATGAAAAAAAATCTTAAGGCATGACTATGTTATCCATAATATGATGACCAAGAATGAAACTGACCTGTTGGGAGTTGATTAACTTAGTCAAGAGAGGCCTGATGTGGTCAACCAATATTTTAGTGACAAGTTTTTAAAGAGTACATCATAAGCTAATTAGATAGAACTGAATGATTAACTGAGGCCTGTCAATGTTGGGAACCAAGGTAATAAGAGTTTTTCTTAAGTCGTGAGAAAGCGATCCAAAGCGAAAACATTGTTGTATCACGCTCGCGATGTCATTACCCCACATATCCCAGTAGAGATATGAAAGAAGCGAGTATTATGATCATCTTCCCGCAACCACTGAACTTTGGACTTTAGCATCCAAAAATTCTTCTCTTGGTCAAAAACATCAATTAGTTCCTGTATAAGTTGTTGGTCAAGATTGATGAGGAAAGGATTCGAGTTTCTATCCAGTAACCGTTGATTCCGCTCAATCCTATCTAATGACTTCTTTTTTGTGGAAAACATGACCGAAAACCTCATTCTTACCATCACCATTGCCACCACCCTCTCCACCATCTCCATCTCGAGATATTGGGTCTTCGAGCTAGTTACGTATGAGGATGTCCTTCGGGTAAGATATTCCAATCTTTCCACCATACCATATGAAGCCCAAAGAGGCAGGAAGTTGACCTTTCAGAGTCTCTCTTGGGTGTCCACTGCTACTATTGTGAATATTTAGACAGTCAATAAATAAAAAATCTAAACACAAATTTACACCTCGCAAGTATAGAATCGAATAAGATAGTATAGTAACAAGCAAGGATTGATCCCATAGAGACGAGATTAATTTAAGCAAAAATAATAAGTACAACTTAAGAATGCAAATAATGACTCTTTTTATTTTATTTTCTTATTATGACTCAACTAAACACTAAAGCAATCAAATAAAAAAGACAATTTGGTTGATTGATAAGCAAATAAGAAAAGCCAACAAAAAAGAATAGTAAAGGGAAGAAATAATAAAACACGACAATGAACAAATTATTTTAACAAATTAGGGTTGTACTCTATGGATGGTGAGCCTAAGGTTTTGGAATCCACACTCAATCATACACTTCTCAAATCAATGCACTGTTCATACAATTTCAAATTTACCTACATAAAGATCTTGGTCCTACTCAATATTCAATTGTTTCCCTTAAACATGATCTATCTCAATGGTCATGGCAAAAGTCAAGTATTTTCGTATGCAACTAGCATGTGGTCAAGGTCTAATTTAACGTACAACAATCGTTAAGCTCTTTGGAATCAATAAAAATGCACACGGTACAAGTCTAGGTCTATCTCAAATGCATATTGATGCCGAAAATAGTTAAGCACACAAATTAACCCTCTTGTTGTCAAATTGTAGTAAAGATGCAAGTAGGGATCGTTCTAGACCGGGGATTAGGAGGGCTTGCTAAAACCTCTAAACTGACTCAAAAACATAAAAACAAAGTTAAAAACATTCACAAAGACTCAAAGGACTCAAAACAAGTTCAAAAGACTCAAAACAGGTTCAAAAGACTCAAAACTGCCTAACAACACTAACTAGGCAGTTTCTGACCTTAAACCCAATTTTGGACGAATTTAAGATTATGGCTTGATTCAAAACACTTTAAAACATAAACTAAACAGATTCTAAACACTAAAGAACAAGAAAGTAAAGGGGGGTTTTGTTTTGACGAAAATTGAAATAACAAAGCAAGTTGTAAAACTAGGCAGATTATAAAACGGATTTGAGAAACAAGATGATGGATGGATTAGTTAGAGGTCCATTCTCCACACATGACACATTTATATATGAATCGATTCTCCAATTGCTTTTCATTAACTATGATGCTCAACACCCCAAGTTAACTGTGATGCACTAATTAACTCTCAAATTTTCCTTATGTTATTGAATTGGATGATGCATGCGACAATTCAAATCATTCTCCAATGGTTCTCAACATGAATGCATAGAAGAGATACAATGAGAGATCATTATGCTCTATGAAAATTATAAGTGTTGATGAGGCAATTGTAACTATGAATGCATGATCCTCTTGCCAAGAATTCAATTAACGCGGTTGTGACTAGCAACCTTCACTACTCATGTTTATAAACTTGTGACGATTAGGTGAAATTCGTTTATAAACTAGCATCGAGTTTATGCATGAAGACTAAGTATGCATCCCTAATCAATATACAAAAACAAGTTTTTAATAAACAGATAATTGAATTGCAATCATAACTTAACAAATCACAATTGGAAGAAATCAATTCATATTTCAAACATGTTCATGGCTTCAAACTTTCCCCTAACTAATTAGGAGTTTAGCCACTCATGATTACAGCAAACTTAGAAAGGAATAACAAAGTAAACATTGAAAACAAGAACGAAGTACACCTAAAACGCTCTAATCTGCAAGCATGCACCGTTCTAGGCTTCCTTCCTCTCCTAGTTGCTGCGGCACAAGGAGTCTTGGTGAGTTTTGGGGGTTATGGATGATGTAGAATGATGTGTTTAGGGTAGGGATGGATGTAGGGTGGTTTAGTGGTGTGGCAATGTGATGGGAAGGTGTATGGAGGTGTGGATGGTGGCTGGAAGGGATATGGTGGCTACGGTAAGGATGGGGGAAGGCTGGAATGAAGGGGGAATGCACGGGTTGGATGGTTTTTGGGTGATGGTTGTCTTCGGCTGATGAATGAATGGGGGCGAATGGGAGTGACCACTTATGGGGTGATATGTGAATGTGGCTGATTTAATTAATGGGAGTGACAGCTAGGGTGAATGATTAAAGGGTGCGGCTAGGTTGGAAAGGTGTGTGGAATAGCTGGAATGGTGGGTGAATGCACGGCAAGGCTGGTTCTTTGGTGATGAATGTGGCTGCCATCATGAAGAGTGATTAATTAATGTATGTAGGGTGCAGCTAGGTTGGAAAGGTGTGGAAGATGGCTGGAATTAGGGGAAGGAAATAGGTTTAATTCAGAAATAAAAGGGCAATGTGGCTGCAAGGAAAAGGATTAGGGTCTAGGTGCATAGAATGGGCCTAAAATACCCCCCTTGCACGACAAGGGAAGGGGAGAAGGGAAAAATGCACGGCTTGGGGCTGTGTAATTGGGCTAGGGCCATTGTTTTGTGTCCTAAAGTGCCTCAATTTCGCCCAACACCTTGGCTCCAAACATAAGCTATCCATCCTTAGCCCAAAAGTGCTCCAAAAGGCTCCAAAATGCACTTCTTTGCTCCTTAAGCCCTTAGAACCTGAAAACACACAAAAGAAGCATAAAGGACTAAAATAACTAAAGAAACACAACGTAAATGCACAAGAACAAGCCAATTAAGTCGCATAAATATGCTCCTATCACATATGCAATTTCTAAATCGTTGTGCTTACATGTAAGTCAAGATGGTCTCTCAACACAAACAAACACACTATATCGATGGAATAATGGTAGCTAAGCATCAAACCATAAATAATCAATGAAGAATTATGTTTAGAGATTCAAGAATACAAATATGAAAGTTACATCAAGTTTGCATTGAAATTGAGAATAAATCAAGTGTTTCATCCTAACCTTAGGATAATAGGTTTAGCTAGACATGGAATTAAAGTACATAACAAAATTGTTAAAAGACGTTGACAAACTACACAAGGGAATTGAGTAGAGAAAAGTGATGGCAAGAATTTCCCTTGGTTAGGAACAGGTCTTTGACAATCTTCTATGCAATTGAAAGTGGTCTTTTATAAAAGTTTTAATCCCTCGTTCCAAGCCTGCAATTCTTTACTTTATTTGGACTAGCCTTCTTGCACGCACTCACGTACATGCATAAGGTATTTTTTGAATCACGACATACTACACGCGACTTACACATTTTAAATGTATTTATATGCGTGAATTGACAAAAGGAAATCGGTCTTTCAATTTCCATCTACATTCTATTGAATTTACATTAAGAATAGAGAAAATAATATTTAATAAATAGCTGATTGAATCACATTATTGCCCACCCTCTCCCCCTTAGTGTAGATAATATCGTTTGTCAAAAAATAAAAAATCATTTGACAACTAATTTAATCACATTATTATGCGCGTGCGAAAGACTTTTTTTTATAAACGGCATTACACGCCTCTTTAGATGTTTTGAACGTGTTTAAAAATAGAGAAAATAATATTTAATGAACAACTAATTGAATCACATTATTGTTAGCTTATTATGAGTTACTAACTAAAAAAAATGTACAAAAAGAATTAATTATTAAAAAACACAGTTAAAATGATGAAGATACCCTTGTATTATTTGGTGCATTATTTTAGGCTACTTTTGAAAAAAAAAATTTGGTGGCGCATTTTTGTCCAAATATTTTTTGTGAAGCTTATGACCCCAAAAGGGGTTGTTGGCTTTATATATTAAGATTCCAAAAAAACTCATTTGAAATAAGTAAATATCTTATGAGCCCAATAAGTCAGCATATATCTAATATTTCTCCAACCTTAACTCGCAACTCAAAAGTATTGCCATCATACTAGTCATCCACAACACCTTATTGTCAAACCATCTTGAATTCTTCCCACTAAAAAAATTTCAAACCGAACAAAAATCTCTAAAAATTCAATAAGTTCTTCAGACCTCAGTAACACAAACCATAAAATTCTCTCAAAACTTGACATCAAGATCTTTCTATCCGTATATGGATCACCACCTGGATCGTCCTAATTTGTTCTTGATAAATTGTTGTGGTTAATGTAATTGCCGAGCCATTCCAGCACTTGGCATGAATTGCATCCAATTTCTTCAACAATTCTCCTTTATCTACTTTTGCTCCAATTGGCCTAATACAAAAACAAAGTAAATGATTCAAAAACAAAAAAACAAGTAACAAAGTTGAGGAAAAACTAATAAGAATAAAGACTAATTAAGCACTTATCAGTTACAACACAGTTACGAACCAGAGGCTTCCTAAGGACTCCTCGTAATCGACTTCCTGCCTCCTTGGGCTGGGTAGTGGATTGGTCATTGTTGTTTTTGCTCGTGGCCCTTCGTGTGTTCAATATAGTCATTCAATGTAAACAATGGACGATGAATAATGAACGAAGAACGAATAGTGATGAAGAAAGATTTTGAGATTTACTTTCTTCGCTCAGATGTCTAAGCACTTGTTGAGTATAACTCAGTTTCTCTCAATGAAGCACCAATTTGTGGACGCAAATTTCGTCCAGGGTTGAATTGATGAAACTCCATCTTTAAAACAAGAAACATCGTTAGCCTAATTGACAAACACCAGAGAAAAGAGGGAGGGTGTTCGTCAAACAGCCTCCGATGTCTAAGTTAGACAATAGTATGAGAGAAACTAGAACATAGAGAATTATAAGTAGTAAGCAACAATTACCAATTTTCTTGTTAGACTTGGCTATTTTTAAGGAGGGGAAGTCATAGTTTATACTAAGCAGACCACTATGTTCTGCTGATGTCACTGTCCTAAAAATCCCCACCTAGCACCGCCTAGGTGCTAGGCGGCTGGCCACCACCCTGATTAATCCATATGCTTTTGAAAATTAAGAAAATGACGCCTAGACCTGCCTAGTTGCCCTCCTAGCCTGCCTAAATCCACCTAGATAGCAACTCTCACTTAGACATAAAATAGATAACTTTCATTTTGTATTTTTTAATAAATTATAAGAGACATGAATGCTTGGATAAAAACTCATTATATGCTTGTTCCCCATGTTTTCAATATGTTCTAACACTTTATTATCTGTATATTATTCTATTATGCAATGTATGTATCACAATAAAATTATGTATATAAAAAGTCTAAGTAGAAATCTATTTATATGTTATATAATAAATTTAATTAAAAATTAAAAAAACAGCCTAAACCCCCATCTTGATGCCTAGGTGATACGCCCTCTACCCGCCGCTTGACTAGCACCTAATCTTTTGGAACCTTGGCTAGTGTGATACAGACCAGTCTCCGCAGACAGTTACAAGGAATCTTTATGAGGCCTCTAGTAAGTAAATGTGCTATAGCCCAAGAGAGAATCCGAATAGTCAAATTCCTACCTCTTTTGGGCCAGGTATAGCATAGTGGTAGGATCTGGATATCATGGGCCCGAAGGACACCCATATATATAACTGACCCAAATGCCTAGTACCTGTAGGGCAAGCAAATGTTAGGCCTTTTGAGGCACTATGTGGTTTGCTCACGACATCAAAGGCAAAACCATCGTATTGAGTTGAAAATTCACGTGTCTTTATCATATTGGATGTGGTTAATTTTTGTTTCCACATTCTTCATTTCTTAATTAGAGATTTTCTAAGTGTTGGTTAAAGGTAGTTCAGAGCAAGTCTAGTCGTTACCCAAAAGGCAGGGCAAGGCTGCCAAATTACCTTTTAGCCCAAAAAATTACTTCCATCAATCCATTTTGTGGAGGGCCATTGGTGGGACAACACATGCCTAGCCAAAAACCTGAGCAATTTGAGCCCAGCCTTGCTTCAGCAGCCAATGATGATGTCAACCACATGCTTCCTTTTTTGTGTCTATCGCGTGTAAAACACACGAAGGCTAATAGGCCGACAAGTTCTATTGTCATGGGCCCATTGCTGTAAATTTTGTACCAACTGCTAATTGACGTGGCCAGATGAAAGTCGTTCAATTTCTACGACTTGATGATCATGACTGTTGGATTTCCAACAGTGAAAAAAAAAAATTGAAAAAGTTATTCATGTGCCACGTGGCACGGTTTGGACTTTCGGATTCAATAATAAAGAAAATCAACGGTCAAGATTAATCTAATCATTAAAAGTGTAATATAAAAAAAAGAAAATGGGAAAAAAATACAAAATAGGAAAAGAATTAAATTTTTTATAGTATAATTATCCAACCATCTTCTTCATTCGCCTTTTATTTTTAATTAATGCTTTTTCTTCCAATTTAATTGATGCTTTTTTGTAATATTATTATTATTATTTGCTTTGTATTTAAAATTAAATTATCGAAGTTAAATAAAGAGTTTTATTTATTAAAAAAAAAAAAACAAACAAAGTACACATAGACATACTCACAAGGCATAGTAATCGTAATTGCACTTTTATTTTTGCCTATGCCAAACGGATGAACTTATACAATTTCAAAAGGCAATTTACATGCCCCTGCCCTTGCCCTAGGAACAGTTGGACTTATTTTAGTGATTTTTTAGAACAAGAAGGGCAAAAGAATAATAAGAATCAAATATCATATTATTAAAACTGACCCAATATAGCTCCTACTCCAAATACAAAAAAAGTGAAGAAAAAACCCTAAGCCTTCTCGTCAAGCTCGACTCTACCGCTGAAGCCCCTCTTCTCTCTCTGTCTCCAATGGCTGTGAGTAATTTTTTCTGCATCTATTTTTCTCCATCACATTTGAATTTTCTTAAACTACTATGGATATTTAATTTACTGGGTTTTTTCGAACTGCTATTTCATGTTTCTGAGTTTTCCAATTTCTCCCTAAAATATACGATCTCTTTGAGGATTTTTGAATGCTCATGATTTCTTATTGGGTCGTTGAAATTAAATGCAAGTTTTGGAAAGGTTCCATTTTGTAACCAAACTTTGTTCCTTTGGAGATTTTTTGTTTTAGGAGAAATTCGGGTTTGTTAATTAGTAATTTAGTACTTGTGTGATATGGAAGTATGTATGTATGTTTCAATTCATCATGTTGTCTATGGTAGATTATAAAACAGTGTTGAAGTAGAGTAAATTGCACGAGAATATCATTGAAATCCGTCCCGTGTTTAACTAGCAGTTGATGAGTAAAATCTGAGCATTCTGTCCTCCAAAATATTTGTATGTGCTAATATAATTAAATTCACTTGTTCAACTTAAAGGCGTGCTTCGGATTTTGATACTTTTGGTTATTTGCATAATGCAGACAATACCAGTTAACCCGAAGCCGTTCTTGAATAATCTGACTGGAAAGACTGTCATTGTGAAACTTAAATGGGGAATGGAGTACAAAGGTATGTTGCGTACGGTTCTGGAAAAGTATTGGATACTTATGCCGTGTTTTCTTTTGTTCCCTCGTGCAAATTACTTTATTTATCCCATGCTTAGTATATTCCTAATCCTGTTTTATGCCTCAATTCAGGTTTTCTTGTCTCGACTGATGCCTATATGAACTTGCAGGTACTATTATAAACTTCCAACTTTTTGTTTTTTCTTTCCTTTTTTATTTTTATTTTTTCAGTGAGATATAAATTTGAAGCTGATGGATGTGTTTAATATTGAAATCTTATATGCATAGTTGGCAAACACTGAAGAATATATTGATGGGCAATCCACTGGAAATCTTGGAGAGATTTTGATAAGGTGAGTTCATTTGAATGCTTTGAACTTCGTAGCTATATTCTTCCTTGGAATTCTATGGTCTGGATGTGCTTTGTATTTTATTTTTGCTAGTTTTGTAGCATATAGTATGACTTTTTTTTTTCCTATAAAGCACATATGACATGTAATGTATAGGAACCACAAATGACATAGGGAGTGTGAAGGCTGACAGGGGACTTTCATCAGTCCCTAACTGAATGAAGCAGGCAATCGTTGCCTGTACATTCCAAAAGTTAACGTCGCTATTGATTACTGTTAATGTTGATGGTCCTCCCAGCTCTCATTGGGAGCTCCTCCGTTGATGGTGGTGTCATATCCTATTGCCTTGTGGAGCAGTGTCACTGCCTTTATCATTTGGGATTGGCCATGAGACCAACATTTTGTTTTCTAATTTTACACATAACATATGGAGTAACTTTGAAGCTTCCAATGGATTTGGTCAACAATGTATTATAGTGTCTTGTATATTGTGATTCATACAAATCTCTCTGAACGGAGTGTGACGAGGGACATTGATCAGTCCCTAACTGAACGGAGCAGGCAATCAATACCTCTACATACCAAAAGTTAACGTCACATATCAAGTACTGTTAACATTGATGGTCCTCCCAGCTCTTGTTGGGAGCTCCTCCGTTGATGGTAGTGTCATAACCTATCGCCTTGTGGAGCAGTGTCACTGCCTTTGCCATTTGGGATTGGCCATTAGACCAATATTTTGTTTTCAAATTTTACAACTAACATCTGGAGTTACTTTGAAGCTTCCATTGGATTTGGTCAACAATGTTTTAGAGGAATGTCTAATTTATTGTGATTCATACAAATATTTCTGAACGGAGTGTGACAGGGGACATTGATCACTGATCAGTCCCCAACTGAATGGGGCTGTCAATCAATGCTTGTACATTCCAAAAGTTAACGTTGCATATCAAGTACTGTTAGCATTTACGGTCCTCTCAGCTCTTGTTAGGAGCTCCTCCGTCAATGGTGGTGTCATATCCTATCACCTTGTGGAGCAGTCACTGCCTTTACCACTTGGGGTTGGCCATGAGACCAACCTTTTGTTTTCTAATTCTACAAATAACATATGGAGTAAATTTGAAGCTTCCGCAGGATTTGGCCAACAATGAATTAGAGGAGTGTCTAGTCTATTTTGATTTTATCTACATTAAAAGGCTGCAATAGTAATCACACGACTCTCTCTCTCTCTCTCTCTCTCTCTGTAGAACATAGTACGTAGTTACCAGTCTAATTAACTCTTTGCGTACCTCGGCTCTTCTTATCACGGTGCTCAAATTTCAATAGAGAATGTTCTGGTCTAGAGTATGTAAACTTACTTTCAAACAAAGAAATTGGGTATATTGACATAATTATGAACACCCCTTGAGTAAGAAAGTTGGGAACATATGAAAGAAGATAATACAATAGTCGAGTGTTAATTTGATGAGAGAGTTCGAATAGAAGGTTGAGCTTAGAGATATCTAGTGGAGTTGATCATGTTCTACAAAAGTTGCAATAGTGTGGATCATGTAGTAGTTTATTCTGCTAGAGTCCATATGTGGCAGGAGACCTCTTGGGGTCTAGAGAAGCCTAATATTTGTTGATTCAGAAATGTCATTCGTTCATTCATTTTGGGCATTTGTATTTCTTTCCCTTTGTATCATAGGATTTGAGGGAGATTTGTAACAAATTGCTCTGTAGTTAAGGACAAAAGATAATTCGAGTTCTCAAATTTCTAGTCTATACAATCCGTTTCCTCAGCGAATAAGATAGGGGATGTGTCCACATGAAACACAATGGACATACATTCATGAACCTTAGTTGTCAATGAGTAAATAATCTTTTCATGTTTCCTTCTGCAGATGCAATAATGTTCTTTATCTTCGTGGGGTGCCAGAGGATGAAGAAATTGAAGATGCTGAACAGGAATGAGTTTTGCAGCAGTGATCGTGCTTGAAAAACAGTACTTTGGTAACCAGTATTTTTTCTCTACTTCTGCTGTTGCTTTTCTTGTTTTAACCTGGAGTGGTTAGATTGTATTTGTATTGAATGTAGAGGTGGGTATCCTACTATCCTTGGATATTAAATCGACATGCCCGTGCCATTTAAAAAGGGCTGTAACTGACAAATGGTTCTCTAACTTGAAAGAGATTGTGGCAAGACCATGTGAGTTGAAATGAAACCTTTTTGGTTATTCGCTGCGCTAAAATTGACGCATGGTTTTGCAGGATCGTAATTTTTAGTTTCATCGACTTTTGTTGATGAATTGCGTTTTATTAAGAGTTAATAGTGGTAAGACAGTTGAGACCGCCCGAGTAGTAGCACGTAGACAGCATTGTGGATCATGTGTAAATCCTTGATCACTGTTAATTTCATTTCTTTTTGCAGCTTCCTATGTGATGCATCTAATGTTCTACTGTATCCGCCTCCGGCGACTTTCGAAGTGAATGATACTCAATGTGACTTTTAAGTGACTACTTCTAGTTCAAAGGGCTTGTTTGGGATGCAACCCCCAAATCTTCACAAGTAGACCTGTGAAAGGGGTAAACAGTTACTATTTTCCTCCAAACTTAAAAAAAAAAAAACGCACGAGATCATTTTTCACCCGAGCTATGAGCAAAATAGTATAGGCATTGATTTTTTCTTTTTTTTTTCGTTCTTTTTTTTTTTAACAAACTATTTCTACATTAAATTCATCTAAACGAGGAAAATGATTCGAACTTGGTTGCAGATGAGCATACTTTTGAAAATCATACACATTTTTCAGTGGAACGGGGCCGAACAACTTGGTTCGGCAAGGTCCTTCAAAACTTGAATTTAACTTTCAACACCTGCGCACCAAATGTTTCTTAATATTCGGTTCTAGTGTACCGGATGAAAACACAATTTGTGTTGTAAAATCAACGATGTGTGTACAGTGGAATAAATAAAACAAGACACAAAATTTACGAGGTTCCTTTACAGTCAGTGTGACTGGAGTACGTCCTCAGGCAGCAGTGATGCTTTTATTATAATTTGGAATAATAGGAGTACAAAGATAACTCTATGTATTCTCTCATCTTCTCTTCCTCTCTTTCTTTTTCTGCTCTGTAACTTAAAAACATGCGGAGTGCTCTATTTATAGAGTAACTCCAAACTGATGCAGTTAATGCATCTTGAAATTTATGAAACTTCGTCTGACTATACAATCTCTTTCACTTTGCAGGGCATTGAAAACTTTGCCCATGCAGAAGACTTTCACAAATGAAACTGTGGGCATTCATTGCCCATGAGACTTTTCAACACTGCCCCTTGGATGCCCACATATCAACTTGAGTTGCCTCGTTAAGATCTTGATCTATTTTGGATGCTCCCCCTTGATGAGTATCTCCCCCTGATTTCAAATTATTTAGGCTGATCATTCATCCTGCTGCTTTAGTCTTTTAGGGGTGATAGTTGCTGAATGAGGTGTTTCACTTGTTGTTAACTTTCCACAGACTTGTTCTTGAACTGGGTTAGAGGGCCTTCTGCTAGACTTCCTCCAAAGGTCTGAATTTACCTATTTTATCTAGAGCTGAATTTGATTCAAGGATGGTAGATACTTGATCTTGAATCGGACTTGTGATTTCTTCAAAGGCCGTCTAGGCTTGATCTTGAATGAAATTGGATCATGAGGAGTTTCATGTGACAAGTGATCTTAGGCTTTGTCGGGGATGAACTGACATGTATTTATTGTGGTTGTCTCCACATGCTTCAATGTATCATTTTCATTTGCCTTACTTGTTCCCCTTGCAGAAGTGATATTTTCCTTATGCAGGTTTGGCATCTTCTCTTGTAATATTTGTCATCTGATACAGGAGTGGAATGCAAACCTTGCATTTGAATGGACCATCACTTCTTGGTGGCAGCGAAAGTTTGAGTGGAGGTTCCGACATATTGTTTTCTCTGTCCTTGTCTTGGCAGGTAAGAACAAGGACAAAGGAAAGGATAGGGAGATTGCATGATATGAGATACTCTTACTCTCGTCCCTGATGATATGAGATACTCTTACTCTAGTGTGACTTGTTTGTAGAGGTATTCTCAGAGAGGAAGAAAACTGAGTATTTCGAGATACTTTGTGAAAGATGCATTCTCGGAGATGAGGAAGAGTTAGATATTTTTCAGTTCTGCCTTGCCATGGAGTACAGAGGTTGACATATATATGGATTTCCCAATAGCAGGTAGTAGTGTTGTGTCTTTACTCTTGTCAGCAACTGTGGTGTAATTAGAACAGTAAGATTCACGCGTTTTCAACTTTATCAGAGATCTTTGACAAAGTTGCACGTGATATCCAAGAGCTGAGATTGCGTCTGAGAAAATGTTGACAGACGTCATGCAGGGAAATCCAGCTTTTGAGATTCGAAAATCGGTGTCTCTTCGATTTTTGAATAAGTGGTCATGTTGCCCCTCCTTTTATAGAGATATCAATTTTGTTCAGAAACACTCAGAAAATTGTTGCCTGCAAAAATTTCCCTTTCTTGCACTTCTGAGATTTTATCTGACTTTCTTCATCATTTCTGAAAAAGCTTGCCCATCTAACATTTGCTTAGATTTGAGTCTCAGGATTGATACAGACGAACAGCGTCAGGATAACATATGGCGCCCGTCCTTCTCATCTTCTAATGGTCCTCTTACGGTTGGGGACTCTGTGATGAAGGATAACATAACTGCTACAGTGGTAGCCAGGAATCTTCTCACTCCAAAGGACAACAGAATCCTTTCAAACCGGTCTGATGAGGCGGCCGTTCAAGACTCATTGGCTCTCAGTGTTCAATGTGCGGGCTCTGTATCCAATATAGGCCAGTGCTTACTTGCTCGAACTCACCAAGTTGAATCATTAATGGCTGAGGTGGCAAATCTTAAACAAGAGATTAGAAGGCTCAAGCATGAGAATAAAGTGTTACACATGCTTGCAAATAATTACTCTACGAGCATGAAAAGAAAGCTCCACCAGCTACTGGAATCCGAAGGTCGGACTCAAAATGACAATCGGGGGTTCGAGTCTTTATTCCAAAGACATCCATTGTCTTAGCTGTCTGGAGTTTCACCAAGTATTGAAACTCCAAATAATCAACTTCTGGTGTCTTCCCCTTCTGGGGTACTTCCGAGTACTGAGGCTTCACATGAGCAACCTTTGTGAGGGTTCCCTTTTGTTTGTTTTAACTCATGTGACTGTAATTTCTTGGAGATATTAATATATAAGCTTTATTTCATTCAGTGTATTGTGTTAAATACAATAAAGCATATATTTCACTAAGATGTGGTACTTCTGGACCAAATATCAATTTATCTTTATCCTCGCAAAAATAAATGATTATTCTTAGTGTCTAAATTATTTGAGTATTCAACTCATAATCTTCAATCCATATGATTCTTTAATGTCGTAAACATCATGGATAAGATTCGTGTTGGCATATTCTTCGATTCTGCAGTTCGAGATAATATTTCTCTCACACTTTATAATCTTTCTTGACTCTTCAGGAGTCCCAATTTAATATCATCAACTCTTGCAAGAGATTTTAGTATGTTGCAACAATACCATAATGAAAGTACTCACTAAGGTAATTTATACCATCCATTGGTATTGAGTACATATTTCATGCTTTACCCTTCCGGGGCTTTCTTCAAGCAATTTGAATCCTTCAGGGATTTTCTACATTTCATGACACATTTTCCTTTAGAATTTATACAGAGCAATTTGCTTCCATGTATATTTGAGGGATTTATTTATGGAGATATATAATTTTCCATTCATATGAACTCCTTTACAACCTTGTGTCATATCATGTGAGTGTATTTCACAGTATTACAAATGCCCATATGTAACCTTTTAGGTTCAACATCTTTTGGCTATTTGTATTGTATCCAAGTATATAGGTCTATTTTTCTACGTTCTTACAAAATTGTAATGGATTTGCCTTTATCCATTTTAGCCCATAATTTTGTTGATGGGAAAAGAACGGGACTCAATATCACCACAGCTCATTGATGAATTTAGTAGCTACTTGTAAAAACCAAAATTACCATTGGTTATCATCAATCTATGATCCCATATTCTCATGTGCATGCGCATGCATAAAAGCTTTTCATTTCTTTTGGGATATCCATTGCCTCTTCAAGGGTATTACACTATCTCTTCCAGAATAGTCGTAATTTAGAGAATGCGGATCATAACCTCATTTTGAGCGTTATAAAGCTTGAATTTTAATCTCCACTTCCGGGAGTTGAGTCATTGGAACCTATACGTCTATCATGCTTCATGCATGAGACATCAACATTCCCATGTCTGCGGATTGACCTTTTCAGAATAGGTATCCTTGTGGCAACTGTCATGCGTCTGGCATGCGACAGTTATGCTTCGAGAATGCAATAGTTTTAGTAGTGCCATATTCTTTTTCTTTTTGAAGGACTAAACCTTTTGAGTTTGAGGGTCTGCCAAGCTTCAGGCGTGCAACAGATAAATCATTTGCTGCCATATTATTTTGTCCAATAGAGACATTAATTCTTATAGGTACATTTGTAGCAAGCATATGTGATTTCATCACTTTCGTTGCATCATTAAATGCATCTGACATTTGATTTGCATATCGTTGCATCATTCAATTATTCTTACTTCGTTTGTATATTGATTGCTTCATGAATCAAAATAAGACAAATTCTTTTTGTTCTTCTGGAACGATTTTTCTCATCATTCTTCTGGAATGATATTTGCTCATCGTTATTCTGAAACAAAGTTATTTTCTCCCCCGAACAGTGGGAAAACTATCTTATCAAAATGACAGTCCGCAAACCACGCGGTAAATATATCCCCAGTCAAGGGTTTTAAATATTGAACGATAGATGATGTTCAACATCAATGCCTAATCCGCAATGATGCTTCATTTCAGTATGTTGTGGCAGTGCAATAGGCACATAGATAACACAACCAAAAACTCGTAAATGTATAATGTTTGGCTGGTTCCCAAACACGAGTTGTACTGAGAAATATTGATGGTTGTCAACAGGTCTCAACCAAATCAATAATATATCATGTAAAATGACATGTCCTTATGTAGAAAATTAGCAATTTCATTTTCATGAGCAGAGCGCGGGTAATCAATTTCATCCGCTTAATAAATACTTCTGCTAAACCATTTTTTTTTAGTATGGACATAAGGAACTTCTGGTCTTTATTTAATAATCTGTAGACTGAGACTCTTATGGCTTTTATTGCAATTAAGTTAAGACACTTTGGCTCTTCAAACTTAAGGTACTTATCAAGGAACTTCATGTCCTGATCTTGATGATCAAGGGACTTCATGCCCGATCTTTTTTTTTTATGGAACTTCAGGTCCAATCATTTTTATATGATGAGGATCAAGAAACTGCAGGTTCTGATCTGATCAAGGAACTTCGGGTCCAGTATGTACTAATCGTAACAAAAAGAAGTACAATAAATAAATTAAAGCAATAGGCGGTAATTCCAGCCATAATGAATAAATTGCATTTAAGTAAATATAGCTTATGACAAGGGCTTTAATTCAGCACCATTCACATAAATCAAAACTTAAAGCAGTAGGCGGTAAAACCGTCCATGATAAATAAATTGCTTTAAAGTAAATAGAACTTGTGAAAGGGTTTTAAACTAACACCAATTCACATAAATAACAAGAAGTATCATACCTCCTTTTATTTATTATTTTTCTTTCTTTTGTCAGCACTTATTCAAACCTACAACATGGTGTTATGCACCAACAGAAACCTATTTATGTTATGTTGACCAAATGGTGTCATGCACCATTCAAATCCTTTATATATATATATATATTTTTTCTTTGGTTGCAGTCAACATCTCCTTTTTTTTCTTCTTCACATGTGCCTTGCCATTCCATCAATCCCCCTTTTCTATTATTTTTCTTCCTTCTCTGTCTCTGCCAGTCTCGAAACACAAGGTCAGCTAGGTAGTTATGGAGGTTGCTCAAATTCAATTCAATCCAAAAGGCTACTAGAGACTGGCGTTGTTCTTGCATGACACAGGGAACATGTCATCGTTGAGCAAGAACTTCCTTACAGAGACATAGATGACAATGGGGTTGATGGAGGCACAAGAGAGGGTGGCCTGTGTGGATTCATTCTTGCCATCACCATCTCAAACAACCAAGTATTCATGGGAGTTCTCGAGATCCATCGAAAACAACGTGATCTGGGTTTCCAAGTCTGATGAGATTCTTCTGGATCTCTGGAAACCAGTTGTCAAGTACGAGTTTTCTCATCTCGTGACGACTTCAGGTCGTAAATTTTAATTTTCACCGGAATTCGGTGGGGCGCTTCTGGCGCACTGGGAGAGACGAAAAATGGACATACCTTTTATTTTGTGAGATTTTAAATGACGGAGGTGAGAGGTGGATAGTGCTTCATCGGATTTATGGCGTTGTGCTTTCCACTGACATGAGAGCTTCTCGTGCTGATAACGTGTTGTAAAATCAACGATGTGTGTACAGTGAAATAAATAAAACAAGACACAAAATTTACGAGGTTCCTCTACAGTCAGTGTGACTGGAGTACGTCCTCGGGCAACAGTGATGCTTTTATTATAATTTGGAATAATAGGAGTACAAGGATAACTCTATGTATTCTCTCCTCTTCTCTTCCTCTCTTTCTTTTTCTGCTCTGTAACTTAAAAACATGCGGAGTGCTCTATTTATAGAGCAACTCCAAACTGATGCAGTTAATGCATCTTGAAATTTATGAAACTTCGTCTGACTATACAATCTCTTTCACTTTGCAGGGCATTGAAAACTTTGCCCATGCAGAAGACTTTCACAAATGAAACTGTGGGCATTCATTGCCCATGAGACTTTTCAACAATTTGCAAAATCTGATGAAAATCGTAAATATTTTAACGAAACTGAAAAAGTCAACCTCATACTGAATAGGCTAGAAAGAGAGGATTCACTGTTTACACAAGTGATGGTTTATCCTAGTAGTTAAGTTTTTCTCTTATTTTGTCCTCGTTTCAAACCCTCTTTCTGCTCTCAATGTAGGATACCGCTTGTAATAAAATAAATATTTAAAATACGAGAAAATTGTAGTAATGGTCCTCTAATTTCAACCCAATTGGAGTAATGATCGCTCAGCTAAAAATTCATGCCTATTGGTGCCTTAACTCAACAAAACCTGAAGTTTTGTTAACTCCATTAGAACTTCTGTCATGCATGTGAGGCTTAATCAAGAGGTTAATATGGAAAATCAAATGAAAAAAATTGTAGCAATGATCCCTTAATTTTAACCCAATTGGTGAAATTGTCTCTCAACTTTAGCCAAATTGGAGATATGGTCCCTCAACTTTAATCCAATTAGAGCAATAGTCTCTCAACTAAAAATAAACATGACAAAAATATAGAATTTATTTCATTAAATCTCCGTGTTCATTTCACGTTGCATTGAATACAACATACTAGTACTGTAACTTTTCGACAAAAAGTAGTTTGGCTTCAATTGTGATTTTATATCAAGTGGTATCCTACATATTTTAAATATTTATTAATTGTTAGTTGTTAATGTGGCATCTCACCTGTGAAATATTTATTAATTGTTAGTTGTTAATGTGGCATCTCACCTGTGTGAGGGCTTGCATACCACAAGCGTCGGTCACTAGCATTCACCTTTACAACAACAAACACTTGAACTCCCATCATTCAATCATTCCAACTTCCTCTCAAAGTCAAAAACTCATCTGCCCTTCCAACTTAGCATTTGGTGCTTCTTGACTTGGAACGCCATGTGAATATTATATAAATGTCATCATCAAAGGATTGGACCCAACAAAAATGTCGCCATCTCTCTGTCCACCCTGCCCCAATTCCCAGCGCTCTTGTCGGTCGTCGACTCGTGTGTGGGTCATTTCCAACCGTTAATGCGTATTGCATAGACCGCCAGCCATAGCACTGCCCATTGCACTAGTTTGGTATTGTTGTACTTTGAAAAAAAAAGTTAATTTTACTGTGCTATGAGAATAAGCGGCTGTGAAATAAAGCAGCAGAGTGTTTGGTAAACTTTTTTGTATAAGTGCTTTTGAAAAAAAAAAACAGTATTATAGTGTTTGGTAAACTTTTATGTAAAACAGATGTGAAAAAAAAAGCCGATTTTTCAAAGCTGGGTTTTGCAGCTTCTTGTTTTTGGCTTTTTTCACCCAAAACTGTGAAAAAAAGCTGAAACTGAATGTTTACCAAACACAAAAACAGCTCTCAGCTTTTTTTTATACCAACTTTTTTCAGAATCAGCTCAATACCAAACCAGGTCTAAATCGAGTAGTTCCTCACCTAAAACTGGTGCTTGAAGTGAAGTGCGAAGACATCATCCTCATGTCCCAGTGAAAAATGACAATTGAAAATTACTTTTTCTTTTTTGAACAAACGATATTATCTACGCTAAGAGAATGGTGTGAATTAAATCTCATAATGAGCTAACAATAACGTGGTTTAAATTTACATTTGGCGAGAAACGAACCCAAAATCTCTTACTTAAAAGTGAAGAGAAATACCACTAAATGTAGTGCTAAATGGCGACAATTGAAAATCCCTCACACATGACGGACTGCGTGGTCTAAAATTTGCTGAAAATTTTATATTTTTTAATTTCTTTATGTGATAGAAGGACGTCACCAATAACATATGCCCGTCATTGCAGGTAAGGAGGAGTAGTTTGTGGTTGAGCTTCTGGCGGACCTAACCCCCTTCATTTTATTTTACATTCTAATTTGTTTTGGAGCGTAGCTGTAATACCTCATGACTTTAAGTGCACCGTAATATTAACGGAGTACATAAAGAGGATGTCAATATAAAATTTGTTTTAAATCTCACTTGTTTATTTTACTTTGTACTGTAACGTGATATTATTTTCCTAAAAGATTGTTGAATTATTTATGCTTTATGTCAATTGTGGCAGCCGGAAATTTATATTCTTAAATAATTAGTTCAATTATCAAAGAAAAATACATTATTTGTCCAAATTTTCTGCGTCAGTGTGGACTACTAAGTCAGAAGGGGTTGCAAGAATTTCTGCATCAGTATGGGGATCTGATGGATCTTTGCAACCGTTAGATCTTGCATAAAATAGAAGAGATGATAACTTGCACTCAGCATAGATATGATCCATGTAATACAATTACAGAGAAGAATGAAACAACATTTGACTGTCATTTGAACCTTCTTGTAGGTTCATACGAAGAAAACCTGGTTCCTATTTATAATTATAATAATTATTATTATTATTATTATTATATATATCGGCAATATATATAAATTACACGAACAAAATAATTCTACATATTGGATAAATACCGTAGGGTAAAAAGAATCACAGAACCGAGTTGCTGTAATCACAAGAAGACCAATTGTTCTTCCAAGGCTGGCAAAGGGAAGGCGTCCGAAAAATCCCTCCCGTAATGTGTTCATCCCCAACTTCTCCTCAGCAGATAAATAATTTCTAGGGATCTTACTCTAACAGATAGAGGAGGAACTGTTACCACACATCACGCAGATATCTTCCGTTCATTTGCAGATTTTTCACCAGGCTCTCGGCTTTGGAGCTGTCCATGCATCCCTGAAATCAAATAAACAATAACCGGCTTAGTACTGCATAAAATTACAATGATCGAATAGATTTTACCGCAGTTGTGAAAATTACAATGCCGGCAAGAATAGGTTTTCCAGGTACTGCATCAAATTACAGTCCTGTATCCGCCGGTTTTGTTTTATATTAACTTCATTGGTCCCGACAACAGGGATCTATATAATTTGCAGCCACAAAGATGTGGTAGGTGGTTTTAGTTTGTCACATTCATAATTGGTAGGTGACAATTGCAACCACATTTATCAAACCAGTAATTCATAAGCACGCATATTCGCACACCTGCTCCTGCACGATTGTGTGAAGAGTCCGGTGGACATCCCTGGCCATGCCCTTAGCATCACCACAAACGTAAATATAACCTCCCTGAGATATCATGTTCCAGACGTCTGACGCCTATACACAAGCCGAACAATGTTGTTAACATCTCAAATTAACCGAAAGAAAAACGTCAAACTGTTAAAGTATGTAGGCAAGAGAAGGTGCCAAACCTTCTGCATCATTCTATGCTGCACATATTCCTTGGTGGGTCCCTGACGTGAGAAAGCAACCACCAGCTCAGAAAGTGCACCGGTTGCTAAAAAGTTGTTCAGCTCATCTTCGTAAATGTAATCCTGCAATATTAGGAGTACATCAATTATCAAATGCCAGAATCAAATTAGGCAAGCAACCCAGCACGCACTGACGCTCACCCGCCAGAACCATAAATACATCTTTCTAGAGCATACTTACCATTTGACTATTTCTACATCCAAAGAATAATGTGGAGGATCCCAATTCCGCTCCATCTTCTTTAAGAGCCAATCTTTCCTGAAATGGTGAATCCATAATAACTTATAGTTTGCTCGGATACTGTAACTTATAAAGAGTGATAAGAAAAGTGAGTGGAAATCAAGTTAGCCAATAAATACCTGCAGGAAACCCCTGAATGGAGCAAATCCGGTTCCAGGACCAATCATAAGAATAGGTACTTTAGTATCAGCAGGAAGTTTGAAGTTGGATTGTCGAACAAAAATGGGTGCCCAGCTACAGTCATCGCTCTTCTCCAAAGGAATGGAATTCTGCAAAAGGATTAAAGAGAGAAAATTGGCATCCATTCGAAATTATAAGTTACTAAGAAAGCCGAACAGAAGTAACACAATTAAGTTTAAATCAACGCAAATGACATGCAGGAACAATGGCTAAAAATAAGCATATGTACAATCCCAGAAGAAGACAAGTGATTCTAGATTAAAGACAGCTCAGATACAAAAACAAGTCTGCCACAATGGTTAAGCTCTTCTTGAGAAACAAGAATGCAAAAAGAAAACATGTAAATTACCTTCATCCAGGTTGAACACACTCCTTTGTGGATCCTTCCTGCTCGTGTTTTCTCATGAACTAAAGCACAAGTAACGTGAATTCTAGAAGACGCCATCCTGTGGAACATATTTGTAACAAGTCTTTGATCACGTACATGTTAAATAAGATGTAAAACAAAAATTCAACCACAGAAAGTGATAAAGAAAAGTCACTTTATCTCATAGCATTCCTCCATTTCAATAGATAGTACTTTTTGTCTGAAGGAAACTCTTGGTATCTCAAATTGAGTTACTAATACGGAAAAGAGACAATTTGAGAGGAGAGAAGCAAGAAGAAAGAAACATTTACCTTGGGGATGACGAGATTGAATAGTATCTAGGCTGCAATCTTGGAGCGACTGCCGCGAAGAAGACACCAAGCGGAGGCTTGGCTGATGGAAATTCAGCCATGACCTCAAGAAGGCTTCTCTGACTTGCAACCACCCATTGTGCATATTCATCCTGCGCAAGCTTACAATAAGATGTTAGATACTGACAAACATCTAACAATTAGAAATTGGTGACGTAATATTAAGAGAGGTACTTAGTAGTTGGTTAATATCAAAGTACAAATTATATTACCTTCCCAGCTGGCGAAGCAAGATGTCTTAATTGATCAGCTTCAGTTGGGTCAGATGCATGTGCTGCTAAAGCGAGTAAGGCAGACTTTTTCGGAGAATTTAAAACATCAGCATATCGAGTTAGTGCTGTTCTTAGTGTGCATGGTGGGAAGGGAGGTGTCAAGGAGCTTCCACTTAGTGGTGTGCCATCCTCTCTATCAGTGTGTATTGAGAAGTATATTTCTGGGGACAAACCCAACAAACTTAGCGCCTCTTCCACAACTTCAGGAAGATTCTCACAGTAAACACCAACATGATCCCCAGTTTCGTATCTGAGAAGGACAAAAAGAACAGGCATGCATTAACCACCATGGGTAAGCAGTGGGCATTTCACTTTCAACATTATTTTAAAGCTTAAAATAGCTTGCATTCTCATAAACAAGAGGATAATACGCCTTGGAAAAGCAACTTACGTAAGTCCAGTGCCAGAAATATCAAATTCGAGATGGGTGCAAGAACGATCAGATGCAGGAGTATGAAGTTCTCTTCTGACAGCCACATTAGCTCTACATGTAGCAAAAAGTATGTCAAATAACAGATACCAGAAAGTTATAAAACAAGTTGCAGTCTTAGTCTTAGAAATATAAAAGATTATTTCATCTTTGTTACCTGCATGGATGTTGGGCATCAATGACAGCATGACCATTTGCATTATTCCAGCTCTTACTTTCTACTGATGCATCTGCAGCATCCTTAATTATAACTCGATACTCCAATACAGCGGCAGTGTACGGTGTAGAAACAGGTGACTTGACATCATCCTCATCTCGAAGCAACTGATCCAACTCAGGCCACATCAACTCTCGCCTAGAAGAGCAACAATGTAGAAATGTATGAGATTTTAATAAATAATTGATGAAAGATTATGATCTCAAGCGATTAACTCAAATGATTATCAAACTTCTTCATACCATGCAGAGAAGTCATCCTCAATGCATTGATCATCATCTCCAAGACCGACTTTAACAAGTCGCTTCCCACCTGAATGTGGTAACATTCTCGTTAGCTAACAGGAAACTGGAATGTGAATAAGTAAATGATAACTATGAACCAACTCTAAGCTAGAGTGCAAAAATCAACAACTCGATCGAGGATAAAGCTACATCATAGCAATGTGAATCATCTCAGAATGGCAAATGGTCACACTCCGACACAATTTTCATCATAACGGAACAAAACAAAAGTACCCAAAATAACATGAAGGCAAAAAAAAAAAAAATGTAAAGGCATACCCTGCGCAGCGAGGATCTCATCCACAACCACGGCAACCTGATTAACAACAATAAAAATACAAATCAAAACAGCCAAAGAAAACAGAATAATGTAAACTAGCATTCAAGCTTCAAATGGTAGAGTGACATGAATATTGGCTTTACTTATAATCAAAATTGCATTGCAAACCTTATTGAAATGCTCATACTGCCTGTTTCCGAGGCCAAACACTCCGTAGTGAAGATTCTTAAGCCACTCCCCTCTCTCTTCACCCTACAACAATCACCACAATTCGCAATTATAACCAAACATTCTAATTAATTTCGATCCAAAATCGAATTTCACACCACCACCTGAAAAACTTTGTTAATTACAATCCAAGAATCAAAATTTACCTCTGTAAACCATTTGTAAAACCTTGCAGCGTTGTCGGTTGGCTCACCGTCACCATATCTGCATCCACCACCAATCAAACATGTCATTTACGAAACCCAAAAATCAAACTAAATCATAAAAATTATAAAAAATCTAGTTGAATTCGGAACTTACGTGGCCAGGAAGAAAAATGCCAAGCTCTCATTCTTCAATTTCTCCTCATATGCTTCGTCATCGGCAGCGTAATCATCCTACCAAGTACACACAACTCCATTCAATCTCATGATCGCCAATGTAATTTTACAAAAAATACACCAAATAATCAATATACTTGCGAAGCATACCAAATCAACAACTTTGAATGTGACCTTCTCGTATCGAGCTTTTGCTTCCTCGGCCAAAGCCTGCATTTTTAAACCAAAAGAAACGTTGAGACAACGAAACGACGTCGTCGAACAAGTAGAAGCAAAGCATGAAAGGAACTAATAACAGAGCAAAAGTATCGATTGAAATTGAAGTGTTGATGGTAAAAGCAGACCTTGGCGAAGCCTTCGGCGGTACCAGTCTGAGTGCCGAAGAAGATGGTGACCTTCCTGCTGCCGTCGTCGACCTCCTCCGGCTCCGGTTCCAGCACGATGAGGGGCTTGGGAGGCTGGAGGACACGAGGCTGCTTCTGGGAACTGGATCGCCGCAAGACCAAAACGACGACGCAGCCGATGAGGACGGCAATGGAGGTGGTCAGGATCATGACGAACTCGCGGTTCTCGAGAATGACTGAGGTGACTTGGGCCCCCGAGAAGTCGGCGGAGGCGTTGGCGGGGTCCATCTTGCCCTTGATGATTGCCGCCATCAGATCCAAGGGTGAGACTTTCATCGAGTTGGAAGAGGACTCCATCTGAAAAGAAGCTGATTGGCAGCTGCTAAAGACGAAGTGGTGCCCGGAATCCGGTGGCGGCAACGGAGGTGTGAGAAAAGGAGTTGTCGGATTCCGGTGACGGGAGAGTAATTTTAGCGGGGACTTTTGGTGGTTGGGGTAGTTGGAGAGAGAGGGAAATTCCGCGTGAGGGCAAGGAGGGAAGGGAGTGGGTTTATAAACGAGGCTGGTGTGCGTGTGTTGGTGCGAAGGTGTGACGGAACCAAACGCCTACCAAACCAGACTGGTCAAATGCACCTAACGCTAACCATGGTTAAGTCAATACCTTTTTTTTACCATTTTTTTTCTTTCTAAATTTTTATTTTCTGCGGACGATATGTTAATTGTACAAAATACATCTCAACTGTGAGAGATGGATTCGAATTCGAGAGCAAATGCATCTAAATTATGAAGGGCAAATTCAAATTTGGATGCTAATTCCGGATATGCTTTTCTTTTAACTTTTTTTGATCAAATAATTTATTAAAATACTCGAAACACCGACATCAAGTGACGATTTGGCTAAACTCATATTTACTTTAATTTTCTTTCTTTTGATCGAGTATCATTTTATGATACTCAAAACATCGTTGTTTGATGTTATTATGTCGTCCACCTATACTATAACATGCAACATAAAAACATTATAAGAAGATTTGACTAAACCCTTATTTGCTTTTTTTTTTTCTTTTTTGAAATGAGTAATTTGTTATGGAACTCAAAATGTTGTCACGTATGTCATTGTCTATCTATATTATGACACGTAACGAAAAAACATGAGTTAGGAAAATTTCATTTTGACGGTGATGAATTGGTAAGAGTAAAATGATGATAATAAAGTGAAACGAGCGGAGAGATTTGAACAAGAATAATAACTATGGTAATGGCATTGTGTATTGGTGTGGTGAGATGGTGGTGGTTTAGTGCAACATGACACGCTTCTTCCTGTCGTTTTCTAATTTCTATGCGAGGAGGAAACAATACACAACCGGAAGAAAGATGCCTTAGGGTGTTTTGTGCGTTTGATGGAAAGGAAAAAAATAAAATATTATTATTATTATCTTTTTCTTAGTATTTTGTCGTTCCCTTGCGGGATGGCATCTCAAAGTTGATTAGCGAGATCCCCAAAAGAGGAGGAAAAGGTTTCAACAAGGAGCTCGTCAACCAGGCACGAGAAACATGTGAACTCGTAACTCTTTAACAATTCGGTTATGTGTATTGGGATGATTGGTCTAAAAACTCAATTATTTGTTTTTTTTAGTTGGTATGCGCTTCATTTTGGACTCAAATCTCATATTGAAACTTAAATTTTGGCCCCAACTTCAGCGGATGCTTGTCTGTAAGTTTTAGTTTTTTGTGCATTAGAGAACTTTAGACTCATATTTAGACTCAAATATAGGATTGAAGTCCAAATTTTCCGATGTATTGGAGATGCTAACCAATAAAGATACCAAAAGTGCATAACTACTAGGTTATTTTTTATGGAACACTTCTCATAATTTTGGTCATCTATTATCTCTTAAGGTAGTGTTTTTCACACACCCCTTTTCACCTCACGCCTTATTAATTTTTGTCAATTGATATTCTTTAATTCATTTGATTGACGGTCAGAAATTGAGAGGGAATGTAAGAGGTAAAAATGGATATGTAAATATATAGCACCACCTCTTATTTGTTCAATCCAATAGCTAGAAAAAGTGTGCAAAAACAGAAAATGAAAGTCCATAATAAATCAGCTCCTTTATCAAATAAATAAATTGAATAAAAAAGACTTGTACCAGTTCATGAGGTGGATACCCCTTTCAAATAACATGTTTTTATCATACAAGTTCATAATCGGAACGGTTTAATTTTTTTAATCATTATATAAAGATTATTCTTATAAAAATTGATTTGAATTGGCGATCATTTAGTCATCTAAATCTATCATATAAATGGACAGTTTATCAAAAATGTGTAACTTGGCACCAACATCGTCGATTGGTTCCACATTCATTATATGATGATTAAGAAATTAAAAGGTTTTGAATAGGAAATAAATGAACAATTCATCACAAAAATGTAACTTGGAACCAAAACCGTCTATTGGTTCCACACTCATTATATGATAATTAAGAAGTTAAACAGTTTTGGTTATGAATTATGTACGGTAAAAATATGTTACTACATGTGGATATATGTATTCGCATAAAGTGAATACAAGTATTCCCTTATATAAAAAAGGTAGTGATTTTTCCATTGGGATTTTGTGCTCAATCTCGACCACATCTTTTAATATTGCTTGTATTTAATAAAAATGAAAATCAATATGACATGGGTTGAGAAACATAATTCTGCCAACGAAAATACCATACATATTCTTTTAAAGAGAGATTCATTATAATCTTTCTGCCAGACATAATTTTTGCATCAATATTATAAAATATTGTGTCAAAAGCATAAGATGTCAGAGAATTTATGAGACTTTAATTTTGTAAAAAGTCTCCTTAATGTTTGTCTTCTGCCAACAATCTAATGAGATTCCAGAGTGGACGGAGTTCATTGAAAATTTGAACGACACCCACTGTGTTGTAATCCGTGGAGGGAAGCCATTCACAAGAACCCATGCCATTGCCATTAGTTCATGAGCTAGACAAAATGTGTGAAAATGTCAAACATTCAACACGTTGTCGGATGGATCGACAACTGCCATGTATATATTATTAAATCCCACATCGGCAGTACAAAAAGAGAAGTAACAGTTGAGATACATTAACTCTACTTTAATTAATATGGTGGATCCCTTGACCTCGTGTATAAGGTGAGTTCCCTTGGCACGTGGTTACTAATACGTGGATTTCCCATATGTGACTCACTAATTGTGTCTCATGTGAGGAGTCGTGTTGAATCCTACATTGGTTGTAAAAAAAGAGAAGTAATAGTTAAAATACATTAATCCTACTCTAACTAATACTAAAGATTGTGCAGGTGATAATTATTAAATTGAGGACAATATCAATATTGTTAAAATGAATCTTTGACCTGTTTCTCTAATAATTCTACATATATGTGTGTGCGCGCTGTATGTGGCCGTAGTCTGGTTCTAGTTGTAAGTTGTAAAACCTGAGTTTGTATTATTATTATTCAATCAGATCCTCAATGTTGAAGATGGATGGTGGTAGGTGGACGCGCATGGTGCGGTGCCCCTCTCTCCACCTATCACTATTAACTTCCATTTGCTAAAACTCTGTGGTACTGTAATTGGGATTTGGATTGCATCCGAATCCTTTTTGTTAGAATTTTAGGAATTTTTACATTTTATCTGTTCATCGTATATCGTGTGATAAAAAATTATTATAAATTTTTTATTTAAAATTAAACACAAATATTACCTAACGAAAACTAACCGCACGATGAATAAATGAACAGATAAGATGTGATGATCCTAGAACTCGGAAATGACCATCATCCCTATAATTGGCCAGCCCCCACTTCCCTACATGGATTGCCATTTTCTTTTTGAAAAAATCAAGACTAAGTCGTACTACTTTACTTATAGTTATTTTTATGAATCGAAAAAATTGATGGTTTATCATGAGGATGGTATTTGCTATCATAATTGTCGATTTATTCAACATCTTTAGATAGCTAAATAGCATCCAAATCAAATGTATTTTTCTAGAGATGGTCTATATGATGATAAAGAGAATAAACAATTCCAATTACGACGTTAGTAAAGGATAAATTTTAACACGACCACACCTTTCTTGAGGACTTGAGTTAATTCCAACGGTTTTGGTGGTTTTCATTGTTAACTTTGATTAAACTAGCGACTTATTCCAAAAAAGATCAGTCTGCTGCCTCATAAGTGCGAGTCTTTGTCACTTTGGTTTGTGTTCATTTAGTTGAATTGATCCTTTGTCAAACCTTTCTGAACAAGTTTTGAGGCGTTGATAACACTTGTTACTTATTAGTTTCTTTTAATTTTTGAAGGATTGATATATTTGTTAGTCCTCATATTATTATTTTTTTATAGGTAATTAGATTATTTGGACTATCATTAAATAAGCTCTCGTTTTCAACCAAATTGTCACTTATGCTCTTAAATAACGTTGAATAATATGTACAAAATTAAGATCTTAGTAACTTAATCATACACATATCTTCTCACTTACACCTCATACATTATTTATGTTAAATTAAGGGAATTATTATAAGCACTCTAAAAATCTTATTTGACACTCCAAATTTTCCATAATTAGAAAGAAAAATACACTTGTGAGGAGTGTAAAATGAGATTTTTAGAGTGCTAATAACAATTTCCTAAATTAATACTTCCTAACTTGAATCACAGGCATAATATGTTTTATAATATGTGATACAACGATAAGAATAGCCAAGCAGTGTTATACGATAACCGAGGGCCAAAGGGCTCATTTTAGCCTTGTCACAAAACACCGTCTCCAATCGAGAGCCAAAGGGTCAAACACAATTTATTATTAAAAACTACGACTTAAATTCAAATCCAACGGCTAAGTGACATCAGCTAGCCATTGGATTTGAATAAAATTTTGTAAAATAGAAATTATAGGAAAAAAATAGAAATTAAAAAAAATATGAACCAAATTTTGTAAAATAGAAGTTATAGGAAAAAAAATAGAATGGAAATTTGATAGTTTTAAGCAAAATTATGGCCAACCCTGTGGCCCTTTGGCCCTTTGGCCCTTTCAGATTCCGTGGGGCCCACGAGCGCTCTGGCCTAGCTCTCGGTTGGAGATGATTTTCGGGCTATTTTCGACTATTTGGACCCTTCGATTGGAGATAGCCGAAGACCTTGTGTTGCAGTGCGGATTAATAAGATACATAAATAAAATAGTCAAAGTCCAAGGACTTACCATAATTTATTTATTCCCATTTATTATTATAATGAAATAATAATAATTATCAATAATGTGTGATTGATACGGTCAAAGGCCCTGGAAAATCATTTAACTATTCTTAAGAGGATGCGCATCGAGCTCTAATCAAACCGGCAGGTCAATTTGGACTCGACCAGCTTTGCCGTCTTCTCCTTATTTTCCCTATAATTGTTCATATTATAAACATGCATATGCATGTATGATGTATAGGCACAGCATTTGACACGCTTGAGAGTATGAATTTCATATTGAAGAGCTGAGAGATTTTGTAAGTGTTTATAAAGAGTTTGATTATTTTTAATTTGTCAATTGGCTTTATGGTAAAATTTTAATTTTTTTTTATGCTATCAGAATAGTTTGATCCATGTGTGAAACTCAACGGTCACACGTGCTCCATTTCATCTAATTTTGTGTTGTTCACGTGTTAGGCTTAAAAAATCATTACATGTAAGTGAGCGTGTTGAGAGTATATGAATTTCACGTCGAAAAGAAAAAAGACATGCATGTGTATTATAAAAAAATTAAAGTACTCCCCATATTGCTATTGAATCAGTTCAAGTTATGACATTTTGAAGCCGAAAAATATTAATTCTTTGTTTCTAAGCTCAACTTTTGAATTTTTTTTTCGCCCCGTATGTAATTCAGCCCTTGATTTTAAAGTAGATATACCTTATAATCAGCATAAGGTCAAGACAGTTGATGATCTTTGCCCTATAAATAAATGAGAATATACGATATATTTGCTAGTACAAAAGAACAAAAAACAAAAACAAAAGAATTATATATATTGACGTATATATTGCATCCTTGCATGCATGCATGGTGTGCGAGAGATACTATATAGTTGTTGTCAACGAACCCGAATTATATTAAGTGAATTGAAAACACAAAGAGAGAGTGATAGGAGCATATTTATGCTACTTAGCTATGTTGTTTCCTTACATTTAGTTAGTTAACTATTACTTATTATAGTCTTTTAAGCTATTTTTGTATGTTTTTAGGTCCTAATGGCAAAAAGGAGCAAGAAAGTGCATTTTGGAGCAGTTTTGGGTTTGGAATGGATTGCACATGCATGGAGCAAGGTGGATAGACGAATTTGAAGATCAAGACAGGCTAGGAATGTGATTAACATCTAGAAGAATTAAATTGAAGACTTGGAAGATAAGCAATCAGCTATAAAGAAGGAATATTATCCAAATTTCCTTATCTTATCCAAATCTTATCCAACCTTATCTTATCTTATCATATCCTAACTTTTTCCTATCTTAATTCCAGCTTCAAAGAGGACTCCTTTCACATTAAATCACCTAAATATCATGTTCTAGAAGCCCTATTTTCGTGCTCTAAGTGTATGCTACATGTAACCCTTCTAGAAGTTCTAAAATCTGCCACAAGGACCATTCCTTGTCCTCCTTGGAATCTGATTGAAAGTGTTCTTGTTCTTTGGTGATTTGGAGTCCTAATTCCTCTCATTTTTAGCCCAAACTCGTGCCTTCCCTTCACCCTATAAATACATGATGCCACAACACTCATAAACCACCACCCTCTACCACAAATTCATACCACACCATCCACCACACCTCAAGAGCCTAAATTCACACAAATCCCCATTGCTGGCAGCAAGGAAGGAAGGAGGAGCCACCTGGAGTGTTTCTAGGTGTATTCTATCTTTGTTTTTAATGTTTAAGTTTAATTATCTTTGTTTTGCAAACATGTGGAACTAATTTCTTTTTAGTTGGAGGTGAATTCGAAGCCATGATTATATGTTTTATATGAATTGATTCCATCTAGTTATTGTTTTTTAAGGCTTGAATGTGATTTGCTTATCTAAGTTATTAAAACTTGTTTATGTATGTGGGTTGGGGGTCAACACTTAATTTGCATGCATGAATTTGATGCTAGAGTATAAGGGGGTCTCACGTAATAGTTATTCACTTATATTCACAAGTAGTGCAGGTTGCTAGTCACAATTGTGTTAAGTAAATCCTTGGTATGAGTCTCATGCGTTTCATAGTGATGAATGCATTGTCAATGCTTATGATTTTCATAGAACTTAATGACTTTTGACATGTATTTCTATCATGCGTTTCATATAAGGAACTTGAGAAAGATAATTTGGTTTAGGTGCGTATTCCAGCTAATTCAATGAAATAAGGAAAATCTGATGGTTAGTTGTGCGATACAACTAACTTGGGGTGTTGTCATTCACAGTCTAAAGGAAAAATAACTGGAAATTGGTTTATATGCATATATCATGTGTGGAGAAGGACCCTCTAACTAGCCTTTCACCCATTTAATTCACCTAATTTCATTTTTACAAAGTGTTTTCTACAAAGTTTTTGTTTTAAGTTTTAAATTCGTCAAAAACAATTCCCCTTTCATTTAGTCTTGTTATTTGAGTCAAAATCTGTTTTCTTTGAGTCTTTTGAGTCAAGTAAGGTTTATTTTCGTCCAAAACACTTGTTAGGTCTAAAATTGAGTCTTTTTTAGTGTTTGTTGCTGTTTTGAGTGTTTTAAGTTAGTTTAGAGTCTATAGAGTCTAGTTTAGTGTTTTTGAGTCTTAATTGTATTGATTAGCATCCCTTCTAATCCCTGGCCTAAAACGATTCCTACTTTCATATACTACAATCATAAGGTTTTAATTTGAGTGTTAGAATATTTCACATCAGAGAGAATAAAAATCACACACAAATACAAAATAATCAAATATATAATACATAATCTCGTACCATATGAATCATGGAAATAGAGAGACCGGTATAGTTGTCAAGTTTTAGGTCGATCCAAAATTGTAAATATTACCTCGACATTTTTGAAACACAAAGGACTCAATCCACGCCTCTACAAGTCTTGCTTATCATGTTATGACCTTCACCTTTGTATATACGAAAATTGATAATATTTAATCATTTCTTTGGACATATGTATCTCACTCCTCACGAATTGTGTATCTTAATCTTACAAATATATAATTGAAATATATCAAATTAGAACTGTTTAGTCATTCAAATATATTAAACATATTGATGGTGTAAGTACCAGTAACATCTTTTCATTGTTTCATTCCTCTTCATAATTATAAAGTATTACCATACACAAATTACAATCATAATTTGATTTATAATTTGAACGTGATGCACAAGTGTTTTAATCTTTTTTAAATCATATTTTAAGTTTTAAAAAGAAGCTAATGAAGAAGTTGTGCTAACACAAAGTTCATGTTCTTTTTTAAAAAGTGTTAAAAGGAAATATAAAGGAAAACTAATGAAAAATACTTGAAAATTTTGAGTTTTAATGATAAGGACAAAATAAAGGATAAAATGAATAGTACCAGGATTAACTTTTTAGTGTAAAAATGTGATTTTTTTGTTAAAATAAACAGTACTGTGGATTTTTCGTTAAAACTCGCAATATATAATACTATTTTCTCTGCATATCCACTTTCCAGCAAACCAACCACCCTCCTTTTATTGACAGGTGCAAATTATTGCTGTAGAAAATCCAGAAGAATCACCATGAGGAAGATCTAGAATATCATCATGGTCTCAAAATTGGTAGATTTCCTGCTGGCCAATAACAAGCACCATTTATAGTTGTCACACATATATGCCCTAGCTCTCATGCTATTTAATGTAATTCACATGTTATAATGTACGATTGTGGAGCAAAATCCTGCATGACAACCATTGGTGTCAGTTAAATAATCATGGGAGACGACGTGATGTCACCAGCCACACCAGTCACCACATTCACAGACACACCCGATCCGAAAAGTTCACTTGAACTCCAAATTGAGTTGTGTTGGCCGATACCAAGAAGGTGACGAAGCCATAAAGTATAGTGATGTGGGAAAATGTGAATAAATTTAAATCTAAAAGTGCCTAAATACGAGAGTGCGCTGTGAGTGGAAATGAACCCATTTCACACGTGATGTCAGAGCATGAGTAAAGTACAGTGGAGTTGATTGAGAATCATACCATTGAAGGTAATCTCCAATACCAAGATTTGCCACAAATCCTCGTCGATAAGAAAGTTCAGCTAAAAAATAAACTGGAGGTTGGAAACAAAACAAGGGTGAGTAGCCCTGAAAATAAAATTTTAATAAAAACCTTCTAAATCATTATAACCCCTCGCTGTGACACCGATATAGTTTCCAAAAATAAATCATACCACGTATCAATGTAAAATAAAAATTATATCAACAGTAAATCCATAAATATACCACAACACAACATTTCATGAGCAATATAAATAATCATGTGCTCAATAAATCAATATTAGCATGTAAGTCGGAGTCACCTATAGTGATCTGTACAATAGGCTGGGTGTAAATAAATACACTCACCTTGGATCCAAGGTAGGTGTCAGCCTGTCGTATAGGCCACATTACGTGGTTCTAACTCGTAAGTGACTTGCGATACTTCACACAGCCTTCACCGCCCGGGCCAGGATGTGACATTCACACGTACACACATATATTATATACAATGAAATTAATAAAATGATATTCATATGCACCACATGTGCCATATGCCGCCCGACGCCCTTTGACTCCAGCATACATGTTTTGTGTGCTTATTGTGTGACCAATTCTATAAGAAACTTTACAACCAACCATCAGCCATTTCATATCATTATTTTTTGAGAAAATTAGAATTCCCTGCACTTTTTTAGTACTCTTTAAATCAAACATTGGTTCTCTTTTGATATTTGATTAGAACACCTAAACGATAGCTATATCAGCAATTTTATATTTATTTAGATTACATGTCATTATTGTGTATTTTTTTTTTCTGGGATGTGCTATCCACACACCTCAAATTACTTCTCACACACCCCTTGTTAATTTTTGTCCGTTGATCTTCTTCAATTCATCCGATCAGACGGCCGAAAATTAGAAGGGTGTGTGAGAAGTAATATGGGGTGTGTGGATATCACGTCCATTTTTTTTAAATTTAAAATGTTAATTATTAAATTCCATATATATCCTTTTAGGCTGATATATTTCTGTACATGGCCTTTTTTGTAGGAAGACGTATGGTTTGGTGGTAGTGTTTCCAGAATTCTTCTCCCACGTTTGAATTCTGTGATCCTCAGTTTTGAATTCTGTGATGCTCATATGAATATCCTTTTCTAATGCTCCCTTGTGGTCATACGAACGATTGCTATTCTTTTGTACATCCTCGTCTTTTTTTTTTTTTTTTTTCCTTCTCTTTTTTCAAACAAATCTATAAGTTCAGCCTGTTAAAGTCACATAATTGAACTCAAGGCGCAGAAAAACTTGGCTGCAATAGTTAGGATTTTCCTAATCCTTCCATCTTGAAAAGAAGTATTTTTCTTTTCCGCAAACACCAAAAGATTGATTATGGCAGACAGAAGAATGCTTGGTTGATAAATTACGAGTTATACAAGGTAGCTACTTAAAGGGTAGAATTTGATTGAGGCATCTCTGCCGCAGGCGTCGTTCCACGTTGGAGCTAGGAGCCACCAATCTCAGCGCTCTGCTAGAATGAGTGCGAAGGTTCAGCCAATGAGTTGGGGGCGGCAGACTCCAACCTTCTTTATGTCAGTATCAATCACCAGGCTTGAATTCCGAAAGTTTTGCCTTCCCATTCACTGTCAACAACGAGAACGTCTTTGTACCAGTCATTATCTTGTTTTGGCAAATTGGTTATCTGTGTGTCCCGTTGAAGACTTGCACTCGCTCGGAAGAAGTAGCGGTGCTCGGTATTCTGAATTTCGAGTTCCGCTCCATGCCACTAATTGAGAAGTTTGAAACTTGTGATGATCTAAAAGGACGTTGGAGAATGCAGATCCAGGTACCAAGGATGAACCCTAGTATACAGCCACTTTAAAGTTTAAGGATATGGAAGAGGAGCGAACACATCCTCACCGGTCTCCCACCCAAGTGTGTAGCAGTTGAGGATATTTCACCCTTCTCTAGCGAAGGTGTCATAGTCCTCTTGCTTACGAATTCTTATCATGGGCGGCTCATACATGGTGTCATGGTTGTGGCTGGGGCTAGTTGCACGCTAAAAGAAGCCATTTTGCTCCCAAAAAAATGAAGAGTAAAGTCAGAACTTAAAATTTGAAGGAAGTTGGGAATTTTCAAAGCTTTTTGCAAAAGAGAGAACCTAGAAGATTTGGATGTGGCGAAGATAATGAGAGAGGAGATGTAGATACTTATGGACAAAAGAATAGAATTTCATAATCATCGACTCCAGAGCTATTTGCATCTAGATTCGTGATCCAACAGTTGAAACCTGTCGAAAAAGTAAAAATTTGTTCCTCAATTTTTGTGGACACGCGATGTGATGGCTTTCCATACATGTCTTAATTAGATCTGGTATTCGTATCGTATTTTTCATGTTCAACTCGTTCCTTGAACATTGCATACAAAGAAATGGAAACAGATATTAAGATATCAATCTATAAACTGAACCGGTGTTGCGTGCTTAACTTACATACAAAATAATAATAAAATGAATGCAAACTCTGCTGAACCAGAGGGGTTTAGAAATCAGAAACAAAGTACTGAATCCACTAAATTCATAGTTAAGAAAAATGAAAATCACTGTATAAAGGAATATCTATCAATAAAATAGAAATAAATAGTTAAATACCCAACATTAAACTGAAAAATCAGCACAAGATTTGTAACTAATCAGCACAACATTAAACTGAAAAATCAACCAAATAAGAACCGACCTTTCCTTCCATTGCTTCAACTACAACAAGGGCCTTGTCCACTACATGAGGGAGGAGAAAAGAGAGACCGAAAGAGGCTACATACAGCGGGAGAGAAGGGCTAGGAAAAACAGACGGCGGGATCAGGAGAGAGGTTACTGGAGTGGGGAGAGAGAAAGGGATTAGGGCTTTTGTTTTGATCAAATAGTAAAATTGGAAAATAATGGAATAGAGAAGGGGTTTTTTCGTCCAAAAAAGTTCTAATAATATAAATGAAATAGAATCCAACAGTATATATTTACTCTCATTTATCTTACGGATGTTATTTAAGTAAAGTCTTTAATGGTTTTTTAATTAATGTAGAAGTGTAAAAAATATATAAACGCTTGTAATGACAAGTTTTACAACTTTCGTGAAAAGCTTAACTTCGAAATTCGCCACTATAATCATATAAATCATAGATCAAAATTTAACCATTGATTGTTGTTTACATTTACACTTCATTTTTTTGATCAAATTTTGTTTTTTTCGGATTTTCTTTTTTGAAAACATGATCTATTAGAGGATGCAAGAAGATGAACGGTTTGGATTGTTGATATTATGTTCAGAGTTTTACAGTTAGTGAAAATATTGCTTGATGTTTATAAAGTTTCTACAAACTATATGACATCAACTCATATTTCAGTTAATCGCAAATATCGTGATATTAAAGATCTGAACCATTCATCTTCTTACATCCGCCAAATGATCATATTTTCAAAAAAGAAAATTTTAAAAATGAAATTCAGTAGGAAGAATAAAGCATAAATGGCAAATGTGTTTATGGATTATAATGTTGGATTTCAAAGCTAACCCTTCATGAAAATTGTAAAGCTTGTCACTATGAATGATTGTGTATATATATATTTTACATTTTTCACACTACAATAATTTTTATTAATTTTATTAATTTTGCCCTCAAATAAAAAACATTATTCATGAGGGTTTGGAGGATTTTAAAAATCTAAATGATAATGTAAGTGTAACCATTATCTACTTGTGGAGGAATAATGATGAATCACGAGTGTTTATATATTCTTTCACATTTTTTATACTTGTATGTATGTCTTCTTAGTTCTTGCCTATATAAATACTACACTAGTTTATTTTAATTTTGGATAACAACATGTTACGTAAAATTTATCCTAGTAATGATAATAAGGATGACACACCCCGATCGAGATCAGGGCATGCTGGCCGTCACGTGGAAGTGACGTAACCATGTGCACAGTGCGAAAGCTAATAGAATAATAATGTCAATAGTATGAATAAATAAAAACTAGTCTTACATAAAGTAATAACAACAAGTGCAAGCGTAAGTGCGACGCTAAGTTCAGAGCATAAAAGCCTAATGCAGTCCAAGAGAAAACGACGCAACAAAAGTACACCCGAAGGTGGTCCTACACTGGTGATTGATTGTTGTTTTCCTTCTTCATGCTAGAATATGTTTAGTATAATGGCACAAGTAAGGGTGTCGAATCCACAGGGACTAATTGGACCTATATAATCACTTGTTTTGCAAGAACTCTTTACTAGAGAAATAAAACTAATCAATGTAGGCAGATTTGTTGTTGTAACTTGAAAGCATAAGGAAATGAAGTAAACACAAAATGAATGAATCAACAGCTAATAAAATGAGATAGTACCAATGGAGATGAAGTTAGGGATTCGATTTTACCATTGCTAACCCAAGGCCATGCTTGTTGAATCAGATTATACTCATCTATCTACCTATTTCTTGAGTTTGTTTCACTTAGATATGATCAACCATATGATGTGTGGATTTGATCAAATGTCTCTAATCATGAGCCTAATTGTGATGTGCAACTTTGGTTCCTAATCAAGAATATATAGTGCACAAGAAACTTTCACAAAACCAAAGGGAACACTCGGCAGGATGTTTGCAAAACATTCCCTTCATTCATTCACATATCCACCAAGATTATGCATGATGTGTGCTTTAATCTTGGCTAAACAACCTGTGGTTAATTCAAATGATGATCAAGCATTAAAATCAACACACTAAGTCACAATTAAAACGGAGAATGAAACAAGAAATAGATAGATTAAATGAGAATTCTGAATTAATTACATGGCAATCTTGCAAGGCTACATCGAATCCCTAGAGAGAGATTAGTTACACTTCATGTTTACAAAAGGTTTGACATAAAAATATATAACATGAGTGAACATAGGATTAAGAAGAAAGAACCCTTGAAGCAAAACTGATGTCGAAATCCCTTAAGAGTTGCCTTCGGTGTGGGTGCTCCAAGTGTGTTGTAAATGAAGGTGGAGCGGCTAAGGTTGAATGGTTTCTGCGAATGGGAGAGTGTATGGAATGGAATGAAGCCAAGAAGAGATTGTGTAGAAATGGAAGGGGATTTGCGGCAAAGGGGAAGATTGGATGTGTTTGTGGTGTCTTGTGTATGAAAATGAGATGACATTTTTGTGTATGAATGCATGGGTTTTTATAGGGGGAATGGGAGAATATGTGGGTGATTGTTTAAGAGTGAATGTGGTTGTTATGATTGAGAGTGCATGTGGATGAAATAATGATGGAAAAAGAGCTAGGTTGTTGGTGTGTGAATGCATGTGTTGAATTGGTGGTGCAATGATGAAAGAGTAAGTGCATGTGTGTGTGAATGGTGGTGCAATGATGAAAGAGTAAGTGCATGTGCGTGTGAATGGTGGTAGCTAGGGTGAATTATGATGAATGCATGTGGAATAAAGATGGAGAATGTGGTGTAATGATGAAGGAGTAAGTGCATGTGTGTGTGAATGGTGGTGCAATGATGAAAGAGTAAGTGCATGTGTGTGTGAATGGTGTTTCTTGATGGTTTTGGGGTTGTGATGCATGTGAATGCATGTGGCTAAGGGTTGTTGATTGGGCTAGAGGTTTTGCATGGCTCAAAGGATTGTTTGATTGGGCTAGGCCCTTTGTTTTATGTCCAAAGTGCATACAAGGCTTTCAAATTCGTCCAACACTTTGGCTCCAAGCATATGCTATCCATTCCAAGCCCAATTTTGCTCCAAAATGCTCCAAAATGCTCCAAAATGCATCTTTTTGCTTCCTTAGCCATATGAACCTAAAAACACACGAAAATGGCTTAAACTACTAAAACAATTATGAATTAACAACATAGATGCACGAAAACAAGCTAAGTAAGTCGCCTAAATATGCTCCTATCAGTGATCGTTTGTCAGATATGCCGGGGGAAATCCTCAGGGAAACCACCAAACGTGCTAGCCAACTAAAACCTGGAGGGGCGCAAAACAAAATCGTGAGTGGGCAAAAACAAAACTTTTCGAAAAACCATTTCATAAATAAGTTCTAACCCCTCGCCGTAAAACCTGTATACTTCCCAGAAAATAGAGTATATATAAATATATATATATATATATATATATAAAAGTCACGCTCGAGAATATGCTATGCCAAAACCTCAAAGTAAAATGCAAGTGCTCAGGTAATCACACATCAAAATCATGTAATCTGTCAGCCGGAGTCACCTAACGTGACCTGTACGGCTGAATCTAGAGCTCAAATCTCAATCTCACTAACTAGACCTGCACATGAGTCAGAACCACCTGAAGTGGTCTGTACGACAAGCCTGGGTGTAACATATATATACGCTCAAGTGCTACGATCACGTGAAGGCTGGGCGAATAATCGCGGGTCACTTACGAGTCAGAACCACCTAAAGTGGTCAGTACGACATGACTGTGCACCTAACTTGGATCCAAGCTGAGCGTGTGGTGCGGGAGGTGAACATCACGTGAAGGACTGTGCCCAACTCTGGGCGGGAGCACTAACACTAGGGGTGCAGGTTATGAGCTCTCTATGCATCTCAAATCATTACTGAAAGTAAACATAAATCACAACTCACCTGGCATTTACCTATGCGTCCGCAGCACCAAACATACATATATATATATATATATAAACAATTAACAATGCATAAATAACGGCAAAACTATAGGCATAGCATATAACGAATAAACGTTCTAAATAAATTTATAGGAAAATATAAGTATATAGGTATATACGGAAAACCAAAAGCCCACTCACTGGTAAGTGGAAGGGTCATAACCCCCTGCCTCGAGTGACCACGCTCGTCATCGGGATAGGATTCACCTATATGCGAATGATGTGATATATAATAGCACACAAATTAAACCCTATTTTTGACAATTGTAGTATAGATATAAGTAGGGATCGTTCTAGGCCGGGGAATAGGAGGGATTGCTAATCTAATGAAAACTGACTCAAAGATACAAAAATATGCTTCAAAACACTTAAACAAACTCAAAAGACTCTTAACTAAACTTATATGACTCAAAACAAACTTAAAAGACTCTAAACAACACAAAACAATAAAAAAAAAGACTCAAACTAGACTCTAAGACTCAACTTGGACGAAAATAGGTTTGGTTTTGACTCAAAACACTCAAAAACACTAATTAGGACAGATTTGACACAACTAAATAAAGGGGATTGGGTTTTTGACGAATTTAAGATAAAAACAAGTAACTAAAAGACTTGAATAGGATTTGGACGAATTTGGGAAAAACGATGGATGATTAGATAGCTAGAGGGTTCTTCTCCACACATGACACACTTGCATACAAATTGATTTCCAGTTGCTTTTCGATAAACCATGAACCTCAACACCTCAGATTAACCGTGACATCACTAATTAACCCTCAGATTTTCCTTAAGTTATTGGATTGGATGACATCATACGACAACCCAAAGCATTCTTCAAAAGTCCCCTACATGACATCATAATAGAGATACAATCAAAGATCATTACGTTCTATGAAAATCATAAGTATTGACAAAGCACTTGTAACTATGACATCATGATACTCATGCTAGGAATTTACTTAACATGATTGTGAAAACAACCTTAACTACTTGTGAATATAAGTTTGTAACGATTACGTGAAACTCCCTTATATTCTAGCCCCAAATTCATGCATGCAAACTAAGTGTGCACCCTTAATCAACAAACAAGAATAAGTTATCCATCAAACGGTTAAGTAAATTGCATTCACAATTTATGAAATAACAACTGGAATTAATCAATTCATATTGCAAATATAATCATGGTTTCAAAGTCTCCCCTAGCTAAAACAAGTTTAGCTCCTCATGTTTACAACAAAACAAAGAGAATATAAATTAAACATTGAAAACAAAGATAGAATACACCTAGAAACACTCCAGGTGGCTCCTCCTTCTTTCCTTGCTGCCAACAATGGGGATTTGTGTGAATTTAGGCTCTTGAGGTGTGGTGGATGGTGTGGTGTGAATTTGTGGTAGAGGGTGGTGGTTTTTGAGTGTTGTGGCATCAAGTATTTATAGGGTGATGGGGAGGCACGAATTTGGGCTGAAAATGAGAGGAATTAGGACTCCAAATCACCAAAGAACAAGGATACTTTCAATCAGATTCCAAGGAGGACAAGGAATGGTCCTTATGGCAGATTCTAGAACTTCTAGAAGGATTACATGTGGCATAAACTTAATGCACGAAAATAGGGCTTCTAGAACTTGATATTTAGGTGATTTAATGTGACAAGGAGTCCTCTTTGAAGTTGGAATTAAGGTAGGAAAAGATTAGGATAGGATAAGATAAGATAATGTTAGAGTTAGGAAAGGATAAGGTTGGTTAGGATACGATAAGATAAGGTTGGATAAGGTTCCTTATTTCTTGCTATTTCCTTATCTTCTTTGCATTTGGACTTCTTTCTCCAGATTTGTAGCCTTTCCTAGCCCTTCTTGACTTCAATTTCGTCCAGCCCCTTTGCTCCATTGTTAAGCTATCCAATCCATGCCCAAAACTGCTCCAAATAGCCTCAAAATGCACTTTCTTGCTCCTTTTGCCATTAGGACCTAAAAACATACGAAAATAGCTTAAAAGACTAAAATAGATAGTAATTAAGTAACTAAATGCAAGGAAACAACATAACTAAATAGCATAAATATGTTCCTATCAGCGAAACAACTATAAAAACGTTAATTTTAAAGCACATAACCAAACTTAAGAAATAACTTCTCATACAATGCTCAAAAGGGGTGTATGAATACACCAACGTGATCTACTCAACCTCAGGAACATCACCATATTTTTAAAATAATTTTTCACCGTCGCACGCGCCCCCACGCGCCGGCCACTCGCAGGCACGTGCCTGGCACGCTGACGGCCTCAGTTAACGCTGTCAGGAATATTCTGTTAACTTTAACGGATTCCGTCAACGGCGTTAGGAATATTTCGTCCAAACTGACGGAATATTCCGTCGTCTTCTCCGGCGAGGCTCCGGCGCAGGAAAATCGGGAAAATTTCAAATCGTCCTATCTTCTTCGTTTTTCAACCAAATTTCACAAAATTGGTACCAAAATGAAGCTTACAACGAGGGGAACAAGATCATACCACTTTCAAGTGCTAAAATCCACGAAATCTCGCCTGGAAAATACCCCCAACTCCGGCCTACCTCGAAACTCGTGATCCCGACGTCCAAAACCTACAAACGAACCACCCTGAGCCTCCTAGGGACCTCACCAAGCTTCCTACAAGCTTGAAATTCTCAAAAACATAAGAATTTACGTGTGCATGAACAGTACCAAAAATTGGGTATCCCGAGTTCGACGTGAAAACGAAGGTATCCTTACCTGAAATGGGTATGGTTAGACTCCAATGGACCTCACGAGCATGGATATGTACTTTGTTTCTTCGATTTGTGAAGATTTCATGGGTTTGTGTGTGTGTCCGTACGTTTGGATGGAAAATGGGAAGGAAAGGGAGCTCGGGACAAGGTGAAGGGATAGGGGAAATGGTGTGGGGGTGTAGGTTAGTATGTGTGCGGCCCAAAACATGCCAACAAAAACCCAAAAACATACACACAACGAAAAAAATCACACAAGGGGCAAAATTGTCCTTTTACGCGTACGTTTTAAAATTTTCGGAACGGGCTGTCACAACCTACCCATCTTATTAAAATTTCGTCCCATAATTCAAAACAACCATACAACAAACCCCTAGTGATCAAAGAACAACCGAGGATACAAATCCCTCATCCGATCTTCAGTTTCCCACGTAGCTTCCTTCACAGAATGATTCCTCCACAAAACTTTCACTAAGTTTACCGTCTTGGTCGTCAGAACCTTTTCCTTCCAATTTAGTATCATCACTGGTTCCTTATCATAAGTCAAATCTGGATTAATTTCCAAGGGTTGAGGAGGTATCACATGAGACGGATCAGCAACATAATGTCGAAGCATAGACACGTGAAAAACATTATGTACTCTAGCCAACTCCGGAGGCAACTTCAACCTGTAAGCTACCTCACCAACTCGCTCAGTGACCATGTATGGTCCAATGTACCTGGGACTCAATTTACCTTTCTTTCCAAATCGTATAACACCTCTCCATGGTGAAAGCTTCAGGAATACCCAATCGCCAACCTCATACACTCTGTCAGTAGCATGCCGATCTGCTAAACTCTTATGCCTATCCTGGGCTGCCTTCAGGTTAGACTTAATCACCTGAACATTTTGAGTAGTCTCTTCAACAATCTTCGGACCCACTAAAACTTTTTCTCCGACCTCTGACCAACACAACGGTGTGCGACAAGATCTACCATACAATGCCTCAAATGGTGCTATGCCGATACTCGAATGAAAACTGTTGTTGTAGGCAAATTCCATTAAATCCAACTGCTTGTGCTAAGCATCACCAAACTGTAGCATCGAAGCTCGCAACATATCCTCCAAAGTCTGAATGGTTCTCTTTGACTGTCCGTCCGTCTGAGGATGATACGCCGTACTATAAAATAGTCTCGTACCCAAATCTTCCTGAAATGCCACCCAAAACTTAGACGTAAATCGTGGATCACGATCCGAGACAATACTCATAGGGACACCATGGTATTTCACAATCTTCGAGATAAACAACTCCGCTAATCGGCCCAAGGAATACTTCTCCCTCACTGGAATAAAATGTGCTGACTTAGTAAGCCAATCAACAATCACCCAAATGCCGTCAAAACCATTATGTGTACGCGGAAGCTTGTACACAAAATCCATAGTAATGTTTTCCCATTTCCACTCTGGAACGGGAAGCGGCTACAATAACCCAAACGGCTTCTTCCTTTCCGCCTTAACTTGCTGACAAACACCACACCTACTCACATACTCAGCTATTTCCCTCTTCATACTCGGCCAATAATAAAACGGTCGAATGGTATGATACATTTTAGTAGCTCCTGGATGCATGGCATAAGCCGAGATATGTGCTTCATTGAGAATTGCTTTCTTTAAATCCAAATTATTAGGCACAAACATCCTACCTTCCTGCATCAACATGCCATCCGAATCACGAACTCTGAGGTCTCTTCTCCTTCCCCGATCTCGAGCTTGGATCAATTCTTGAGTTTCCCTATCAGCTACTTGAGCTTCAAGCACCCGATCGACCAAAATTGGCCTAACTTGAAAATTAGCAAGTAAAGCGACATCTCGATCTTCTGCCTCCAACCTCACTCCCGTATAACGTAAGTTTACCAGAAGAGGAATATGACTCGCATACAACGCATTGATACGGCCCTGAGACTTCCTGCTAAGTGCATCAGCCACTACATTTGCACGACCAGGGTGATAATCAATCGTGCAGTCATAATCACTGAGCAACTCCATCCACCTCTGCTGACGAAGATTAAGATCTTTTTGCGTAAAGAGATATTGAAGACTCTTATGATCTGTAAAGATCTTACATTTCTTTCCATAAAGGTAGTGTCTCCATAACGTCAACGCAAAAATAATGGCTGCTAACTCCAAATCATGTGTAGGGTAATTCAACTCATGAGGTTTCAACTGTCGCGAAGCGTAAGCAATCACCCTACCATGCTGCATCAACACACATCCCAGACCATTCAAAGAAGCATCACTATAAACCTCGAAATCACCACTATCGTCCGGGAGTGCCAAAACAGGTGCATGAGTGAGACAATACTTCAACTGCTGGAAACTCTGTTCACACTTATCATCCCACTCAAATTTAACGTCTTTCCTCGTTAACCTAGTCAGTGGTAAAGCAATCACGGAAAAATCCGTAACAAACTGTCGATAATACCCTGCTAAACCAAGGAAACTACTTACCTCTGAGACGGTTCGCGGTTGCTCCCATTTCTCCACAGCTGCGACCTTCTGAGGATCCACCAAAATACCCTGAGCTGAAATGATGTGCCCCAAAAACACAACTTGGTCTAACCAAAACTGACACTTGCTAAACTTAGCATACAATTGGTGTTCCCTCAACCTTTTCAACACCAGGGTAAGATGTCGAACATGCTCCGCTTTCGATTTAGAATACACCAAAATGTCGTCGATAAAAACAATAACAACCCTATCCAAATATGGCTGGAACACCCGGTTCATCAAATCCATAAAAGCAGCTGGTGCATTCGTCAACCTAAAAGGCATAACCAGAAACTTGTAATGACCATAACGAGTCCTGAATGCCATCTTAGGAACGTCATCCCTACTAATCTTCAGTTGATAATATCCAGACCTCAAGTCAATCTTGGAAAATACACAAGCACCCCGAAGCTGATCAAACAAGTCATCAATACGCGGCAACGGATAACGGTTTTTAATCGTCACCCGATTCAATTGCCTGTAATCAATACATAGCCTCAAAGTTCCGTTTTTCTTCCTCACAAACAAAACTGAAGCTCCCCAAGGTGAAGTACTAGGTTGAATAAAACCCTTATCCACTAATTCCTGCAACTGGACTTTCAATTCCCTCAACTCAGCGGGAGCCATACGATAGGGAGTCAAGGAAATAGGATTAGTACCTGTAAGCAACTCAATAGTGAACTTCATGTCTCGGTCTGGTGGTAGACCAGGTAATTCCTCAGGGAAAACATCATGAAAATGTCTGACTACCCTCACATCTTCAACTCTACTAGGAGCAGCCTCATCTAACACCACATGAGCTAAATACCCCTGTCAACCTTTAGATAACAACATCTTCGCTCGCAAGCCCGAAATAACGCCATGTCTCACCCCACTCTGCTCGCCCACAAAAGTAACCACAGGTAGTCCAGGATGATGGAACGTAACTATTTTCCCGTAACAATCGATATTGGCACGATTGAAATGCAACCAATCCGTGCCCAGAATCATATCAAAGTCAACAATGTCTAATGGGATAAGATCAGCTGGCATAACAACATCCTCCATTATCACTGGACATCCTGGGTACACACAATCTACAATACATCTCTCCCCTCTAGACATAGCGAACTCTAAATCATACCCCAGAGGTGTGGGGCGAGGTTGCGTCACTTGAGCAAATGTATGAGAAATCACAGAATGTGTAGCACCACAATCAATTAATACTCTAACAAAATAACCAAGGATATTTAACGTACCCATGATCAAATCCGGATTGTTCTGAGCATCCTGCAGAGAAATATTATGAATACGCCCCTGCGTCTGCTGTCGTCCACCTCGACCTCTGCTCGTCTGGCCACCACGACTCTGAGTGCCACGCCCCTGACTGGGCTGACTAGACTGCCTCGAAGACCCCGCACTACTCGTAGCAATCTCCCCATGCTGAATATGTCCTCCCTGAAACCACTGAGAACCGCCTGTTGGAACTGGAGGAAATGACATATAGCCGCCAGAATACGGAGGATAACCGCCTTGGGGATAAGGGTCCTGGGGATACTGATACTGTCCCGGGGCATAAGGAACAGCATCGCCCTGATAGTAGTAGGCACCACCTCGACCTGTTTGCCCATGACTACCGGAACCTTGAATCTGCTGAATCGGTACAGGTAGTGGCAAGAAAGTCTGCTGCGGCTTCTGCTGCTGACTCTGGGGACAATTTGCAGCCCAATGTCCCATCTACCCACAAGTAAATGAACCATTTTTACCTCGTCTATACTCACCAAAATGCCGATTATTACACCTGCGGCAAACAGGAGCTCTACCTCTACCAGCATCACACTGTCTCTGGCCTCTAGCACCACCAGTAAACCTTCCTCCACGTCCCTGACCAGTGGCGCTAAAACCCCTGCTAGAAGAGCTAGAACTAGTGCCACCCTTCTTGAAATTCTGTGTCCTACAAGGTCCGAGCGACGCCTGACCTTTACCCCTATCATCCTTCCTCTGATTACCATATTTCTCTTCCTCCTTACTCTCGCTCGGCATATTCTCTGAATCCTCAATTCTCAGCAGAATCTCATAAAACTCCTGGTAGGTATCACAGTGGGTAGTGATTGCCATCGAACGCCACTTCTTCTTAGTGCCTAAACGAAAAAGACGAAGCATCTCCGCCGGATTACCAGCAACATCTGGATGATAGCAAGACAAATCAGTAAACTTCCGGTAGTACTCATTCGCTATCAACTTCCCCTGTCTCAACTCAGTGAATTCCTGCTTCTTTCGGTCAATATACTCAGGAGGCACAAACCTTCTCCTGAACAACTCTTGGAAAACATCCCAATCAGTCCTCTCAGCTGGAGTCAAACGACGAAGTTCCTGCTCCCACCAGGACGCAGACTCCTTACCCAAAAACCACGATGTCGTCTCAACCCACTTCTCGACAGGGAGATTCCCCTGACTGTGCAAAACACGAAAATCTTCTCAATATGCTCTAACCATCGCTCTGCACCCTCATGACCCTCGTTGCCTTCAAACTTATCCAACTTCAAATTATACATAGTCTCCAGAGGAGTCCTCTGGGGAGGGCGGATCGCCAACTGAATAGTTGTAGCAATAGCTTCCCCCAGCTGAGCAATATCGGGGAAACTAGGTTCAGCAGAGCGACGTGGTTCCCGACGAGGCGGCATAATTCTGACAGAAGACACCAAAATCATTAAAATACTCACAAAAACACAGGACTGCCAAACCTAGGCTCTGATACCAAACTGACACACCCCGATCGAGATTAGGGCATGCTGGCCGTCACATGGAAGTGACGTAACCATATGCACAGTGCAGAAGCTAATAGAATAATAATGTAAATAGTATGAATAAATAAAAACTAGTCTTACATAAAGTAATAACAACAAGTGCAAGGGTAAGTGCGACGCTAAGTTCAGAGCATAAAAGCCTAATGCAGTCCAGGAGAAAATGACGAAACAAAAGTACACCCGAAGGTGGTCCTACGCTGGTGATCGTCTGTCAGATATGCCGGGGGAAATCCTCAGGGAAACCACCAAACGTGCTAGCCAACTAAAACCTGGAGGGGCGCAAAACAAAAACGTGAGTGGGCAAAAACAAAACTTTTCGAAAAACCATTTAACAAATAAGTTCTAACCCCTCGCCGTAAAACCTGTATACTTCCCAGAAAATAGAGTATATATAAATATATATAAGTCATGCTCGAGAATATGCTATGCCAAAGTAAAATGCAAGTGCTCAGGTAATCACACATCAAAATCATGTAATCTGTCAGTCGGAGTCACCTAACGTGACCTGTACGGCTGAATCTAGAGCTCAAATCTCAATCTCACTAACTAGACCTGCACACGAGTCGGAACCACCTGAAGTGGTCTGTACGACAGGCCTGGGTGTAACATATATATACGCTCAAGTGCTACGATCATGTGAAGGCTGGGCGAATAATCGCGGGTCACCTACGAGTCGGAACCACCTAAAGTGGTCAGTACGACAGGACTGTGCACCTAACTTGGATCCAAGCTGAGCGTGTGGTGCGGGAGGTGAACATCACGTGAAGGACTGTGCCCAACTCTGGGCGGGATCACTAACACCGGGGGTACAGGTTATGAGCTCTCTATGCATCTCAAATCACTACTGAAAGTAAACATAAATCACAACTCACCTGACATTTACCTATGCGTCCGCAGCACCAAACATACATATATATAAACAATTAACAATGCATAAATAACGGCAAAACTATAGGCATAGCATATAACGAATAAACGTTCTAAATAAATTTCTGGGAAAATATAAGTATATAGGTATATACGGAAAACCAAAAGCCCACTCACTGGTAAGTGGAAGGGTCATAACCCCCCTGCCTCGAGTGACCACGCTTGTCCTTGGGATAGGATTCACCTATATGCAAAACAACTATAAAAACGTTAATTTTAAAGCACATAACCAAACTTAAGAAATAACTTCTCATACAATGCTCAGAAGGGGTGTATGAATACACCAACGTGATCTACACAACCTCAAGAACATCACCATATTTTTAAAATAATTTTTCACCGTCGCACGCGCCCCCACGCACCGGCCAAGGCACGGCCACACGCGCCGGCCACGCGCAGGCACGTGCCTGGCACGCTAACGGCGTCAGTTAACGCCATCAGGAATATTCCGTTAACTTTAACGGATTCCGTGAACGGCGTTAGGAATATTCCGTCCAAATTGACGGAATATTCCGTCGTCTTCTCCGGCGAGGCTCCGGAGCCGGAAAATCGGGAAAATTTCAAATCGTCCTATCTTCTTCGTTTTTCAACCAAATTTCACAAAATTGGTACCAAAATGAATCTTACAACGAGGGGAACAAGATCATACCACTTTCAAGTGCTAAAATCCACGAAATCTCGCCTGAAAAATACCCCCAACTCCGGCCAACCTCAAAACTCGTGATCCCGACATCCAAAACCTTCAAACGAACCACCCCGAGCCTCCTAGGGACCTCACCAAGCTTCCTACAAGCTTGAAATTCCCAAAAACATAAGAATTTACGTGTGCATGAACAGTACCAAAAATCGAGTATCCCGAGTTCGACGTGAAAACGAAGGTATCCTTACCTGAAATGGGTATGGTTAGACTCCAATGGACCTCACAAGCATGGATATGTACTTTGTTTCTTCGATCTGTGAAGATTTCGGGATAGGGTGCAGGGATAGGGGAAAGGGTGTGGGGTGTAGGTTAGTGTGTGTGTGGCCCAAAACATGCCAACAAAAACCCAAAAACATACACACAACGAAAAAAATCACACTAGGGGCAAAATTGTCTTTTTATGCGTACGTTTTAAAATTTTCGGAACGGGCTGTCCCAAAGGAACTCTTATAATAAAAATAAATAATAACTAATTTTTTTTTTAACTTATATAGAATAATAATACAAAATTATATATTTAATATAGAATATATTGTATATATTAATATGGCTATTGTATTTTATAATAAATCTTTTAGTAATTAAACTTTAAAATTATCAAAATAATTTTTTTCTTAACGGGTCGAAACAGGATACCCACGTGTTACCCGTGTGTATATACTCGTTAAGAACCTGTTATTAATGGGTTCTTAACGAATCGCTCGATGATGACCCGATTAGTTATCGTGTTAATCCGAAACCCGTTACTTTCGTGTCGTGTCAGAAATTGCCGGGTCTAGTCTTAATGGCATAACTCTTAGATCATATACCTAAATCTGAAACGTCTCCACTACCTAGAATTGATAACAGAATCATATTGACACATGTCAAAGAATCTGAGCAACAAGCTATTTCGAGCTACTCCAAAAGGTATGGTTCCTGAGTAACTATCCTTAAGGGGAATGGCCTTTTCCAGAGCACAATTAGGGGCATTGGTGGGACCATGAATTTTTCGTGGCCAGGGTAAGGCGGAATGCCAATGACCCATAAGTCTGGTCATGAACTCAACGGCTCTAAGACTAGGCCAACAAAATGGACCAACAGTTCCACCACACTATGTTGGCTTCGGAATGGTAGGCAAGGCTCACATACCATGTTGAGATCAACAATATTTGCTCCGCAAGACATGAAAAACTTATTCGACTAGGGATCAAATTGGTTTCCTACATTCTTGGCGATTTCTACAATTTAGGGATTGGTATGCGCCGTAAGTAATCACATTTCTAAAAGGAAGCAATATCTTATGGTAGATGTCCTTTGGGATTCCTTTGGTTTGATACAAATTCTATATCCTAAAATGACTTTCTTCCAACTAGTATAAATACACTCATCTAGGGTTCATCTATGGCAACATTTTCATAATGCATATTTTGCTCTCTAGCCCACTGCTTAAGTTATAATATTTATACTAATTTGATCATCAGAGAGCTTTTGGTTGGTACCAGACCGGTATCTTAGGTTAATCACAATTGTTTGTTCTTGCTTATAAGTGGTCGTTCTCGCACAACTCCACGGGGCAAATTTTTGGTTCCAACTACAGGTATTACAAGAATTGCAAATATTCATTAAAGGCTTAACTTTGCTTTATTTTTTTTTATTTTTATTTTTATTTTTTATAAAAACATCTTTTAAAAGAAAACTACAGACTATTTTTAAAATTTACTATCTGGAGGTCAAAATAAGTAGAATCTTTTATTGCTTAACGTTAAATTAAAGTAGCTTTTGATATAATGTTTGCTATAAGAATAATCAGTTGTAAAATAAAGTAGTTGAGCATTTGCTAAACTGTATTTTTAAAAGTGTTGTGGGAATGAAAAATAGTGTATAGCGTTTGGTGAATTTTAATGTAAAACTGATATAATTGTATATAATGAGAAAAATGGACATAGTAGTAGGGGTGGTGGCAACAACGGCGGTGACAAGGTTAGTGGCGGTGATGACAGCGATAATGGTGGGGGTGTGGTTGTGGTGCCAATAATAGAGTGTGGTGGTTGGGATATAGAGGTAGTGGTGGTGACAATGGTAGTGGTGGCGATTGTTGGAAATATGCCCTCAAAGTAAATCTTGAGAAGAAATCTTTCAGGATAATGTCTAAATGTTTAGTTATGTCAAATAAACAAATGGATAAAGTCACTCACTAGGACTATCTCATTTAAACGATATGTGTCCAAAATAGTGAATACATGGACAATGGAATGATGGAATAAGTAATCTAAAGGAGTTAGACTACATAGGCATTCTTTACATAACCATAATGTCCAAGGAGCATGTCAATCACAAAAGTACACATGTATTAACTTGTGATTTGATATCCAAAAGTGAATGACCATCATGGGAATCACTTCCAAATATTACTAAAGCCAGGATTAGAACCTGGCAATTGATTGAGTATTGTCTTTGAGAAAGGAATACCAGAGTGAGACTCTGAAAGCGTGCACTCACTTAGGTTATAAACCCAAGTGAATGTAATCCATTTAACAAATGGAACTTCATGTTAGTAATGGTATAATTTATTGTTATTACGGTACTACAATGGTCTCAAGGTAGAAAAAAGTTTGCATATGGTATACAAATAAAATATATAATGATATATTGAGGTTTAAAAAACTACTTCGAAAGGTGTTACGAATAGATAGAGTTCATCTTAAACAAATGATTGAATCCAAACCATTAGGACGTCAGTAGCACATTGAGACGTAATGCGTCAAGCCATGGAATCAAGGTCTCATCTAAGTATTTAAACACAAAGAAGGGACAACATCATATGTTTTGGAAACATGTAATAGTAAATCATTTTCTAAATTAAAAGAATATTTACTTATGTCTAATACAACAAATGGGCAAAGTACTCATTAGAACTATCTCAATTAAACAATATATTTCCAAAATAGTGAATCCATGGAGAATGGAATGATGGAAGAAGTAATCTAAAGAAGTGAGATTGCAGAAACCTTCTTTACATAACCATATGTCCAAAATGTGCCTGGTCATAGGATTGTCAGAGGGACATTGACAATTAGGATAAACCAGTACGTACTATGTTTACTTCAATTGGAAGGATGGAAAGTTTCAAGCCATTCGTGTAGGGACACTAAGATGAGTATGTAGACGCTCGTTAAGAGAATGAGTCCGCTAAACAAAATCAAACTAGTGTACTTACTTGTATGGAATTCTACATATGCCAAGCAAATGTACACGCTCGTTAGAGAAGGGTTGAATAACATTGTAATCCAAATGAATAAGTTCTTCTACCAATATTAGTTGTGTAATCATGAGATATGGTTCGATGCCACTCATGGTTTGTGAGTTAATCATCAAAGTGTGGGAGAATTAAAAGTAAGTTTTAGTTCGCAATGTGATTGTATAAGTACTAATCAATTGGACTGAGACCAATCACCTCACTGTCTCGCTAAAACTAGAACCTAAACAATTGTATACCAATACTCTCGTATAGTGAGATAAATAAAGGATGATAATTAATTAATTGGATTAATTAAGTGACATGATTAATTAGAAAGTCTAAGTTAATCATTAATCATGGAAGTGATCAAACATCGCTTTTGGGCTAGAAAAATAGTTTGGTTTATATTGTGTCCATTGGGCCCAACCATTGGCCTTTTCTTCAAGCATAAGATGAATTGAAATGTTAAAAGCCCAAACACAAGCCCATCACAAAGAGGGTCCACAATAGAGGAAGGAGAGAATGAGAATAACATTTTTGGAGTTGTTAAATTCTCTCTCTATATAAGGGGAGTTAAGGAAAAAGTTGTAGTAGGGGTTTTATGTTCACTTTCACAACAATGGAAAGAAAATATCCTCTCTTTCTATAACATATAGCTGGCTACCAAAGTGAGATTTTGCTAGCCTTCTCTTGTCCTTTTGGTTATTCCCTCATACATCACAACACTTATGGGTGTAGATCTTTAGAGGCTTTCAACTTTAATGTCACATCCCGGCCCGGGCCTCCACTACATCCCGGGCTCAACTCCACCGTAGCACGATATTTTCCACTTTGGGCCCCTACCACACCTTCACGGTTTTGTTTCTAAGAACTCACATGAGAACTTCCTAGTGCGTCACCCATCCTAGGAATGCTCTCGCCCGAACTCGCTTAACTTCGGAGTTCCAATGGAACCCAAAGCCAGTGAGCTCCCAAAAGGCCTCGTGCTAGGCAGAGATGAAAATATACATATAAGGCTTACAAGATCCACTCCTCTGGGCAATGTGGGATGTTACAATCTACCCCCTTAGGGGCCCAACGTCCTCATCGGCACACTTCTAGCCAGGGATTGGCTCTGATACCAAATTGTCACATCCCAGCCTGGGCCCCCACCACATCCCGAGCTCGACTCCACCGTAGCACGATATTGTCCGCTTTGGGCCCCTACCACACCTTCACGATTTTGTTTTTGAGAACTCACACGAGAACTTCCCAGTGGGTCACCCATCCTGGGAATGCTCTCGCCCGAACTTGCTTAACTTCAGCGTTCCAATGGAACCCGAAGCCAGTGAGCTCCCAAAAAGCCTTGTGCTAGGTAGAGATGAGAATATACATATAAGGCTTACATGATCCACTCCCCTGGGCGATGTGGGATGTTACATTTAGGAAGAAATGAGTCAAGCTAGGAGGAAGGAGTTCCAAGAGAACTAAGTTAGAGGTGGTCAATCATTGGACTTAAGTCTAGGTCCAAAGGTATGAGATACAAATCCTTCCCCTTGTCCTTTGATAAATTAGTTTGATGCATCAAGTATGAACCTATACTTCTTGAAGGGAATTTGCAGGACTATATCTTTGATTATTTGCTTACGTTGCTTATGTACATAAATTTTGAATTGTATATGCATGCTAGTCACTAGAGATCCCATATAAATCTTCATATTTACTTTCAGCGATTGTAGTGGTGGCGATTGTAATGTTGTTGAATGTGGTGGTGACAACAATTGGGGTGGTAATGGCGGTGGTGATGTAATGTTGTGGTTGTAGTGGTAGGTGGTGATGATCATTTTATTATAAGGGAGAAAATATGCATAGGAGGATAAACAATGTTATTTTTTAAAATTAATGAGGGTATATAGGATTTCAATATATTCTTAAAGGCTTATTCCACTTTTTATAAAAATAGCTTCTAAAGATAATTTACATGCTGCTTTTAAAATCTGTTGTCAAAAGGCTGTTGCTTTGAAAATAAGCGGAATATTTTATTTTGATCAAACACATTTTTATTGCTTAATTTTAAGTAAAGCAGTTTTTGGTGAAAAAAATATAATGCCAAATGAAGTCTTAGTAATGTGCTAGTGGCCTCACACTTATAGTCGCTACGATCTACCCCCTTGGAAACCACATCCCCATTAACACACTTTCGTTTGGGTTGAACTCTAAATACCAATTAATACTATAATCTAGTGGTATTCTTCTTCATTTGTAAATGAGATGTCTTTGATTCGATTCTCACATATATTCCTTAAGGTATATAATATCGTTTGTTAAAAAAAAAAAAAAGAATTGTTATTAGCACTTCAAAAATATCATTTTAAACTCCAAACTTTCTATAATTAGAAAGAAAAATACACTTGTAAGGAGTGTAGAATGTGATATTTGGGATGTTAATAACAGTTAAAAAAAAAAAAAAAAAACTCTAAATACCAATTTGTTGGTTTCAATGAATAATCTTTCAAATTAAAGGAAAAAGGGTCCGCTATTCCACTTTAATCACTTCACTCACGCCTTTTGTGCCGTCTGGCGCCATTTACTTCACATCCTCTACACTGAAAAAAAAAAATCATCCCACCACAAACCCACCACTCATATCCCACCACGTCACTGAACGAAACTGATCCACCATAAAAGCCTCAATATTATTGGTCAATACATGAAACCTTAATAGACCAGTCAACAGAGGAACATCGAGAAACTAACCACCCCGGTCCAAACAAAGTCCAAAAAAATTTGAAACATTGAATATCGCCACCGCTCAGATCTACTGAGAGAGGGTCTCACTCTCTCCATCACTCTCTCTCTCTCTCTCTCTCTCTCTCTCCCCCCGAGCTTCCCTGCCTTCAACAATGCCGGCGACGGACACAGACTTCGATCTCAGAGTACTATTCCTCCAAACCCTAACAATTCCACTTTCATTTTATCTTTAATTTTCTCACATTATCTTTCTCTGTATTGGTGCAGCCGTCACCTCAGTCCGCCATTCCAATCGGGTCAGTTCCCCACCTCCATTTCTTGGGTTTTAAGCTTATGTATTAATGGGCATTGTGTATATGTAAGTGTGTTTATATGTTTGTGGGTGTATGTATGGGATTTTGAAATTTTGTGCTTCAGAGAGTTCGCATTTGCCGATGTGGGGAATTTGGAGCATTGCATTAAGTATTTGAATCAGACACTTGTTACCTTCGGATTCCCGGCGTCACTTGATCTCTTCGCAAATGATCCGGTCAGTTTTTCTTTGGTTTTTTAATTTGCTCCAGCAAAATTCTCTCTCTCTCTCTCTCTTTTTTTTTTTTTTTTTTTTTTATCTTTTTGATTGATGTATTTTTCAAATTTGTGTCTGCTGCAATTTTGTAGGTTTCTGTTGCTCGGACTTGCAATTGTATTTATGCTTTGGTTCAGCAGAGACAAAGGGATGTTGAATTTCGAGAGTCCACTAACGAACAGAGACAGCGGTATGATTCTCTCTAAAACTTATGCATTATTTGTTTGGACTTAGATCTCTGAATCGATAATTTGAGTGGAAAATGTGTATAAAGTTCCCCCTTTTTGTTTTCATTGGGGTTTTATACAATGTTTTGGGTTAATGTACTTGTATTATGTATTTGATTAAGCACATTGTTGTTATTTATTATGTTTGTCCGTTTTGTATGGACCTTTCATTTAGTTGAATTTTTTTTCGAATTTCAGTGTCCTGACGAGTGATTCCAATGCTTGTTGTACTATATTTTTATGTTATAGGCTGGTGTCTGACATATCAAGATTAGAAGCTAAAGTTGAGAGGCTTGAGGGGCAGTTACAAGTGAAAGATAGGGAGATAGCAACAATGACACGAACGGTTAGAAACTTTCATTTCTTTAAAAAGGATATTGTACTGGTTTTGTACTTTTATTGATTTTTTTGGGAATTCTCTATGATTAGGAAGCCAAAGCTACAGCAGCTTTTAAGGCCCAAATTGAGAAGCTACAGCAGGAGCGAGACGAGTTTCAGAGGATGGTCATTGGCAATCAGGTTGGGCCATTTGAATTTAATGGACTTTGTTTTCTGAATTTTGGTAGCTTCTATGTGAAAATGGACAAAAATCCTGACAAGTATCATTGCTATGTTGATGCTGCCAAAGCAAGTTAGGACTCAACAAATGCATGAGATGAAGAAAAAAGAAAAGGAGTACATAAAGTTGCAGGTAATATTGTCTACGTGTATTCTTATCCTGTGAGGAGAACATATTGGCTTCCTTAGGTTTAGAGAACTTGGATTTTATACGTGACCAACAATTACATGAGTGGACGAGATATTAGATTTGGAAAGAAAGAGTGATGCCATTCTAATTTCAGGAGAGGCTAAACCAAGTGTTGATGGAGAAAAAGAAGGAATCTAGATCAGGCATGGAGATAATGAATTTGCTTCAGGTATTAAAAGGCTGACTTACTTAAATTACCTTTTAAAATTTCAAATTCATCCACCTAATTTTACATTTCTCTCCCTTAATATTACGTGCAAACAGAAAGAAGGGAGGCAGCGTGGAACATGGAATGGAAAGAAGGCTGATAATGATTTTCACAAAAAGATTGTATGTAGCTTAATTGTCTTATTTAAGCTTTTCGGAACCACATTCTTGTCAAATTTTGAATTTACATTATTTCCAGGTGGATGCTTATGAGGCAAAAAATCAAGAACTAATGGCTGAGAATTCCGATTTAAAGGCATTATTACGATCCATGCAGGTAAGGTTAATCATTGTTGTCAATTTTGTGGCTCATGACTCGCAATTTTCACTAGGTGTACATATCTTTAAATGGCAGCATCTTTAAACATTTTCACTGACTGCCATGGCAATTTTTTAAATCCTATTTTTGGTCTTTTTGTGTTTTTCTATTTCATGATAAAGAATTAGTGAAGTATCGAAGATACAAGTTCTACGTTTTCAATCACACCAACAATTTAAATGGGTCAAATTTGTGTAATATTCCTGTTGCTGTGGGTGAGGGGAAAATACCAAAAATATTGCTAGAAACATGGATTGTTATGTTGAAGCAGAACTTTTTGAGCTATCTACCTCAGATTAAAAATCATGAGCGTGAACATTATAGGTGAGAGGTCTTAGGTTCGATTCTCGTCAAAGGCGAATTTGAACCACATTATTGCTAGCCCATTGTGAGGCTAAGCCCACCCCCTCCCCCTTAGTGTAGATAATACCGTTTGTTCAAAAAAAAAAAAAAAAAAAAATCATGAGCGTGATTCCTGTGCTTGAGTTTGGAAGCAGAAGCCATACATAGGGTTATGGGAGATGGGGCCTGTTAATGTGCTTTTAGTTTGTTGGATCTATTGTCCTAGTTTACTTTGGGGTGATGTTAAGTTTGTTTTTAGGACACCCCCTATATAATGAAGATTCTTTCCTTTTCTTGCCTGATCAGTAAGTCAATGCATCATTTTACTACACTTTATTGTAAGAAGTTTACCCTCCACTTTGTTGGAAACAAGCATGAAATCAGGAGCCTTTAGTGTATGAATGTGTTCACGTTTCTAAGATTGTGTCTTTTAATGTTTAGTGCTAAAGTGTTAAGGACAGTTGAAGAATTGCCATCTTCACGTTGCTAGTTTCTTTCGTAATCTGTGCATAGGAGGAACTATATCCTGGATATAGGGTAATTTGGAATTGAAAGATTTTGTGCTTCCATCGTGCCCCATGTGTGTAGTTGTACCTATGTATTGTTATGTTGAAGCAGAACTCTTTGAGCTATCTACATCAGATTAAAAATCAAGAGTAATTTCCTGTGCTTGAGTTTGGCAACAGAAGCCATACAGAGGGTTATGGGAGATAGGGCCTGTTAATGTGCTTTTAGTCTGTTGGATCTGTTGTCCTATTTTACTTTGGGGTGATGTTAAGTTTGTTTCTTGGACACCCCCATATACTGAAGATTCTCTTTCTTCTTCTTTTTTTTTTTTTTTTTTTCTGCCTGAATATTTAGGATTAGTAAGTTAATGTATCATTTTACTACAGTTTATTGTAAGAAGTTTACCCGCCACTTTGTTGGAAACAATCAGGAGCCTTTAGTGTATTAATGTGTTCACGTTTCTAAGATTGTGTTTTTTAATGTTTAGTGCTAAAGTATTAAGGACGGTTGAAGAACTGCCCTCTTCACGTTGCTAATTTCTTTCGTAATCTATATGAGAACAATATCCTGGATATAGGGTAATTTAGAATTGAAAGATTTTGTGCTTCCATCGTCGTTCCCCATGTGTGTAGTTGTACCTTTTTGTTTTATTCCCTGCCAAATATGCTATTGTTGCAGCCTTCTGATTTTCTTCCCTCTGCATCACGTTTGTTCATATCATTTTAATTCAAATCCTTCTGTTCTTTCTTTATTGTGTAATCTTTTCTTTGGTCCCCATTTACTTGTCTGTTTCTATCCTATTCTATGACAAAAGCTTCTAAAGAACTGTCATTTCGTCTATTGATGCTCACATTTTGTGACACCCATTTTTGCTTCGTTTCTGTTGTATTATTTTCGTTTAGGGTTTTGGGTTGAAGAAACCTTCAGTCTTTGAAACTCTTTACCTTATTTTCGGGCATTAATCCTTGTGCCATGTAGGAAACTGATCTCTATCTGCGTTAGATGGTATCATAATTTGTGGATTCTTTTGTGATAGGAGTTCAATGTCTTCATTTTGTGTAGTTTCTGAGGATGTCGAATATGGGCATGTTAAGTGGGGACTGTAGTCAGCATCTAGGAAGCACCTCCCCCTTATCTAACATCTTTACATCACCATATTAATTTCATGTTTGTCATACTTCTAGTCATATTTTTTGTTGAGAAGTCTCCACTATCTTTTTCTTCGTATGCCATTGGGTCGTAACATTAACTGGATTAGTTGCCTTGCAGGTTGATATGCGCGATTTCATAAATGCTCCAAATGGGTTCTCCAAGCAGTCCCGGGATGTAAATGAACGAGTTGAAACTGACCACACTCTGTCTCCACTGGGCGGGAGGACGGTATTACACTTTCTAAATGGTGCATGGATGAAATGTTTCATTGGTTCAAGTGCTATTTGTATCATTGAATTTACTCCTTGCAGGATGTCTTTGACTTACCTTTTCACATGGCTAGAGATCAAATAGAAGAAAATCTTCGAAATAAGATGGCTTCCATAAAGGTAGTTTGTTTTCCATTAATAAATGTTCATCATGTATCTTGCAAAAAGATGAAATACTGATGGGTTTCGTTTCTTATGTTATAAAGGAGCGCATGGTTCAATTGCAAGATGCACAAAAAGAAGCAGAGGTTACATCTGAAGTAACCGAGAGGGAGCTTGAGCTTGAAGCTCAACTTGTTGAGGCGAGGAGCATAATCCAAGAGCAGGTTTCATCCTTTTGCTCTTATGTATACATACAGACTAATGATCTCTGGCGAGATATTTTGCATGTTAGTTGCCAGGCTGTGGATCATGATCGCACATTCAATGGTTCTAATAGACTTCTTCTGCATCTCCTCTTGTAAAGTTATGGTTTCCTTTTTATTTTTAAGGTGTCACCAGAAAAGTGCACAAATTTGCAATATTTAAGAAGCTGAATCTCCAACTTTCTGGTTCTGTTTCAAATGCTAGAATTTATTTGAGAATTTATATACCCGTTCAACAATGTTATCTTACCATTCAGTTTGTGCAAGTAAAGTGGACTAGGCATTACCAGTTCAGTGATGTAATTCTGCTGTTTATTATGTTTTTGGTTGAGGATAAACATGGAAGATTGGTTTTATTGCAGGCATCCATAATGTCTAAACAATTGGCTAAGTCCGAGAGGCCAAGGTATTTCCCTTGTCCCATTTACTCTTTCTTTTAAGTAGATATTTATATGGTTATATATTATGTAGGAATCTGAATGGCAGCCATTTTAATTCTGGCGGGGAATCTAATATTTCATCACCTGCTGAGGTAAAAATAAGATACTTATACAAAGTTCTAATTCTTAGGTTTGAAAATGGTGATTCGGGTTTGTCAAATTCACATATATTCTTGTAGAGTTTCCCCACATATTTCTATGTTCCACAAGTCTTATGTACGAACTTAAAAGCCGCACAAGTTAGAGAACTTGATTACTTTTTACCACTAGATCGTTCATCCCGGTGCTTTTTCATATGTCAGCCTCCATTTTCCTGTGTGTGAGAGATACTTTTCATACTGCGATAGTTTTAGATTCCTCTCATGTTGCAGTCTAGATTTATTTCGAACGGTTGCTTCTTGGCAAAGAACCTTAAGCATCACCTTAGAATGGAGCAACGTAATAAAAAGATTATGCAAAGAAACTAACGAAGATGTCAACTACGTATTCTTAGCAGTATGTCTGATTTTCTTCTCGATTTGATGTTCAGGGGGTAAGAAACTAACGAACCTGGTGACACCGAATTCTTTTGGCCAATGTCAAAGATTGTTGAAGCTGGCTGTACTATGGTGAGATAAATGACAAGAAGCATGTAAACTATTCTGTACTTGTTTTCTGACCGGAGTATTCCGAACACTCATTCCGCGACTGTAACGTAGAAGACTGTTAATCTGTATTGCCAATGTAATTATTATCTAGCTTTCCTTGTGGATATATGCCTCAAGCAGTTTAATCGAGTTTTATGATTACCTTTGACCCGAGATATCATAGTTGTCTTGTTCTTGCAAAGTCCTCTCACTTTCCTAGATCTCTCATTTGTTCCTATCTAAGTAGGATTGCCGTGTGGGATGATACGGCTGCAATTTTATAGAGCACGGCATCAGATAATGAAGCATGCAAGATGGGGGAATTATCACGACCGAATATCCTGGCAGGATGCAAGTATTTTAATTAGATGGGATCATGCAATTGCATGCATTATCACATGTACGGAAAATAGGGATTGCATGCAAGACTTGGAGCTAAAATGGGAGTCTGTATTAGGTTGCTACAAAGGAACAGTGGGCTTTTTGAACGATGGTGATGATAAGATGGCAACAATCAGATAATTGACCTTTGGTCTTTTATGCTAAATGATTTAGCATATTGGCATATGCTTTTACGCCGTGAGGCAGCGTGTAGATTTTTATGAAGCCAGATTCACTCAGCATGAATATTGGGAACTCGTTCAACCATGCACGTCGTCAATTGTGTTGATAAGGATTGCTCAATATGATTATCAAACAGTGGTTGATTATCCATTAGTATCAAGACGTGATTTATTGAAGTCCCTCCAATTCAACACAATTGTTCTGTGCAAACCTCTCAAACACCTTGAGATTTTTATTTTCTTTTTCTCACTAACGCATCTTCAATTTGGATAAACAACATTGAACAGTACTGGAGTCATAGAATCAGCTGATAGAGGAGCATCTTCAGTTTGGATAAACAACACTGCTTTGAGACCGACTGGTTATTTATCCAAGTCTTGGTCAACAAGGATTTCTGAGTCTTTGTGGGAAGAGGTCATCTCAGCAGCCTTCTCGGTGAAGTGAGGTGTTACTAAGTTACTACATTCAGCACATTGAAAGCTGAATTTATTATTGAACTTCGCAGAACTAGCAGCCATGTCTTCAAGCTCTAGAACCCAAAGGCCGAGACGTGTTCCTTCCTCGGTTGCAATCGCGAGATCAAGAAGTCAGTAGTGCGCTCAACGCCACATCAAACATATTTTTCTTCCCGGCTGAACTCGGCCGACGAGTTGGCATGCCTTGCATTCAACCAAATGACGTAGTTAGCTCATTAAATACTCGGTCTACGTGTCACGTAAGTTAAGTAGTTTTTAAAGTCAACACAGAGTCAATCCAACCCAAACCATTTTCTTTTTATGAATTTTTATTTTAATACTAATCACAACAATTAAGTTCTCATATCACCTTCATCAGTGGAGATGTTAATGGGATGACGGAGGATTACAGCCTCTTCGAGTAGTCCATAAGTTTAATGGAGTGGAATCCAGTTTCTTAATGTAGTTTGGTTAACTACTTTCTCTCTAATCTCCTTAATTAAGTAATATAATCATTCTACCTTTCCAAAACACCCAATTGTAAAATGCAGGAAACACAAAACATGAAAAGTCAAACTTCATACGTGATTTTATGGTTCATTGAATCAATGATGCTTTACAACCACAATTGATTCTTCTTGTTTTTCAACACAAAACCGGGGTTATTTCTAACTTTCTAGACTACTAGATAATACGTGCATTAGTAACATATTGTGGTGTTGTGTAAAAATTCTCTCTTGTGCGTACGGGTTGTGCGCATGAGCTCCGAATGACTTAGAGACGACGATATTGCAACCAAATATCAATGTTATGTTAACGATGCTCATTTTTAGTAGGATGTTCTTGTCACTGGCCACAAACAACGCTTGTGTGTGCGTGTGTGATTACTTTCCAACTTTCTAATCAACTTTCTAGATTTCTGGATAACACGTAAACGCATTGGCACAAAGTGATTGCGACACTCAAAATTTTTCTCCAATAATTGTCAATTTATTTCCTTTGTAGGTAATTAATTGGCATATGCAAAATATGTTAATGCATGAAGTGGTAAATAAGAAGCAAAGGTGAGTTGTCTTGAGAGTTTGGTAAAGCACATGCAAGATAGGCCGCCCAACACCAATGGAGCTTTGATTGGATGCATGTTTAACGTAAGCTTAAGAATAAAGGTAAAATTCCTCTTTCTCTTTGCCTTCCTTCCTTACCTATATCACTTGCAATATTCGAATAAATTGCAAATAAATTAACCTAAATCTACTTTTTGGATTGTTAATCAATCTTCAATAATCAAAACAAGAGGATCATGCAACCCAAGACACCATCACATGCCTTCAAAACCGGATTCAAATCTCTCTATATTTATACACTACCATTCTATAAACATAATACTTCCATTAAACTTCTCATCATTGCCTCGAAAACCCAGAAAACTAAACTGCAAAACACATCGATTCAAGTCCTCAATTTCGTTCTAAACATTGGATTCAAGTCCTCAATTTCGTTCCAAATAATGGGTTATGAACCTCGAAAGGAAATGGAAACGAAAGGAGTTTCGGCGCTTGGAGGGGATCAAGAGTTTTTGTTCAACAGAAACCTCTCAAGAAACTCCTCATCCTCATTGGGTTGCTCTTCTAGGGTTTATTACTGTAGGAGCACTGAAGGGGTTCCATTTAACTGGGAAATGCAGCCAGGAACACCGCGGAACCCTCCGAAAGAAGAAGTGATTCCACCGATAAGTCCTCCCCCGGCTGTGGTCAGCTTAGGGCTACCCAAACCCTGCATTGATCAACATCCTCGTAGTAATAAGCCTCCAACAAGCCCTCTGCATAGGCTCAAGTTTTGGACAAAAAAAAGTAAGAAAAATAAACAACGTAAGAATAATTTTCAACACAATGTTAATGTTGTTGGTGAGTCAGATAAGTTTGATAAGGTCGAGTTTTGCAGCTCTGACTCTGAGTTCATGGCATCGTCAACTTCGCCTCGGAACTCAACCTCGTCATCTTCATCCTCGTTTTCCTTTTCGAAAGGGCAGTGCTCGAGTTTAAGGAGTACTCCGGCAAGGGATTTGTTCACTAGTTCTGGTCATTTCAGCTGCAGTCCTTGGAAATTTAGCTCGCTTCTCACTAGTGCTGGAAGGCGAGTTTGATACAGCGTGTCGTTAAGTTTTGCATTATGCTTTGTAATATACTATACATTTGTTTCGTTTCTAGCAAGGTTCTTTATTAAATTCTGACTTAATTCTTAGCCATCTAGATGTTATTACGGTTAATAAAGAGTAATGCTAGGGAGACTAAATTTGTAAACTAAATGTTGTAAACAAAATGACATGAAAATTGGTGATTGGATTATTACTTAATCGTTGATAAACGTGCTCATTTTTTATCAGTGACAACTCATATGGTTTGCTAATTTAGTTTACAAATTTAGTCTCCCTATGACACGCCCCAACCTCGTTATCCTCAAATATCAGGGTAGGCACGTGCTGACCGACACCTTAGGGTGACGAAGCCATTTAAAATATGCATACAACTAAAATATTTAATTAGAACAGATTAAACTAAAGCAGAATCGTGTTCAGAGCATACAACTAAGCAAAAATAATGTAAAGAACTACTATAGAAAGGTACGAACCAAGGAATGAGACTCACACAGAAGAGGCTTGAAGATGCCTAAGTGGGAAAGTCCTGGCGACGGGATAATGTGCCTTGAATCTAATTCCTGAAGGGGGCGCAAAATCAGAAAAGGTGAGTGGACCAACGTTTATAATATTAGTACTAATGGTAGGAAAACATTTTATTTTTGAACATAATAACCCCCTGTTTTGAAAACATATATATAATACTACATAGTAGGTTTTATGAAAACCCTAGCATGCAATGAAAAATGTTTGTAAAATTGATACGTGTAAAACCATGCTAAAAAATGATGAAAACGTCGCTCGAAGGTAAATCCGTAAATCTCATCAGTGAAGTACTCAACTAAGGGTATCATAGTCGCCTGAAGGCAGTGCCTGTCCATCACCCGAAGGTGAAGCTGAATAACCTGTCTATCACCCGTAGGTGAAGCTGTATAAAATAGCATACATCCACACCGACACTAGCTGTGGCTAGTGAAGCTGTCCGACACCGCTTTCGGCGGTGAAGCTGGGAGTATAGAATATATCATATCTCACTCCTCCATCATCTGTGTCCTATGGCCATAGACATAATACCCATGGTGTGCAGATGTGCCGTATGATAACCCACTAGATAGTACCGAAAACATATCTCAAAATCTCAAGCCAAATCACCAAAGCTCAAGGGTTCAAAATCTCATTTCATAAATCGTATATAAAACATATTTGTAAATCCAAGGAGTTTCATATATGCAATTCCAATAATTCATAACCGTTATTAAACGTAAATTCGATAAATTATAAATATTCCGTAAAACAATTTAATTAAATCATAAATTCTATATAAACCATAATTATAGAAATCCAGAAAACATAATATAAAACATATTAAATGCATGAAATATGAAATACATGCTAGGCTAATATTTTATAAAAATATATAAGTTATGAAGGGTTCCACTCACCGATTTTATTAAGATGATGTCGCTTCCCGCCAACGCGGCTAAACACAATTAGGGACCATTTAGTAAAACCATACTAAAACATTATAATTTAAAAAAATGGATGGTGGACACGTTGAGCAACCTCGGGTTTTTCTTCCACGCGCCACCACGCGTGGCGGTCGGCCGACCTGACTAGCTGGAAAATCCAACATATCCAAAAATTCCCAAATTTTATAGGAATGAATATCTCGATGAGATGAACAACTTTCGTACTTGAGACCAAGGCCAATTTGGCCGGTATAAGCCCCAATTTCACGAAAACCCGCCGAAATCCTAGATTTGGGTGTACTTTGATTCAACCTCCATAATCACTTCAACACCTCAACCAATGATTGGGCATTGTTTCTGAGCTCAAGGGAAGTACATTGGTGGTGGAAATTGCATTAAATCATTGCAGGAATGGTAGATTCACTGCCATGGGTGCCGTCGGAGCCGACGGCTTCGATCTTCATGAATCAAGGTCCAATTCCTTTGATTTTGGAGTGAAACGTGAAGAATGAAGGTTGTAGAGTCGGTTCTAGGTGGTGGATAGCACAATTTGTCGAAAAAACTGAAGAAAACCGAAGAGAACTGCCGGAATTAGCGCTGGGTCAAAACCAGGTTGCCCGAGTTGGTTGGGTGTAATCGGGTCAAGGGTGATCCGGTGCATCCCCTTTCTCTCATTTCCCCTCCTTTCTTCTCTCCCCCATTGGTCACTTCCCCTTTCCCTCTCTTCCTCATTGTTCGGTTTCCCTCCCTTTTCTCTCCTTTATTTTCCATCTCCACCGACCATCTTTCCGATCCTTTAATCTGGACCACAAATTTGGCTTTCCAGATTTTGCTCCAAAAATCCGAAGCCTTCCAAAAAATATTCAATTTACTAAAATGCCCCCGACTTTAAACATTAATATCTCCTTCATTATAACTCCAAATCACGTTCCATTTGCGCCCACGCATTCGTAGCGACGAGTACTACAAGATTACGCCAAGAAAATGGACCTTACATGACATGACAAGGTGGTCAACAAAGGCCAACACTTTGCCTCGAAGAGCATTTCGTAAATTCACTTATTAAAATTATAAAAATCATAATTTTTAGGGACAGGTCGTTACACCCTAGCATTACTCGTTAATAAAATACATGATTTGTATATGGATTTAATGGTTTTTATTTGTTTGGGAGATTCTGCCACTAGTATTGCAGCTTAATGATAATCATCTTTACCTAATTTATTATGCTGGTTTAAAATGTGACTTATCCCGAATTTACAACCAAAGATGGAGCCGTTATTTTTTTTATCGGGTGGGCTATAATTCTAAGTTACATAACATGTTATAAGAGCCTCCCACATTGTTTCTCTCGTCCACGCCTAAAATGTATATAATGTATAAAAACATATAAATAAAATCTTAATAAACAAAACTCGATTGTACTAAAGTAAAATTTTAATATAATACTTAATTTTAATACAATGAGAATATGTCAAAGACTAAGACAATCAACAAAAAAAAGCTCCACAAACATAAACAACTTAGTAGAATCCTAAATTACGTATCCTAATTTAAGTGAAACATTAAGGCCTCGTTTGGTACGCTGTATAAGGCACCGACTAGGACTAAGAACACAAAACCGAGTGTTTGGTGTCAATATGTATTAAATAGTGACCGGATTATATAATCCGGTCTCACCTCTTTTATACGGCTTACACTCGCTTGGTTATATGCTTCAAAAGCACCGTATTATTTAGTCGGGTAGAAACACACTTGCTCGCTCGTTTTCTCCGTCCTCTCGTCGCACTCTCTTGTTCCTCTTGCATCAAGAATCTCAGGTTGCTAAAATTTTTCTTCTTCCCACTTTGTTCTACCCTTCTATTTTTCTTGAAATTTTCCACGGCGGTTGTTGGTGGGACTGCTGGACGTAATTAGCGGTAGGGGCAAAGCAGAAGTTGCTAGAGGTGGGTTTCTTGTAGTTGACGTCGTGCTGGGCTTCCTCCTTGAGAGCCATTTGGAGGAGCTCGTCCTTGTCCAGGTCATTGCTGTCACTCAACATTGCTGGAGATTCTGTCCCTCTCTTTCTCTCTTTTTTCACACAACTATGTATTTACGCATTCTACTCAAATTGTCAAAAGTGTTATGGACCGAATTAAGAGATTTCGTCTGGATTGATTAATTAGTAATTGATATTTTGTTGTGAGGTAATTAAACTCAAAATTGGGAAAGATTTTATTTGGACTTTTGAAGGAAATTAAAGGTGGTGATGAATCAATGACAGATTTGTAAATTAGGTTTTCTCGGGAAATATTTCAAAATGAGAAAGATGATAAGTTTTGCTGGGAATTGATAATAGGATTTGATGGAAAATGATAGGATTTGAAAATTATGAAATATTTTATTTGGGCAATTTGATTGGGGGAAGATGAAGAAGGGAAGATGACGACTTACTCTTTTTTTTTTCTTCCTCTTATCGGCACAACACCAACCACAGTATGAATAATACGGTTGTTATCTGATATCGCACCAAACATTTGCTAATTTAGTCAGTAGTATTCGATGACTATTTATTCTATATGATTGAAATAGTCAGTACAATCCGAGCTGCCAAACGAGACCTAAAGGTTCTCAGTACTTACTCGGGCGAGTTGGGTTGAATCTATCGTTTTGAAGGGATACACATTCTACAAAACTAGTTTCAACTATCCAACCGTCAAACTTGTTTGTATATGCTCCAAGATCACATACGTAAAAAAATCGTAAAAAACAGACATTCAAATATTAGGTAATGGGACGAAACCTTTCGACGGTTATAAACGAAAACTCACAATTTTGTTGTGGAAGTGATGTGGTTATACTTTGTTTAATGTCCATGACAAATGTTATGAGTTAACAAAGGCATGCAAATTATTTTTTTATCATAAAATACTATGTTAAGTTATACGCCTTTTTGCTTAACAGTTTTAATTTAATTTTATGGTCCAATTTTCTCTATATGTATTCTAAGTTATATGATCTATTTATTGTAGAATTTAAATTAAGCATCAAACTTATTTCAAGAATATTCCAACGACACATGTGACCATTGATAAATAATTGATTCCAACAAAACCATATGCCTTAAAAATTTATTCTGACAATGAAAAAATTTTGTCAGAAAAATATGATTACTTCCGACAACAACTAAGCACCCTTGAAAATATAAAAGCATTACCGGGAGCACTTTTTTCCCTCAAAAATATAAAAACATTACCAAGAGGCCTTTTTTCCCCTCAAAAATGCTAAATCAATTTTGTCAACATGAGTAAACCTTCGGAAATAACCATTCTATTTCCGATAAGAACTTTACTCGTTGTTAATACAATTGGCGCCAATTCTTCCCGCCAAACAAAAGTGCATTTCCGACGAAACTTGAGACTTTTTCCAAGGACATTATGTGCATTGGTAATAAAAATTTGTTTCATGTCATGTTACCGACGACCCATATTTTATGGTCACAAAATGTGCTTTTTACAACGGTTTTTTTGGGCCCTTGGAAAATCTTCGATAGTAATGACTACTTTTTTTGTAGTGCCTTTCATCCAATTGAACTCTAGGATAAAATTATATCATAAAAATCCTTCCCAAGTCATTTTGCATGACATTAATGTAAACACAAATTTTCTGTGACAAATGAAGCAAGAACACATGTACAAAATAAATTTGTATTAATGAATTTGTAGGGTTACAATCTTTGTTTACAAGTTTCCTTTGATTCGATTTCCAAAAGATGTGTGGATGTGTAGGTTGTTGATCCAAAGGTCGCGATGACTTGATCTTGGATGAACGGTTGCAGTGAGGTTTTGGCTCTTGGCAATTTGAAGGATCGGCACGGGTAGTAGTGCTTGATGATTCTTCGAAGGTTTGGTGAAGCATACATAGAACTTTCTGAATTCTTCTAAGAGTTTTGGGGATTTGTATGCTTGAGCTTTGGCAGCGATTGGGTGCTTGAATGATTTCTGGCTCCTTTCTTTTGTCTTGGAGCGTCCTATTTGTAGACTCTCTAAGTCTTGCATACATATGGATTTGACCTTAATTGTGGGCTTGTTTAATTGACCAAATAACCAAGACTCGATTTGTGGGCTGGTTCGTGATTTGACTCCATCAATTAATATTTTATTTAATTAAATTAAAATCAAATAATTCCCTTCTGCCAAGTGTTGACATGTGTCCTTCTTGATTACTCGTCCAATTTTGATGAGTCATTTCCATGTGTACAATTTATGTAATTGTTGACCCCAAAAACTACCTAGCCTACATGGCACGCATGCCGAGTAATTAATAAGCTAACTACGTCATTCGGTTGTGTGCGGGGCGTGCCAACTTGTTAGCCGACTCATTGGCCGAGTTCGGCCGGGGAGTAAAATATGTTGATGTGGTGTTGGGCGCGTTGTTGACTTCTTGATCTCGCGACTACAGTCGAGGAGGAACACGTCTCGACCTTCGGGTTCTAGAGCTTGAAGACAAGGCTGCTAGTTCTGTGAAGTTTAATATCAAATTCGGCTTTTAGTGTGCCGAATGTAGTAACCTGGTAACACCTCACTTCGCCAAGAAGGCTGATGAGATGACCTCTTCCAGCATGACTTGGAAATCCTTGTCGACCGAGACTTGGATAATAACCAGTCGGTCTCGAAGTAGTGCTATTTATCTAAATTGAAGGTGCTTCTTGGTCGGCTGATTCTACGGCTCCAGTGTTGTTTATCCAAACTGAAGATGTATTCAGTTACCTTCACAGTGCTGTTTATCCAAACTAAAGATGTGTTGGCGGGAAGAAAGGGAAGGGAAAAATCTCAAGGTTATGAAGAAGCTTTGCGCAGGGCAATTTGTGTGTTGATTTGAAAAGGCTTTCTCAATTGCCTGCTGCTTTGTATTTATAGAGCTGTTGTACTTGCTTGGTGGCTGATACTTGTTGCAGAATACAATTGCATTCCAAACTCATGAAGCGATTTACGTTCTGCACGCTAAAGCCTATGTTTTAGTCATTTGACTTTTCCAACATGGCTAAAACCTATCTTTATCTCATTCTAATCCCTTTTATTAATCCAAAGCTCAACTCCAGATAATCACCTCTTGCAAACTGGGGCCACGTGTTTATTTGCAGCAACTTGATGCTCTTCCATTTTATCTCCAATCATTTGGTTGTTATCACTAAGCCAATAACACATCAGGGACATGCACGACATTAATCAAACACCACTCACATTGTTAATTTCTTCAAATTTGACTCTTAATTGCATGGAATTAATCTCCAAATAGAAGTCTCCATGGCCTCACGCTGCATGCAAAAGCAATCCCATCTTTAATATCTTTGTGCTGATCTCCTACTCCAAGCTGTTCCACTCTACGTGTCCCAAGTTAACTTGAACTCTGTTATTACTTCCAAATTGGAGATAATTTGAATCCCATTTATCCCGTATAAGAAAATGTCAATGAATCTTATTAAAAGATAATTATTATGATAAAAACCATAATATTATTCTTCAATAATAACAAAATTATCTTCACTTTTCCATCCGACAGTTGGGAGCTATACTCATTCATTGGCCTTGATTGCAGAGGCCGATGGTGCAAATTTTTGGTCCAAACACATCCCCCAATTTCCATGAGTTTCAGCCTTTAAGCTAAATAGTTGAGGAAATTATGCTTGCATTTGAACATTCGTAGCTGCCAGATAACTCCATCGAATACATATTGATTGGACGAAATTTGGAAAAACCTTGTCTTTTACCAAATATGCCCACCAAGCTCACATAGGTGAAATGGTGTCCAAGTCGTCGATCGAAATGATTCGTCGAACCGAAGAAACCATCGAATTAACTTCTCAAATCAAGGCCTTGGATTAGAGTTGACGGTTGAGCAAAATTTCGAATTCGACGCTCTCCACAGCAAGCGTTAAGATTGACATTGATGTTGCCGAATGGGTCAATACCACTGAACTCGGCTTATAGCGCAGTCAAGCTTAGAAAAGCATTTGCACTTGGCCTAAAAATCTTGAACCAATGCCGACAACAATGGCTTTGTAAAAATCTAGGCCTTACAATCTTGGCCTAATTCTTTTCCACCGAACGACCTCTATTCGACCGAGTGCAAAGATGTTGATATATATATATATATATATATACTCTCACAAATGCACCACTAACTCATTTTTAAATGGCCAACCAATTAATTACTAAAGAGCTATTGGCCTTTTCATTGTTGAGCGTTACTTCGATCGAACCTCTTCGGTTGTGGCCTTTCGTCGCTCAACCTTGATTGTAAGACAGCATTCAAGTTTAAGATCCTTGACAAACTCCAACTAATGACTACTTCACCAAAGAAGGATATGCTACGTGAAAGTCTGCCACTTGAAATGGGTGGCTTTTCATTTATATCATGACCATGCCCCTTATCTCCTTTTAAACTAAAATCATATCATCTTTTGCATGCCATCTTTTGGCTGTAAAAAAAAAATATGATTCCACCAAATTTTTTCTTTTCCTGACAAAATACCACCAAGTGGACCAAATGCTGATGAAAAGATCCTCGACCGAGAGACAACAATTGGCCGAGACTCCACCTAAAAAACTTGTGAAATTGATGGGTACCACTTCACCATTGAACACCACTTATTGCCTTAGTTGGAACCATCGTCGGCTATTTAGCTGACCTAAAACACCATCAGCATCGAGATCATGGTGAAGCAGCACCTTCAGACCATCCACTCTACTTGGTCGAATCGGCTAAAGAAAACAGGACCGAGGAAAACTTGATTCTCGATAGCTCGGTCTACCATCAATTTTCGGCCATTGCTTTGGTGAATACTGCTCTTTGCCTGTGACCATCGACAAATGCCCATGGTGATTGGCATCCCCAATTTCTCAGTTGATGACAGAAAAATTGAAGCGATAAAAATTTGAAACCAAGACAACGAACCCGAGAAAAAAAATAAGACTCTGGCCAAGGAAATGAAACGGTGGTCAAAGAAGCCGAGAAAAAGATAAGACTTTGGGCGAGGAAATGAAACAGTGGATAAATACCACTTTTTCCCTACTTCTCTGCAGCAGACAGTAAACAACAAATGCCCTTTGCATGCTGACTTGTAGTACAAATATATGTTGCATATATTCTTCTTCTCATCACGAGAAAAACTTGTGTGGGACTTGGCTTGTCATTGAACGATGCTGAGTGGCACTACTATCCACTCAAAACATGCTATTTAGAAGTTTTATCTACAATGTTGTTATAATTTTATATCTAATTTTTCATAATAGAATTTTCTATTAAATAATTACACCTCCCACTTTTTTACTCAATTCCTCCTCTCCTTTTTCATTTCAGATTTTCTTCCCAGTCGCGTATTGTTTCTTCTCTTCCCCTTGCTTTTCTTTGAAAAATTTGAAAAAAAAAATAAAAATAAAAATAAGAACCCACCTTCTCTAACTTTTCATATCATGGACTAGAAAGTAACTAATTTTGTCCTTTTTTTTTTTTTCAATTCGGAAGCTGATTTTATCATATGAACTTGACTTGATTGATTAACACACGAATCTCTAATATCCAACAAAGATGATTCAAATTAAATCTACCATTTTCAAACGAAAATTTTCTCGTAATTTGCTGTACAAAAATTCAAACCCCATAAGAAAAGATAAAGATGCTTCCATGATTCTATTGGTTCATTCAAATGCATTTAGGCAATGGTTTTATAGGGTGGTTGGTTATCTCAATCAAAACACGGTTGATGGTTTTTTCGGTTCTAAAGTGAATTCTTTATTTTTTCTCTCCTTATTCCTGCATATATTTATAAGAAATGCAAGAAAAGGAGTGGGACAATTTGAGAAGGAAAGTAGACAGATAAAGAAAGGAAAATTATAGAAGATTAGATGAATTAGAATATTAATTAGGAGTATTTTTTATGAAAACTTTAAATATAATATATGGTAAAAATTATATTTAAATCTTACCACGTGGCAAGTTTTGAGTGGATAGTAGTGCCACTTAGCATCGTTCAGTGGCAAGCCAAGCCTCACATAAGTTCTTCTCCTCTATCAGCGAGTGTAAAAATGTTTAACCGTTCAAATCACATGTTGCCCCCCTTATTTTCTCAAGTCTCAGCCTAAACAGTCGAATGATTAAGAAAATAATTTATTTATATATATATATATTTTAAGTAAAGGAAAAGAAAAATGGTTGAATCATAATTAGGAGGAGGCCAACAATGCTTTACTCCGAACCAAGATAATTTCGTATTTTGATTTTTTCCAAAACCAAATAAAAGATCATCTCTAAATAATCTTAACTCAGCTAAATACTCCTTATTCTCGGCCGCTAAATGTGTTGAACAATTATTAAGTCCCTTGGGTATAATAATTTCGCCAATCTCGGCTTTTAACTTGAACAACTTAGCTGAACGAGATTTCTCCATACCGACTTTACCGCTAATAACCATATTGACTGTCATGGTCTCAATGTCTAAGATCACATCTCCAATTACCATATCAATTGATGTGGTTTTTTCGGCTAAGCCTATGTCTCGGCCTTGTTTGTCATTGGAGCATTCCTTACATTTTCTGAGTCACTTTTTGTATTTGGCTCATAAACTTGAACCTTTTCTTCTAGGCCTACCAAACTCTCAATCTCGACCGAAAAAATAGGTGGCTTAACCTTTTCTTCTTGGGCGAAAATATTTTCAGTCTCAACTGAAAAACTGGGTGGCCTACCGTTTTCTTCGGCCAAAGTAACAATTTTCTTAGGCTGATGTTTGATTGCAGCCAGAGCAGAAAAAATTGATTTGAACCTAAGACCAGAAGGCGTTTTCTTATTGAGCCACTCATAAAATCGAGCTCTTTCTTCATTTAACCATTGATCTTGTAGGTTGTGATGAACTTTCCCCTTTATCATGTGAGAGAAAGATTTTTGCCGTTCTTCACATGCTTTAAGGATCGGTTCCGCATCAAGTTGAACTAGGTATGCATCTAATCGGCTGAACGGAGCCGGATTGACATCTTGATATATCATATGAACTTCGTAGTTTTAGCACTAAGTCCCACCGGGCATGCCAAAATGTTGACCCTAAAAACTACCTAGCCTATGTGGTGTGCAGATCGAGTAATTAATAAGCTAACCACGTCATTCGGTTGTGTGTAGGGCGTGCCAACTCGTCGGTCGAGTTTGGCGAGGGAGTAAAATATGTTGTTGTGGCGTTGGGCACGCTGTTGACTTCTTCGCCTTCGGGCTCTAGGGCCTGAAGACAAGGCTGCTAGTTCTGTGAAGTTCAATATCAAATTCGGCTTTCAGCGTGCCGAATGTAGTAACCTGGTAACACCTCACTTCACCAAGAAGGCTGATGAGATGACCTCTTCCAACAAGGACTCGGAAATCCTTGTTGACTGAGACTTGAATAATAACCAGTCAGTCTCGAAGCAATGTTGTTTATCCAAACTGAAGGTGCTTCTCGGTCGGCTGATTTTACGGCTCCAATGTTGTTTATCCAATTCTGAAGATGTTGCCAGTTGCCTTCACAGTGCTGTTTATCCGAACTGAAGATGTGTTGGAGGGAAGAAAGGGAAGGGAAAAATCTCAAGGTTGTTGAAAAGCTTTGTGTAGGGCAATTTGTGTGTTGATTTGAATCCCATTTATCCCGTATAAGAAAATGTCAAGATGAATCATATTAAAAGATAATTATTATGATAAAAACCATAATATTATTCTTCAATAATAACAAAATTATCTTCACTTTTACATTCGACGGTTGGGAGCTATGGTGCAATTTTTGGTCCAAACAGTTACACATGACGTATGCCACGTATGCCCTGATATGTCGAAACTTTAATTTATTTCACCAAAATTTCCATCTCTACAATTAATCCTCCTGATATTTATCCAAATATGAGACCACGTTCAGCCTTGAAATACCATCTGCTTACAAATACTATGTCAGACTCATCATATCTCCCCCCAATCTAACCAATTAATATCACCAGACCATTGCATTAGGAGTCATAATCTCCCACGTGGCCAAAGGAACATCACAAATGAATAATAACAAGAATATACCATTTGTCTTCATGTGATAATCATCCCATCTTGCATGCTTTGAAAATCATCGGATAAAAAACACAAGGAATGTGTATCCCCATTATTCCATCACCATTCAAACCAGCTGGGATCTAGATTTGTCGAATGAAGCATGGTTTGTACTTACAGAAGCTCGGCAGTAGAATCCTTGCAAAGCCCTGTTTGAATATTGTGGAAGGCGGTGGGTGCCATAAATTACTTGACAAAATTGGTGACTGAATTAAATAACTGGAGAGCCAGTCTTTCTTCTTCGGTGGGATTAGTTTTTGCGAAGATATTATGGGGTGCTATAAGCAAAGGAGAAAACGCCATTTTTCTCGGTCAAGTGTGCACATTTTTCTCGGCCAAGTTGCGCATTATTTTTGGCTTACGTTATTTTGATCAAGAAGAATTCGCCCAAATGTGCGCGTTCGACGTATACTACATTGTTTTTTATTAAATTTTTTTTATTTAGATCGGCCCGCAATCCTTTCTCTCTGTTCTCCATTTTCTTGATAAAATGATGATAGGAGGACCCTTTTGAAAAAAAAAAAGCTTTATTTCTGTTTGATAGAACAAAACGTCAAATGACCCTTTTTTGTTGAGTTGACCTTATTTTTATTTTTATTTTTTAACAGAAGTTGGGTTGACCTTATTTGAATTGTTTTTTTTCTTTATCTAATTTATATCGCATTAGCTGTGCAAAACCATTGCTACCTAATTAAAGGGGCTATGATTATGCCTAAAATTAGGAATTAATCCTTGGTTAAATAGAACATTAATACTTAACTGGTTATTACCCCCTTAATGTCTCATTAAATCTTCAAATTTGGGAAGTGACTAGACAAATTTTGGGTTTAAGGTGTGATTTGTCGGGATTAAATTCCTGAATATGTGAAATTGGTACGACTTTGATTTACCTTCCAAGTATGCTGGTCTAACTTCCTATATAAACAAAATGTGTCAAAGGGGACTGATACTTCTCTCCAATTCAACATACCAAAAAGAGGAAAAGAAGCAAAAATCCATGGAGAAATCAACTAGCAAAAATTCTGATCCGAAAACCCTTTCACTGTTCCAAACCAATGAGTTGTTTGTGCACAAAATTCTATCGAGAAATTCATCAGTTGGCAGCACCTCTTCACGTTCTTATTTTGGTCGTGTGGTTGGAGCTGTTCCTTTCCAATGGGAAGCAAGACCTGGCAAGCCAAAGTTGGATGCACATAAGGAGGAACCACAACGTTTTGATGGTTATGCAGCTGAGCTTCCAATGGTTATCGGTCCTCATCCAGCTACTCAAAGCCCAAGCATGAACGTGGCTAGGCATATTAATTATTCGGGGCCATTAACAAATTCGAGATTGCGTTCGTTCTGGAAGAAGTTGAAGAAGAATCACATTAAGGTGAAGAAGAAAAATTGCCAGAATACTCACAAGGTTCATCAGTGTAATAACAATGTTAATGTTAATGGGTTGGAACAATTTTGTCAACAGGCTGATTTGTGCATGTGTGACGAGGAATATATGAAATTTTGTTCGTGTGGCTCATCAAATTCCTTCTCTTCCTCGTCAACTACTTCAGCTTCTTCATCGGCTAGCGCGATGGATGCCCTAGCCAACTTTCAACCCTCCAAGATACAAAGGCTGGCAAGGGGTTTCATAAGATGGGCATTTTAGAGCTTTCTGTCGCTACTTGTTGTGGAACCTCAAGCTCTTCATCGTCACCAACAATGTGCCCCTTGGTGTGGCTTTATTGTTTCTTATGTCCGAATCTCGTGGATGACAAATCCGCTACCAAATTAGGTTATCAATTGTGTGCCTCAGCCGAACTCCCCCTTCTTTTAATGTAAAATATATCCTTGTACTGGAAAAAGAATAGTTTTATTATTGTGTAATTAGAAGTTTGGTCAATAACTTTCTGTTCCTCTTGTGAGTGTATCGCATCAATTTTAGATATAAAGGATATTGATAATGTGATGCAACAATGGCGAGTAGGTGATGAAACAACCAGTGCCCTTGTATGCTGGAAAACCACAATAAAATGGATTAATTGGCCACAATAAATTCTCCCTAGAAATAGAGATATACATAATTGCTGTGAAGCATATATATCATTCCCATTGGGTTCTCTTAACTTTCAACAATCCATGTTGGACTTTTATCTAATTATACATATTTGTTTTTTTTTTTTCCTTCTTTTGAGTCAAAAGGAGACCAGAGGTGAGGGGAATTTCAAATTTGGTCTTGCTTGTGACTTGTGATCACAACTAATTTATCTTGGACTAATGTGTATAATTTCCCTAATTGATTATCCTAGGTTAAACACTGAGGCCGTCACTGGTGTTAGTGATACATTTTGCTGTTTAGGCTTTGGTCATCGAGCTACAATAAGTCACTGAAAAGAAACAAACTAGAGGGATAAACCTCGAAAATATTATATGTAGTTCAGGGTGGGGGGAGGGGAGGGGGTCGGTAATCGGGCTGAAGATTCTGGAAGGTTACCAATTTCTGGGATTAGCCGCAGAAGGGGATCGTAGGGCCATTTCCAACTGAGGGTTGGCCAGAGAGCTCGTTTTAGCCCTTTGGCCCTCCAGGATATTAATATTTTAATGAACAGTACATGATCATATTTGCCTCCGTCTCCAATCGAGGGCCAAAAGGCCAGAGGGCTCGTTTTAGCCCTGTCACAAAAAACCGTCTCCAACCGAGGGCTATAGGGCCAAACATAATTTATTATTTAAATTTAAAAACTACAACAACTTAAATTTAAAAACAACAACAACTTAAATTTAGAAACTACAACTTATATTTAAAAACTACAACTAAAATTTAAAAACGACAAATTAAATATAAAAACTACAAATTAAATTCGAAAACAACATTAACTTAGATTTAAAAACTACAACAACTTAAATTTAATATCCATAATCAACATCATCTTCATCATCCGCCATTGTAGGAGTATAAAAAAGATGAAGTTATAGGAAAAAATGGAATTTAAAAAAAAAATGAAACAAATTTTGTAAAATAAAAGTTATAGGAAAAAAATGGAATTTAAAAAAAAATGAAAAATAGAAGTTATAGGAAAAATTTTGTAAATTAAAAATAATAATAAAACTGTAAAAAAAAAAAAAAATTCAAATGCAACGGCTAGCTGACGTCAGCTAGCTGTTGCATTTGAATTTTTTTCTTAAGCATTCCTGTCGGTTATAACCGACAGAAAAGATGATTTTTTTGGCTGGCTGCCCTCTAGCCTATACCTTGGTTGGAGACGGTTTCGGGCTATTTTCGACCCTCTGACCCTGTGGACCCTTCGGTTGGAGATGGCCTAAGGCGAGGCTGTGGCTACCGGAGACTGGTGGGGGATGGTAAGCCGAGGTTGGAATACAAAATGGCAAGGCTTAGGTTGCAAGTAATATAGCAAAATCAGTGGAGTGAATCAAGCTTTCAGATGTTGTTTGACTTTTTCTAATCAATCGATTGAATGAGTTACAGTTTGTCAATGAGTCGTGTATATTATATCTCTCTGATTACAAAATTCTGTAGTGTCTAGCTAGTTTCTGATTAATAATAAAGTTTCTATATTAATTTTGGATATAGTGAAACCATCCTCACAACATTATATATATTTTTTAAAATGGTTAGTTTCTGGTTACCCTTTGATAAAAAAAAGGTTGGTACCATTTTACTTTGAATGTTCATAATGGAATACAATTATGTTCAAGTATAATATTATGCATTTACTGTGTAATATGACACATAAAATTACAGTTTCAACTTTGTTACAATAATACCAACATCACTATGTGTAATTAAGTATAACGGTACGGTTAATATATAACCTTATAGTATAAATTTGGATGATCATAGTGTAACTTTACATTTGTTATAATTTAGAACTTCTCCAATTAATGGACTATCAAAATGAGCTTTTAGCCCAAATATAATAGTTCATCTCCAATCACACTCCACATCATGCTCTTAGGGCATTCCAGTGTAAACATGTAAAATTGGAGATGTAAATGGATTTTTACATCTCCGGTGAAATTTTCATTAGAATATTCGAAGTTCTAAAACGATTTTGCTCCAGTGGTAGGGTGTAAAAAATCTTGGATGTTAAAAATGTTTTTGAACAATTGAACAAAATAAACTTTTTATTTAATGTCATTTAAAAATGAAAGCAAACTAAATCTTATATAAAGGGAGAGGGTGATTACTGCTCCAATTAGGAATGGGCTTGGAAAACTCAAAACCGAAAAAAAAAGGGATCGAGTATCAAACCAAAAAAGACCAAACCGATTAAAAACCGAACGGAAACTAAAAAACTAAACCAAACTGAAGACTATAGTTCGGTTTTGTTTTTGGTGATTCAAAAATCAAAACGAAGAGAACCGAATGGTATATAAATTAATATTTATTTATGACGTTGGGTATTCATTGTTCAAATCTAATTCTAAGTCAAACATTAGCCTAATTTCAACCTAAAATTTGGTAAACCCAACTTCATGTCCAAATATATTGAAAGCCTTCATTCTCCATGCCGCATCTTCCTTCTCTCCCATCTTCTTTCTCTTTCTTTCTTTCTCCATGCCGCCTCACCTAGGCTAAAAGCAACTAGCCTCCCAGACCATATGAAGCAAGGCTGACGTCAACTACAATTAAAAATTTAATAAAAATTAATTAAAAATACAAAATATAAAAATAAAAAAAAATTTCTTCAAATACCTAACCATGTTCTCCTTACACCACATTTCAATATTTTCAAAAATTTTCAAATACTTTCAATCAATCTTTTATTATCATCCGAAATAAAAAATAAAATTAATCTTTTATTATTTTATAAAAAAAAATTAATAATATTTTAATACGAATACGAATTGTTTGAGCTATTCAGTTTAGAAGTGAAGATGCATTTAGACAGTTATTGTTCACTAAAAGCAATTACTATTCACTTGAAGGATTGAATTGCCTATTACCTGGAGGGCTTTTTAGGGGTGGAATGCTCTCAGTTCTTCCTTCTATCACCTCTTCTTTCTATTCCTTTCTCCTTCTATGTAACTTTGCCTCTACCTTCTCTCTCCTCTTTTCTCTATATGCCAGCCAATGGATACTCAATGAGCCATGTCCACCTTTGCCACCGATTCGACTTGGATTGATCATGGAGTCTACAATATTTGATCCATTTGCCACGACTGCGACACATAAGCACCTGCAACTTACCCGATTGCGACTCTGTCCAATTTTCAGGTTAAAAAAAAAAAAAAAAAAAAAAAAAATTTTAAAATCGAAAATGAACCTAACCGAATCAATTTGGTTTACCATTTTAAAAATTAAAATTGACAAAACGAAACCAAACAATAATTTTAGTTTGGTATGATAGGGAGACTAAATTTGTACACTAAAATTTGGAAACTAAAGGACATAGAAGTTGATGATTGGTTTATTACTTTCGTTTTCTCAGTTTCAGCCAATCTGCACACCATGACATTTTTGGTGATAATTCGACTTTCCGGTGGAGTTTTGATGCAAGGCCAATTGGAGAAAGAAACTAACAAGTTGAAGATCATTATGTCCTAATTTCATAATTTTCTATGAATTCAAACGTTCCAGTTTTGCAAGTTAATCCCGCAGAAGTTGCTTTCCCGTTAGTACTGTGCAATTGTGAGAGAACGACGATTTGATGGTTTTCCTAATTTTTTCGAGTGGCGTGCGATATATGCTTGGAAAGATAAGAGACAAAGCTATGTGTCTCATATTTTTACAAATTTTTTTAGAAGATAAATCCACCCCAAAACTGGCGTGCAAGACAGCTAACGTGTTTCCTAAGCCAAGAAGGATTCTTTCCTAGTTTGTGCCATTAATTGTTTAGGAGTTTGTTTTATTTTAGAAGAATTTCTCTAGACCTTTTAGGATTTTTTTTAGTATAAATAAGGCGTGCTAAGCTTTCTCGAGATATCCCCATGTCACCCACACCACTACACCATTCACCATCTCCACAATTTGCGAGGAAGAGCTTAGGGACGTACTTTGCCATGGATTCCGGGTTCTATCTTTCTTTTATTTTTATTTCTATTTGTAACTAAGTTATTTTCTAAGATTAATGATGAAGCCATGACATGAATATTTGCAAAGTACTTTGTTAATTGTTATCCGATTATATACCATGTTATATTCTTAATCTTTGTGTGTATTTTATTCTACATTTGGATTTTCTAATGACTAATCACCATTAGGAATTTTGTATATAGATATTTAGATAAATCTACGAGGATGACTAACCAATTAGGTTTATTGGAATTAAGATTAAGAAGAGTAGACAGACTAGTGAGGATGGCCAATATCAAGCTAGTCCTACTTGGTTGACATGATTCTTCAATGCTTAATGGGTTTTTATCTGTTTAATTGTATGCCTAATCATTATGATAGAATTATCATATAGAGACACAAGAGTTGATGCCTGACCACGGATTAATTCATACCTTAGAAAGAACAATCTTTAAAATTGGCATGGTAATTGGATAGTAGTTGGCTCTAGGAAAACTAAATAGGATTGTTATTGATGAATTCATAACCTTATGCTTTCTTGTGTCGTGTGTTTATTTTAATTAATTGTCTTTTCTTTTTCTTGTTAATTTTAGTCTTAATCAATTACTCAATTATTCAATTCAATTTATCCTTTGTTTGTTTAATAAAGTCTAGCGTGATTAATCGATTAAATTGGTGTTAAAGCAATCCATGTGGGATCAATCTCGTATTTGCATATATTACAATTGATTCGTGCGCTAGCGTGTTTAATTTGGTTCAAATTAATCTGTTATTTAGGTTAGTTTAAATATACATCAACACATCATTTAGTTTGCAAATTTAGTATCAAATTAGCCTCCCTAGCATTATCATTTTTATTTTAGCTAAAAAGAGAACTGAAGTAAACTGAACCCACCAGTAGCTCCATTTATCAAGAGAGAGAGGGTGTGGTGGTCCCCAATTACTTTTTTGTCAACAAATAGCTAATTACTCGCATGTAGAACGCGCGTATTATTGAGGTGTCCTACATCATTATTTTTCATAGAATCCAATACGGCTTTGTTCGACTCCGAAAAATAATCCGAAAGATGTCATAGATTTGTAATGATGTCCATTACCTTGTTATGAACATTTTTTTAGATTAATAATTTGAATGTATTTTCCAATAATTTCCTCTTCTTTGATAACAATTTTCTCGGGTCTCACAATGAATATGCAAACGGAGACAAGAATTATAAACAACAGAAGGTAACACAACCGATTTGTGGTCAAAGTTTCCAAGTTCATTGGCAGGACATATCAATACGTAAACATGAAAAAAAAAAAAAAAAAAAAAACTTTGTAACTTGTAAGGCAAGTTAGATCCAACTTAAATGCTGCATAAACTAGGGCTTTAGAAATGGAAATGTTAATAAAATTTAAAATAAAGTTATTTCTTTCTTTCTTTAAAATAAAGTTATTGATTAAACCAAAACTAATGAGTAAAGGCATACTGATTGAACTCCAATAATCTCGAGGGTGGATCAGTACATCGCATACCCTTGATTTTCCATGAGCAAATAACTCATCCCTATTTGTCATCATCACCCGAATTATTACATGAGAAACCAATGTTCACCCCCTTGTCTTCGTAGTAGGATTTTCTCTCTTTCTATTTACATCCCCTCTCTTCCTCTCTTCTTACACTTTATTTAATTTTTTTTTTGTTGTCTTTTTGTCTCTATAAAAGTATCAATATAAGATGTTGACCTGACTTCATCGTAACCCTTCAAATAGAAGGAGAGGGGAGGGGAGGAGAGAGAGATTAGGAGGGGAGAGAATCTTCCTCTCTTGGCTTCACCTCCTTGGCACATGGTGACTTTGCTCGCCCCTAGTTCACCTGTTCTATTACTATAATAGAAACCTAATGTTCATTATTAATTAAAAATAGGTATCTCGACCACTAATAATATAGGTTAGTAGTATTCATTTCTGCTACTTGTGAGTGATAAGTCTTAAGTTTAATTTACCCAAATAACGAATTTGTAACCAATTATGACTAGCCGATTATTGTGTGCCAAAATTCTACCCAAAATATCATTATATATATATATATATATATATATTTCCTTCCATAGTGTTAATGTGATAAGTTCTGTTTGTACTAAAAATATTATTGGGCCTCATTAAAGGCCCAAGTCGTAGAAGACAACAGAAAGAATGGATTGGGCAATTAAGTTGTTCTAAATGAACATTGTGTGCCCAACACCTTTTGACTTGTCAAAGATACCAATCATAACTCTCTCTCTCTCTCTCTCTCTCTCTCAAAGAACATTGAAATTGAATGCAAAATACTTTTACATTTTTGAAGGGAAGGTGATCTTATGATTAGTAAAACCCCTGTCTTGGTTAAGTTAATTTGGGTACACCGCCTAATTCTTTTGTGCAGTATCACTTTACCAACTTTAGGACGGCTAACCTTTGGTTGAAACCCTTTACAAGGAAGCATCATTAACCCATCTGATGGCATCAAATCCAATCCGATAAGAGTTTTTGAGTGTTTCAAGTTTATTTGTGCATGTACTTTGTTTGTTTTGTAATATCCAGTACCATTAATATCATAAAAAATCATTCAATTCTCAAATCAAAAGTGAATAGTGTGACATCCCACATTACCCAGGGGAGTGATCCTTATATGGATATTCTCATCCCTACCTAGCACGAGGCCTTTTAGGAGCTCACTGGCTTCGGTTTCCATTGGAACTTCGAAGTTAAGCAAGTAACGTACGATAGCATTTCCAGGATGGATGACCCATCGGGAAGTTCTCATGTGAGTTCCCAAAAAACAAAACCGTGAGGGCGTGGTCAGGGCCCAAAGCGAACAATATCGTGCTACGATGGAGTTGGGCCCGGGAAGTGGTCCTGCCCGGGCCGGGATGTGACAATTTGGTATCAGAGCCTAACCCTGGTCGTGTGTGTGCCGACGAGGACGTCGGGCCCTTAAGGGGGGTGGATTGTGACATCCCACATCACCCAGGGGAGTGATCTTTACATGGATATTCCCATCCCTACCTAGCACGAGGCCTTTTGGGAGCTCACTAACTTCGGGTTCCATTAGAACTCCGAAGTTAAGCGAGTAGCGCGCGAGAGCATTCCCAGGATGGGTGACCCATTGGGAAGTTCTCGTGTAAGTTCCCAAAAAACAAAACCGTGAGGGCGTGATTGGGGCCTAAAGCGGACAATATCGTGCTACGGTGGAGTTGGGCCCGGGAAGTGGTTCTGCCCAGGCCGGGATGTGACAAACAGGATAAACCATACTTTCATACAATATCTTAATTGAACTGTATGTAATGATCAATAAATTTATTTAACTCTATGTTTACATGTATAAAAATTCTAGTAATCCATTATCTTTCTACTATTTACTTATTGTATGTCTTATTTACTGTCTTTACTTTCCCGCGAAAGACTAAAGTGGTGTGTTTTGAATATATCCATTTTAGATTAACCCATCTTAGTAATCTCAGGTCTAATATTGAGTGATAGTTAAAGTCCCTAACATGCAAGACAATTAAAAGAACTAAACCTGAGCCAAGCATTGATGTTATATATTGATTAATAAGTTATATTTACTTGTGGCACAAGTATCGCATATACATATAACCTATTCTAAGTATAATACTGTGGAGCAAAAAATAATCAAGAAAATTATTGAGGTGACATGTGAACTTTTGGGTTAAAAAGATAAAATTACCCTTATGGCACACCGGGATTCCCATGTGCATGCAACAGACAATAACGGCTTAATCAAGGAAGAGTCAAAGGTGATCAAAATGGTATTTATTCAAATCCCTCTCATCACTCTTCCTCAAACCCCTACTCAAAAGGTAACTCCCAATTATCATTTTTAAGTTAGGATTGATTGCCAAGTTAATTGCAAGAAATTATTTCACATAATCTCTTGGAATTAAACTCATCATTCTACCAATAATGGCCGGTCCCTATTCTCCAAATAAGGTCGGCCACTCCCCTATAAATAGTCTCATTTTCTCCACCAAAAAGCTAGTTCATTCTCTCCCCAAAAATTCCTAAACACTTTCTCTCCCAAATTCTAACTTTGAGATCAGAAATTTTTCGGCCAAAGCCCCCCATTCATCTTGGGAGCGTGAGGCTTTTGGCCTTAATATTAGGTGTTATTATTTTGCACGTGCATTTTCGTCAAAGGAGAAGACGGCGGAAGTTTGCATCTACAAATTGGTGCTTTCATTGAGAGTCTTGATTTACACGCTCGAAGAAGACTCTCACATTCAAAATTTCTCATTTCTTGTTCATTTGTGGATTTTTCGTAGTATCTTATTCCTAGAATTTTTTTATAAAATTCTGTGAATAAACGTAAAAGAAAAGTACAATGACCAGAAATTCGAAAACCACGAATGACTAGAAATTCAGAAACCACGACAAACAGATGTTCCTATGTTCAACGATTTAGATCAAGTGATGGAGATCGTGACGTAGCCCTACCACGACGATCTATGAGGCTCAACACGACGATAAGTGGAGTGGCACCACCCTTACGGGGCATCACTGTGGCAGCCACCACGGTAGCAACCACAACAACGGCCCTCGGCGAACTCACTACCTACAGAAAGCAGGCTACCTCGCAGTAGTAGCAGGCCTAGGCCCGTGCCACAAGGAAGTCAGGCCAACGCAAGGCATCCTACATTCAACATGCCTAAGTAGCTGCAACAATTGGAGCAGCCCAGCACTCGCAGGCCTAAGGTCAAAGCATTCCAAAGCTGAGCCCAAGACCCGCATGCCCAAGTCTTGCCGAAGGAGGCCCAGTGCCCATACGCTTCAGCAGCCCAGCCTATGCTTATTGTCCAACCCGCGCTTGCAACCCAACCTACTCCCGTGGTCCAACCCAAGGTCTGGCTCACTTCCGTGGCCTTCATAGTAGCCCAAATCAGTCTAAGACAGATTCAGCGATCCCGACTTTAGATTTCTGGATCGATGATTTAACTATGGGTATTTTCACCCCATTTCTCCACAGAGTTGACATTTCCCAACTCAAATCTTTCTCCAGAGTCTATTACAATTCCACTATTCAAGGAGACGCATATTGTCCAAGCTCTTCCAACCTAAATAGCGAACAACACTTGTCTCGACAAGTCATAGAGTTTACAAGCGCCCTCGCGTAGCAGACAACCTTGGTGAATCAGCTCTTGCAATGTATTGAGATGAAATGTGCCCTAAACGAGGTGTCCCGAAGTAGGACAAGGGCAGATGATGAGCTTCTCCAACAATGTCCCAGTAAACAGCCACTTGATCAGTCATGAACCGAGCATTCTGGCAATTCCCGACTGGCCCTTAAGATAACGTATACTCTCCTCTTAGCGCACAAAGGAACGTGCACTCTCGGTTAGGCCCACGGACGAGCATACATTCACGGTTAGTGCCACACTCCGATAATCAACATGAGCAACTTTCCAAGTAAAGTATTCATTCATGGCTAAGCCCACAAGGAGCATCATTCACCTCACATCGGAGTAGGCAGCACGACAAACAGAGAAAAGCAGTCACTCAATCTAGCTCAAGTTTAACCGGCAGCCTGCAAGGAATTTGCTTGCCTGCTAGGAGCATACCACATGTACCTTAGCCAAGGCATAGACGAGCCGAACACATGGAAGAGCAGCCTAGACATGTAGGTCACGATTGGGGGAGCTAATAACTCGGCTACCCTAACAAAGGTAAATTTAAGAAGAAGTAAAGAGGCTCCTGACTGAGTGATTGCGTGATTTCCAACGCAACGAGGTCACTGATAAGGCATTACAACGAGACATGACACACCCCGACCGAGATCGGAGCGTGCTGGCCGTCACACAAAGGTGACGTAGCCATGTGCACGTGCGGAAGCTAATAAAGTAAAAATAAAAAAAAGTACGAATAATTAGAAACTAGCATACAAAGTACTAAAATAAGTGCTAGTAAGTGCGATACAATTTCAGAGCAGATCTATAGCAGCCCAAACCAAAAACGACAACAGTAGTACGCCCGAAGGCGACCCTTCAATGTGGAGTGTCTGTCAGAACACCGGAAAGCCCTCAAGGGAAACCACCGCAACGGCTAAGCAACTAGAACCTGGAGGGGCGCAAAACAAAAGCGTGAGTGGGCAAAAACAAGGCTCTTTGAAAACCATTTAGAAAAAAACATTCTAACCCCTCGCCGTAAAACCTGTATACTTCCCAGAAAATAAACATATAACCGTATGTATAAACATGCAAAACATGCTCAAGGGTATGCCAATCATGCTCAAGATATGCCATGCCAAAGCCTCATAATGAATGTAAGTGCCCAGGTATAAATCACATCAATAGCATAACATCTGGCAGCCGGAGTCACCTAACGTGACCTGTACGGTTGCATCTAGAGCTCAAATCTCAACTCTATAACTGAACCTGCCCACGAGTCGGAACCACTCAAGGTGGTCTGTACGACAGGCCTGGGTGTAACATATATATATACGCTCTAGTGCTACGATCACGTGAAGGCTGTGCGAATAATCGCGGGTCACTTACAAGTCGGAACCACCTAATGTGGTCTGTACGACAGGCCTATGCACCTAACTTGGATCCAAGCTGAGCGTGTGGTGCGGGAGGTGAACATCACGTGAAGGACTGTGCCCTACTCTGGGCGGGAGCACTAACACTGGGGGTGCAGGTTATGAACTCTCTAAGTCTCTTAAACTACTGTTGAAAGTAATATGAATACCACTTACCTGGCACTTACCTGTGCGTCCTCAGTACCCAATATGCATATATATGTATGCCATTACTAATGCGTGCAATGATGCATAAACGATATTAATAACATGCGTGGCATAAGGCAAATAACCCTTTTTAAATCAATTTCTGGGAATATAAATGTATATAGGTATATACGGAAAACAAAAGCCCACTCACTGATATGTGGAAGGGTCGTAGCCCCCCTGCCTCGCATGACCACGCTCGTCCTCGGGGTACGTGTCACCTATATGCGAAATAACTACGAAAACGTCAATCTAAAAGCACATAACCAACTTCTCGTAATAACTTCTCATACATTGCTCAAAATGGACAAATGAATATACCAACGTGTTCTACACAACCTCAGGATCACAACCATATTTTTAAAATAATTTTCCTCCGCCGCACGCGCCCCCACGCGCCGGCCAAGGCACGGACCTACGCGCCCCCCACGCGCGGCCACGTGCCATGCACACTGACGGTGTCAACAGACACCGTCAGGAATATTCCGTTAAACTGACGGAATATTCCGTTAAACCTAACTGACGCCGTCACTGCCGTTAGGAATATTCCGTTAAACTTAACGGAATATTCTCCTTTCTTCTCCGGTCTACCCTCGCCGGACTCCGGTCGCCGGAAAACTGGGGAAAACTTCAATTTCACTATTCTCCTTCGTTTTTCAACCATTTTCTAAGATTCTTGTACCAAAAGAAAGCCCTAGACTAGTAGAATCACGTTACACAACTTTTAACAGCTAAAAACCACGCGATCATACCTGTCTCAAAACTTAAAACTCGGCCAACTTCGAACCAGGCCTTCCCGATGTCCAAATTCGTCCAACGAGCTACTCCGACGCTCCTTAGGACCTCACCAACACACCTACGAGCTCAGAAATCCCAAAAACTCAATGTATAAACTTTGCATGAATAGTACTCAAATCGGCCATTGATGAATCGACGTGAAAACCAAGGATTTCTCACCTGAAAATGGTATGGCTGTGCTCGCCTCGACCTCACGAGTTCAATGGTGTAGTTGGTTCCCTCGATCTGCTAAGGTTTGAGGGTTCTTGATGTGTGTCCGTACGTTAATGGTGGAAGAGAAGAGAAAGAGAGAGAGACACGGGAGAGACAGAGGGAAAAAGGAGAGTGACTGAGTGTGTGAGTGTGTGTGTGTGTGGTTCAACACATGCCACACCACACAAAACAACCCACAACGTGACAAAAACGAACTAGGGGCAAAAAGGTAATTTCACACGTGCGTTTAATAATCCCGGGACGGGATGTCGCAAGACATGACCAACATAAGTCGATCACCTTTCACAGATGAGATCGAGCAGGTAGAGCCTTCACGCAAGTTCAATATGCCACATTTCACACCCTTCAAAGGAGATGGAGACCCGGAAAAACACTTGAAGCACTATCGAAGCACAATGGTTCTTTATCGGAACAACAACGCTCTCAAGTGCAAGATATTCACCGCTACTTTACAAGGTGAGGCGCAAGATTGGTTCCACACCTTGCTCAATCCATCCAAAGTTTTGATGAACTTTCTTTGGTTTTCACCAAAGCGTATTCATCCTATCGCTCGATCAAGAAGAAATCTGATCACTTGTTCAATGTGAAGAAGAATCCAAAAGAGTCGTTCTGCAAATATGTGAAGAGGTTTAAAGCAAAGAAGACAAAGATAGTCATATGCGACGACTCGATAGTTCTTGCAGCCTTCCAAAAATGACTCCCAGTAGACCACCTCTTGTTCAGAGAATTGATCATGAAAGAAAATCTAACTCTAGCAGTCTTTTTCATTATAACAGATAAGCATGCACTTTGGGACAAGGCTCGGTGAGCAGACGAGGCACTCGAATAGCCTCAAAGAGAATTAGCAGTAGCTTAAAAGAAGGAGGAAGGGAAGCAGTACATGACAAAACATTTGAAGATGATGCAGTACCTAAAGAAGGTACGAAAGCAACTTGAGGCATTTCAGACTTACACCCTCACTCAAGCTCCTCGGGTAGACAACGCTTACGTGGAAGCGCTTACCGGCCTAAGCTCCACCCTGGACCATAAACTCAAACGATATATTTGGGTGAAGTATTTAGACAAGCCAAACATTGAGGCAGAGCCAGCAGCCGAGGTGTCACAGGTTAGTGCAACTCCAAACTGACAAGATTCCATTATAGATTACTTGGTCAATGGCACATTCCCCATGGAAAAATTGGAGTCTCGAAAGCTCCAAACAAAGGTAGCACGTTACAACATGGAACAACATTCTTGTCCGAAAATCCTACATTGGACCACATCTCTGCTGCCTAGCATCTCCCGATGACCAAAAGGTGCTAAGTTCAATCCACAAATGTGTTTATGGAAATGACTCTGGAGGCCGATCCTCAGCACAGAAGGCTCTTAACGCAGGCTACTACTAGCCCACCATGCATCAAGACGCTAAGGAGTTAGTATAAAAGTAGACGAGACATTGGTCGTTCATGCAATAGGCAATCGATTTGGTAGGGCCAATGTCGTCCGCTATTAGGGGCAGAGGCATGATGACCGTGGCAATTGACTTCTTCACCAAATGGGTGGAAGCAGAGCCCATGACAACCATAACTCAGAAGGACATAGCTCGCTTCATATGGAGGAACATCATTTGCCGATTTAGTATCCCTTAATTGATCGTCACAGATAATAGCCCGCAATTCACAGGCAAAGATTTGACAAAGTTCTCCAAAAATATGGCATCAAGTAGCACATGTCCACGCCAAGGTATCCCTAAGGTAATGGGCAGGCCGAAGCATCCAATAAGACGATTCTTGACTGCCTTAAGAAATCCATCTTCAACAAGAAAGGAAAATGGCCAAACAAACTTCTCAGATGTCTATAGGCGTATCGCACAACCAAACGACGAGCAATTAGTGAGACTCCTTTCTCTTTGGCATTTGGTTCAAAAGTAATGATTCCTCCCAATGTCATCGTGCTAAGTATCAGCACTATATTGCTAAGCATCGAGCAAAATAGAAAGGAAATTGCCATAAACTTAGATCTGGCAAAGGAGAAATGCAAGAAGGTCATCACCCGTATCGCAGCCTACTAGCAGCAGCTCATCTTCAGCTACAACAAAAGGGCCAAAATCCGACAGTTCCAGCCTGGAGATCTAGTTCTAAGAAAAGCCTTCATCACTGCTCGGAGAGAAGACTCCAAAAAGATGGATCCCATCTAGGAAGGTCTGCACAAGATCGGCAAAGTAGGTGGCAAAGGTAGTTACACCCTCGCCACCATGAACAACAAAGAGATCGAGAAGCAGTGGAACACTTATAATATGAGGAAGTACTATGCATGATCTCTCGCTACATCAAAGCCCGAAGACTTAAGCAGCTCGATGGGCACTACTTCGTAAGCTGAAGACTATCCAGTTGTTATGCAGTTCCTACCTTACAGCTAAGTTATCATTCGTTTCACTCGTTTTTCAATGAAGAATTTAGAAGTAATTTACAACTTGGCTTGACTACATGCTTATAACAACTGATCACCCATACACTTCAAAAGAGGACATCGCCCTTCTTAGGAACTTTAGGAATTACGCCCCCTTGGGGACCAACCATGCTCTTTAGTGTGAAAGGGTAAACCAACTCCCAGACACCCACATGGGTTTGCTCTCCAATGTGGGAGGATAAACTTTACACTTCGAATATTCAGAAATGGATAGGTCGGGCTACCCTGGTGTAACTAGGTGCACAATGGCTTGTGTCGTGATTCCTAGAAGTAGCCACAATGGTCTTTTTCAAGGCTTAGCTAATTGAAGGATTTTGGATCTCTTGGCCTAATTTGTAAGGAATCGGGCCTTAGAGATGAATGAGGCAAATTTCGCAGTACGTCCTATGGACGGCTGCCCTGGAGCCCTTAAACTGCTACTGAGTGCACTAAGGTAGCCTACGCTTTCTAAAAGACTGCCTAAGGCTTGCCCTTCGAGCAGTAAGCGCGCGTTAAACTTATACAACCGCACATTTTTGTGAAAGGTTAAACAAGTTAGCGTGCATATACAAAGCTTTATCCACTGTCAACATGTTACGCAGTCAATAAGCTTTACCTCTACCAAGCGCGGAATGATTGTTTAGATATATACTGATTCTTAAAGTGTTGTGATACTTGCTATGCAGCCCATGTAATTGGTTACAAAAAAGACAATGAGTTCTCTTGGACCTTTGCTTACGAAATTCCATACAACCGCGTATTTTTGATATAAAGGTTAGCGAATTTCATAACCCAAAAATCTTGAGTATGTTACGATGCAGGCCACACAGCTCAAAGGTTAGCAACCAAGTGGTCATGCATACTCGGCTGCTTTTGTAAGTAAGTCATCTGGCTGCCGACCCTATGGCTAACAACTTGGCAAAAGTTCTACACCAACACCTATGGCTGCATAGGCTACATGGGCCTGTTTGCTTATAGAAAAGCAGCACGCCTGCCACTAATTTAAAGGTTAAAGGTTGGGCGTAAACAAAAGAAGCAAAGATGAAGAAAAACAAAGGAAGTAAGTTTATTAAATTTTCTAGCAAAATTGATAAACAAATAGCAAAGGCTGAAGGAGTTCAAGCAAAGGAAAAAACAACAAGGAAAACAAAGAAAACCCTAAAGGCAATCTAGAAGGCTACCGTTCATCAACTTAGACATTCCACGACTACTCGGTCGCCACACCTTCAGCAACCGTGACGCTTTCAGCAGTGGCATCATCCAACACTTCATCCCCGGCTGCCCCAGCCCAGGCACTAACTTCTCCGACTATTTCGCTAATAGAAGCCTAAAAAGTAAAGGCAAGCAAGTCTTACGGAGAAATAGGGAAGGTCTTAAAGTCTTTCCCAACAAACTCAAAGTTAGGGGCCTACCAAAAAGATGATCTATGTAACCCAGCTTGTAGAAATCAGCTTGACTCTAAACAAACGAAGCCTCAAGCCTAGCCTTCTCACCTTTTAGCTGTTTGTTATCCTCGTGCAGACTAACACGGACGCGGTGCAGCTCTTCCACTTCCTTCTTCAGACTTTCGTTGATCTTCAGTGCATCTTGGAGTTCCAACACTTGGGATTCAAGCCTATTGACGATCTTCTTGAAGCGGATCACTTGATTATAAGCAACAATCAACTCTTCATCATTTGCATAAGCAACGAAACGAAGCTCGAAAACAACACGCTTAAGATCTTGAATTTGAGGTATGTAATATCCAATCTCATTCTCTGCACTTTCATTCTTAACTTGGATCGCGTCAAGCTTAGTCTTTAAGTCAACGATCTCTTGGCGAGCGGTCTCAAGCTTTAGAGAAGTGGGGGCAGAGATATTAGATCCCCTTAAAGCAACGAGCTCAAACTCCAACTTCTTGATCTTCTCAGCAGAGGAATAAGCTTCAATTGCCATAATCTTTGCCACCTCCTTGGCAGCCTTGGTATCTTCTTGGTCAAGGAGCATAGACTCGGCTGCCAAAATCGCCATTTTCTGCATCATGGCAAGTAGGGCCGTCATTCTATATTTGGTCGTATGCTTTGCAAAGGAACTTAGGCAATAACCCCTCTAACGCCATCAACAAGCTTGGCATACGCGTCCATGTCTTCAAGCAAATTTGGTTTCAAAAGTGCATAAATCTTAGTAAATCAGTCTCAGCAATGAGGGGAGTGGGCTTTGGTGCTGCTTTAGCAACATAGTCCACTTTATTGCTCTTCATAGTGGCAAACCTTTCAGAAGGTGAACCAGACTTAGCTCTCGACGGACATCTTGGCACAAATTTCAGCACTAGGGGCAAGACGGAACCTTTATGCTGAGCATTCCTATCAGTAATCGTAATAGCCATCTTTGGCATGGAATGCATCATCGGCTCAGATCTAACAGCCTCATCTTTCTTCCCCTTAGAAGAAGTTAAATCAATCATAAGCTTATCGGCAGCACGTGAGGAAGTCTTCGGCTTTTCTTAGCTGACATTTCTTAAGCAGGTGGGGAAAATATCTTCTTTCTACCTTTATTCACTACAGGCTCCAGGACAGTGATCGGACGAGCCAATGCCTCCATCTTGATCCGCTTTATCTCCTTTCTCGGAGGCATCCCAACTTTCTCCTAGTGAAGATGACTAAGCAGCCAATGCCATTCATGGTACTCAGAAGAGATACCTAGAGCAGCATACACCTTCTTTATATCTGGAGAAGTCTTGGGAGTTGAGCCGAATTCCAAATCTACATAAGCAGATGAGGACAATCAATAAATTAGAGAGCAGCTAAGCAAAAGTACAAAGCAACCTAGAGACTAAACAACCAATTTATTAGTGATTAAAATCGTTGGAACACGCAACTCAGGGGAATAATTAGACTCTTACTTTCCACTTATCCCCAAAGTCTCATTGGCTAGTCATGATCTCATTTCCTCGAATGATTGAAAAACCTATGGCAGGATCGTAGCTGCCCAGCTCCTTCAATGTGGCCTATGTCAAAGAAGTACCATAATTTGTTGATGGTCAAATCCAAGTCAAAAAATTGGCTTAGATTGAGGAACCTCACCATTACACGGACCGCATTTGAAGAACATTGAACATGGGCACACTTCATAGAGCAAAACACTTATGGGAAAAAACGTGGCATGTGAAAAGTAAATCCCAACACGAAGTAGTAAGGGTGAAACTTGATGGCTCTCCAAGCTCCACTATATGGCTTACGGCTGTTACCTTCCTTAACACACTTCACTCGTACCCCCAATGAAATGGCGTGCTTATATGCCTCAAGAAAGTCTCTAAATGAGTCATCGGAGCTAGTTCCCACCTTACTCAAAGACCCGCCTTGACGATACAATGGTGGCATGCCATTATCACTTTTATGGCTTGAAGAAGACATGCTCAAGGAAATTCTACAAAGACGTGAGGAAAATTTGTTAAACGGTTGCAAAAAATAAAAATAAAAATTCAAGGCATCAGGCCTTATGGTCCAAAGACCAAGTCACGGCCCAAGACTGCAGGAACCCAATAGCCGCGCCAGGCCTCACGGCCTGGTCTTTCCTTTCTCTAACATGAGCCTAAGCACAACTGCCCAGACCCAGTGCCTTTCAATCTCGGCCCAAGCTAAGAGTTTCTTGACCCAAGCTGAGCCCCAACTTGCCTCTACTACCCACATCGCTGCACCCAGACCTTGGCTCGCGCCGAGCCGCTACCGGACCAAGTCGACAGCAGCAATGCCATGGCCCTCTCCAACCATTTTTTCACACATCCTCGACCCCTGTCAAGCCAAATTTCAAGCCATGAAGCTCCCAAAAATTAAGAAAACAAGGAAAATTAAAAAAATTCTTACCTTGGTGCGGCGTGAAGACAAAGAAAGCAACGAAATACGATCTTTTACACATGCAAGTGTAGAAGATTGCTAGGGGAGGGGGAACAAATATCCTCTAGCTTTCTCTCTCTTGTAGGGTAGAATAAATTGCTCTCTGAAGTTGATTTAATCATCTACTTAAGGTAGACTTAAATAAACTTCAGAAGTAATTTATTTCCCTTTCCTAGAAGGACCTAATTTCCAACTAATGAGGGAATCTACATCAAAATAAGAAACAATATTATGTTCCTAAAGCAAGGGAAGATCTCTACACCTGCTGCCCCTTCTTGCGAGTAGCCCAACATGTATGGGGCATTTATGGAGCCAAAAATAATCAATGAGGTGACATGTGGACTTTTGGGTAGAAAAAGACAAAATTACCCTTAAGGCACACCAGGATTCCCACGTACATGCAACGGACAATAAAAGCTTAATTAAGGAAGAGTCAAAGGTGATCAAAATGGTTTTTATTCAAATCTCTCTCATCACTCCTTATCAAATCCTCACTCAAAAGGTAACTCCCAATTATCCTTTTTAAGTTAGGACTGATTGCCAAGTTAATTACAAGATATTATTTCACATAATATCTTGCAATTAAACTCATAATTCTACCAATAATGGCCGTTCCCTATTCTCCAAATAGGGTCGGCCACTTCCCTATAAATATTCCTATTTTCTCCACCAAAAAGCTGGTTCATTCTTTCCCCAAAAATTCCTATACACTTTCTCTCTCAAATTTTAACTTTGGCATCGGAAATTCTTTGGCCAAAGGCCCCCATCCAATTCATCGTGGGCACGTGAGGCTTTTGGTCTTAATCTTAGGTGTTATTATTTTGCAAGTGCATTTTCATCAAAGGAGAAGACGGCGGAAATTTGCATCCACAAATACATCTTTTCGCTGGCGGAAACCAACGGTGGCACACCTTTCATACAACAATTGCATGATTCACTAATGAAGGCCAAGGTGAAGCCTATAATTGAGAAACAAACTACTTAGCGAGCTACTATTTTTTTTAATTTTTTAAAATCAAAATTTAAGGGTAAAGTTAAAATTTTGTTAAAAACATGTGATTATTGGAATGATAAATCGACGAATGGCTGCTGATGTGATTTTGGAGGGTATTTTACATGATATTTGGCACCTTGCCAGCTATATGGAATTCGTGAAGTTTGTGTTTTCTCATCGTGAAACCAATAAAGCGGCACACGCTGTAGTGGTTTTCTTTCAATCGGCAGGTGGTTCTTTTATTTAGGATTGTATTGGTCCCGATTTTCTTTTTAATATTCTTGCTGAGGATGTAAACTTATCTATTAGACTTGATTGAATAAAATTTATCTTTTGACAAAAAATAAAAAATATGAAATACAAAGCATTTTTTTAAGAGAAAATTAGAATTAGATGTCTCATTTTAGACTTTTGTAGACTAAACATTTATGCTTTTTAAGTTTTTGATTAAGCTTTTGAAACATTTGATTAAGATACTCAGACTTGAACTGTAAGATCCCACATTGCCCAAGGGTGAAGATCCTGTAAGCCTTATATGTATATTCCCATATTTACCTAGCGCAAGGTCTTTTGGGAGCTCACTGGTTTCGGGTTCCATCGGAACTCCGAAGTTAAGTGAGTAGCGAGCCAGAGCAATCCCATGATGGATGACCCACTGAGAAATTCTCATGTGAGTTCCTAGAAACAAAACCGTGAGGGCGTGGTCGGGGCCCAAAGCGGACAATATTGTGCTACAGTGGAGTCGAGCCCAAGATGTGGTGGGGGCCTGGGCTGGGATGTGACAATTTGGTATCAGAGCCAATCCCTGGTCGGAAGTGTGCTGACGAGGACGTCGGGCCCCTAAGAGGGGTGGATTGTAAGATCCCACATCGCCCAAGGATAAGGATCATGTAAGCCTTATATGTATATTCTCATCTCTACCTAGCACGAGGCCTTTTGGGAGCTCACTGGCTTCGGGTTCCATCGGAACTCCGAAGTTAAGCGAGTAGCGCGTGAGAGCAATCCCATGATGGGTGACCCATTGGAAAGTTCTTGTGTGAGTTCCCAAAAACAAAACCGTGAGGGCATGGTCGGGGCCCAAAGCGGACAATATCGTACAAAACCGTGAGGGCATGGTTGGGGCCCAAAGCGGACAATATCGTGCTACAGTGAAGTCGAGCCCGGGGTGTGGTGGGGCCCAGGCCGGAATGTGACATGAACTACTTCAGATTAATTGAAATTAATTTACATTTAAATATCTGTTATATATTTTAAATAATTTCAACTATATTTAAGTCTAAAAATTTAAACTTTTCAAATCTAAATATACACCCACGCCAAATGAAAACGTACCAACATTAAATGAAAACATACCAACGTCAAACGAAAACGTACCAATCCTAAATTAAAACGTACCTAATTATAAACTATATTAAAATGAATATTCATCTTTTTGGAATGTTTAAAAATATGTTTGATTCATACACAATACTCTAGATAGTCTTGTTTTTTGGTACATAAGTCTCTAGAACAACTTTTAGTTGATCGGAGATAAATCCTTATTATTGTAGATAATGATAAATAATAACGATAAATCATATAATTTTGAATTAACAAAAAGGCTATTGTCTATTGATTAATGACTCTTTCTATTAAAAAATAATTAATTAAAGTAATTTAAACTTTTACATTGTTAATGACTCTTTCTATAAAAAAATAATAATTAATTAAAGTAATTCCTCATTATTAGGACAAAAAGTAATAAAACTTATGTTTTGAAAACAAACCAACCAAAAATTCAAATGTACCAAGAAGCTAAATGGATCAAAAATTCAAATGTACCAAGTAACTAAATGTACCATTATAATCAAATGTATATATCAAACGTACTTAAAAACGAGTTTTATTACATTCTATTTAATTTACTAAAATAAATATTTTAATAAAAAATAAAAAAATCTTAAATCATCATAATAAAATATGCATAAAAATAGGAGAAAAAAAGAGAATGCTAACGTGAATAGACTTCTAATGAAATAAAATTAAAGTAAATTGTAGGAAAAATGTTTAATTAAATTTGCAAAAGGAATAGATGTTTAGTATATGATATTTAAAAAAGAAGCGTGTATATCAAAACGTCCCTTTTTTTAATTAGATTAAATCACTAATATCAAGTACAAGATATTTTTTAATTGGATCAAATCAGAAAGTTAGTATACAGTATACTCAGTACTAATATTATCCAAATAAATTTTCCCAATAAAAAAGGGCCCTGGAATCCAATTTCCATTTATACCTATTGGCTATTTAAGTTTCACTCTTCCTTCCACGGGCAAATTTCATATAATCTTAGGGTTTCTCTGTAAAGCATGAGCTTCACCCAATTCGATGGCAGTGCGGCCTTCTCTGGCGGTGGGTTCATGCCCCCTCAGGCCACCCACACAGGCACCGACACCACTTTCTCTTCCACCAGGGTAACTCTGGTTCCTCTCTGTTTTTGATTCCCGAGAAACCGCCGGAAACTTGAAACTTTCGGTGCGGCAATCGGGGGTTATACCACTCTCTTTGGCTAAGAATTTTGTGGACTTCTAGGGTTTTAAATTGATGGGTAGTTTACGAAATCGTTCATTTTCTCATGATTTCCATGTATATAAACCAAACAGAGACATAGGGATATGTGTGTTTTGTGTTCTATGATATTGCATTGCTCAATTGCAGCACCGATGTATGTCTTCTTAAGAAATTACAGATGTGTGTATTATTCATAGACCAATTAAAGCGCGGTTGTTAAGGTGTTTGTGATTCATTTTTTCAGAATCGTGACATCCAGACATTGCTTCCACTGACAGTGAAGCAGATAACTGATGCTTGTGTCTCAGCAGTTGATAAATCAGAATTTGTTATTGACAGTGTCGACGTGAATAATGTGGGTTTGTTGTTTCTGTTTTTCATTTTTGTTTTTAAATCGTTGGTGTCGGGTTTTATTTTAACTTTTCATGTCTTCAGGTTACACTTGTTGGGATGGTACGTGAAAAAATTGGAAGAATTACAGATGTTGCTTTCTTTCTTGACGACGGAACTGGAAGGATGGAGTGTAACAAGTGGTGAGTTTTATCAAGCTTTTCTTTTCATTGGTTTGTTTGTTTGTTATATGTTAGTGAGTTTCTTGATTCTATGTGAATTATGGTTTCTTGTGTTTTGTAGGTTTCATGAAGCAAAAGACGCAAATGAAATGGAAAGAATCTTGTATGCTTCTTTCTTGCCTACCAGTTGCACCTCTTTCTGGACTGTACTTGCATGAACAAGTAGATTTTAATGTGTCTGTGAAACGTTTATTTAAAGAAAATCCTCTCTTGTTTTTCACCGTCTTTTAATTATAGTAAATATAAAAATACCCGGACAGCTATTAGTTTTATACAAAAGCACTTAGAGAGCTCAATTGGAGTTAAAAAAAAAAACCCTCAACTATACACTTGACATTTTCTAGCTTGTTTTTAGTTGCGACATTCCTTTGATGCTATACTCCCATTGAAAGTTAGTAGGTGTATTTCTGAAGTATTGGTTTGAAGTGTTTTAAGTGTAACATTATCAAGGGATTATATGTGGCAATTTGTAAGTTGCAAAACTGCTCATATTCTGATTCATTTTATTCCATGTTTCTAAGATATATTCTGATTTCATGCTATGAATTTCATGAAATAAGTTAGTTTTTTTCTATTTTCTGTATCATAAGTTGCATCCTAACGTTTATCTTTGATATTAGGGATGGAATGTATGTCCGGATTCATGGACGCTTGAAGAGCTTTCAGGGTAAGAAGACCCTAAATGTCTTCTCTATTAGGTACAATTCTACACCCTTTTGTCTCACGCTTTTTACTTATGAGGAATAGTTCTCTTTGTCTGTCTTTAGGTAAAGTTTTGTTTTGTTTTGTTTTGTTTTATTTTGTTCTTTTATTTTTTTTATTTTTTTTTATTTTTTTTGTGTGGAATTCTTTGTCTTGAGGTATTAATAGTATTTTGTTTTCTTTTGTTTATTTGTCTTGTGTTAATGTTAGCATTTTATTTTCCTTTTTTGCTTCATAATGGTCACTTTCAGTAATTGTTCATTTTGTACATAAATGTTATGCTTGAGAATTCTTCATGTCTAGTTTCACAATTCAATTTATGTTAGAAGATGAATAACCATCCCATCGTTATAAAGATTGAGTTAACGGAATCACTTGAAATTGGGAAGAAAATGCAATGGTTGATATAAATTGTCTTGGAAAAAGATTAATTTTAGGGAATTGTTATTAGCACTCCAACAATCTCATTTGGCACTCCAAACTTTCTATAACTAGAAAGAAAAATACACTTGTGAGGAGTGTAAAATGAGATTTTTGGAGTGCTAATAATAGTTCCCTAATTTTAAGGCAAAATTAATGGTAATTATTATATTGGTATTTCTGAGCTAAATTTCGGCCTGTTAACTTTTCATACATATGTGAGGGAATATTAGCACAGCTGCAAATGAATAGGTTTTTCATTTCGATTCTATAAAGTCAGATACAAAGAATATTTTGGTTCATCTTGTGGAAGTAGTTCATGACCTATCATTTGATATGGGGGAGAATTTGAATGGAGAGAATAAAAAATTGAGTAAGCAGCAATACCTGGTTCTGACTAAAAGAATGTTTTACTTCTATCTTTTTGTTATCTTTTTTTTGAAGAAGGAGCTTCATAGAGGTTACAAGGTTTCTTGTGATACAGTACAGGTGAAAATGAAATGTCTTATAGCTTGTATGCTTGTATCTGACTGTGTTCTAGTTTTAAATTGAATTTGAGGTCTACTGTGTTTTGATTGTCTTACCGTCAGGAAAATTCCATATCAGTAATATATCATTACAATATGTTATACCAAGAATGTCCTTACGGTCAGGAAAATTTCATTCTAATTGTTTGATCTGGCTTTTAAGTTGGGACCAAATACTTGCCCTAGGTTTCAGAGCTTGAATATTACTAAGTTGTCATTGGATGACTTCATGAAGCAGGGTCAACTTAATTAACCAACCAATACTTCTGATATTATTTATATTGAGGTTTCGAGACTGAAGTTGGTGTAATGTTCAGGCCTGTGAGTGACTATAATGAGATTGCCAGCCACTTCATTGAGTGCATCTATGTCCATTTATACAACAGCAGATTACGGGTATTGGTCTACCCACTGAATATGTGATTTTAGCTTGGATTGTGTAGTTAGATTGATTTGGAAGTATATGATGTGATCTTCTGATGTCTCTGTTAATGTTGTAATAGAAACCACCTGCTGATTTTGGTGTCACAGCGCAACCACATATGACATTTCCAACAAATCAGGTTAGATGTTTAAATATAGATTTTAATACTATGTATTTTTTATTGTTGCTTTACTAGCCCACTTCATTGTTTACTTCAGTTATCTGGCCAATATAGCTTCGATGGACAGAGTAGCATTGAAGTAAAGGTCTTAGAAATTTTGAGCCACCCTTCATACCTGTGAGTACCTGTAACCTTGAAAATAGTTATATATATATGTGTGTGTGTGTGTGTGTGTGTGTGTTTTTTTTTTATTTTATAAGCATATTACTGTGAAGCAACCCAAGCGGCAAAACAGTCTCAATATTTAGCAGGTAGTTTTGTGTTACTGTCAAAACTCCCCGAAACTAAAATCAAGCCCAATGAAAACAAATTGTTGATATTGTATGAGTTTTAGCAAACATCTTTTAGCATATTACAATTCCCATGTTGTATGTTTTGCATGGCCTTGTTTTGGTTTATAAGGTTATTCTTCTATCTTGTGGGAAGGAAGATGGCTATTTTGGAGGGGGTATGGAGGTTAGCATATCCATTTGGTTGGGTCAATTTATCTCTATTTCAGACAAGAAAAGCACTTGTATTAGCCAAGAGATTTGGTGTATTTAATTGATGAGTGTTGCAAAAACAGAAGAAACAAAATCTTCTACCATAAAATTTATATTTATGTAGATAATGCGAGTCAGTGATAAATACTTATTTGAACTTTGAATGAGATAGTGATGCATATTGGCTGGCCCATGAGAAGATAGTTTGTCAAATTATTCGCTTACTGGGATATTACTCAGAACTCCACACACATAGGGCAAAACTGAGCCCTGAGCAAGATTGTTTACTCATCTCGTATTCTGTTTGATTATGGAATAATTCGGTTTAGTTTTTCTTCTTGAGCACAAATCTTATGTAAATAGGTCAGCGACAAATAATAATTCTAAATTCGTCTATTAAATGCATTGTGCCCCTTCGTTTCATAGTTGCTTATATTTTTTACAAGACTGGCTGTTACTTCTTGGGTAAAACTCAAGAACGTTTATGTGAGTGGCATTTCTATTTTGTGTTAGATAAAAAAATGTTACGGAATATTCGAGGTCATTGTCAAGTGGCTCAAGTTCTCAGATTGAAATTAGGCTGCCGCCTTGTATAGTGCAACAAGGTGTTTCATTTTCAAGTTCTGAGATTGAAAATAGGCAAGGGGTAGGATGCGCTTAAGAAGTTCTGGCATGCAGATTATGGATGTACTAAATGCGTACATAATGCGTAGATAATTGTACAGTAGTGTTGATTTGTTTCTTTTGCATGCAAATGTGTGAAATCCAGCATGTAAGCGTTTCCTTTTGTTTCTTTTCTTTTTCGCACTGAATTGTAACTAGCTTTGCGTGTTTCCAGTGGAAGGGAAGAGGGGGCGCACCTTGAGGATATAGCACGACAACTGAAAATTCCAGTGAATGATCTCATGTCTCTCTCTCTGTCTCTCTCTTTCTCTCTCCCTGACACACACGCTCACGTGCACGCTCACAATTACCTGCACACTAAACTGATATCTGAATCCTACATCTTGTGGCCATCGACAGGTTAGCTATTGACAATCTTGTACAGGAAGGCAAAGTTTACTCAACAGTTGATGACTTTCACTACAAATCAACTGCGAATGCTTGAGTTGGCTCAATACGACAGTTTTAGCCGCAATTAGGTTGCGCTCTTTTACGTTATTCTGTGAAGCCTTGATGGTACAACTAGAAATGCGAGATATACAGAGGATTGCATGTTGAAGTAGCTATCAGCACTTTGCCTTTTGTTCTTAGAGTCCAAGTATCTTGAACTGAAGAAACCTACTAACAAGGGGGGAATTCGTTTTCCACCTGGGCAGTATATTCTATTCTCGTTTGCATTGATTGTCCAATTCCTCTACTAGATTTGCACGAGGTCGCGCAGTATACGAACACTTGGATGCTTTGGTTGGTTGAGTTCGAGCTCATTTCAAGCTTCATAAAACTCATTAAGTTTTACCTCGGGCATAAACTAAGCCCTCATACGGTTGGAGGAACGCCACCTCTAGTTTGTTCAGATTACATTACGCGGTTAAATTGTTTGTTTTGACTATTCCAAATTAGAAGAAAATGAAAAGAAAAAAGCCAAGTAAATTTCAAAATTTCACTTGTGCATCTGGTTCTTATTTTGGTTAACAATGCACACGAATTTGGAGTTTTGATTTGTTTACCCTTCAGTCTCCCTTTTATGAAGGGTTTCCTTCTTTTGATCAACATAAATGGGGCCCACAACTATGAACCGAGACTTATAAAAGAAACAGTTCGTATCGTTGAAGTTTAATGTGAGGTGAGTCTTGTAGTTCATATTTTGATCGGAGATCTCTTTAGTAAAGAGTCTGTATATATAAAGATTCTATTTATCATGAATTTTGTTTTCTTGATCATCAGATGTTCTATTATTTATGAGCATTACTCTTGAAGTTTATATCAACAACTATTGAGATTAAAAAAAAATTAAAAAGTTAATTTAATCTTTTCTCTCTTGATAATTGATATTATCAAATTAAAGACTCAAGAATTTGCAGCTATTCATTTGACTAACAGAGAGAGTTTATCAGTAGTTGAAAATCATTTGTATCCAGAGGGCCCACGCGTCCACACATAAGGACATGTTTCAAATCAGAGACAATCTTTATCCCCACATCACAGAATGTAGATACAATACAAATTCATTGAAATGACAATAATGGGATCTAGAGAAAAAGAAATAACAAAATTATAAGAAAATAAATAAAATACAAGTAAGAAGGGAAAAAAAAGAAGAAGAAAGAAACATGAAAATGTCATATGAGATGTGATGATGAAGTAATAATAAAGAAATGGAGCGCGAACGTGAGGAATGATTCGTTTCTTTGACCACAAACCCACCACCATGCACACTGCACATTGCTTTTTTACTACTTTAAGCTTTGTTTGACCGTCGACATAATTTTGGGCTTTCAAATTGTGATATGTGAAAGCCAGCCAATTTCATCATACTAATATTTTTTTTTTTGAGCTTTTAACTGTAATTTTTCTAATCAGAAACCAAATGCAAACTCTAATGCAAGTTATAGATTATCCTGGTAGTTAACATCTTTTTTTTTTTAATTCACTGCATTTCGGATTTATGCCATCATTTTTCTGTTAATGAAGGTAGTTTAAAATATCGTTTATTCTAAATAAAACTCAAAATCTACTAAGCTCTTTGCCAATCTATGCTTTCTCTTCCCTTTTCTTTCTGAATGTATACGAGGCTTCAGCTTGAGAACTAGTTCACTTGCAATGCACACTTTTGGAAATTTATGGGGGAATCTATCGCTTTTGGGTTGCTTAGTGTAAAAGCAGTTTTAACGCTTATCCGGGTTTTGAGGCTCTGCCCTTATCTTCCCAACTGGTGTTGTAATACCTAATCTTTGTTTAATTACTTTTCTCATTCATGCATGTGGAGTTTTCTTTGTCCTGCAGCTTGGATTTTGGGTGGTTGGTCAACTTGGTCTTGTCCTTCACTCACCACGCGCTAGCCTTGTATATTAAACACTTGGGGGCAGGTGGCCGCAGCCTCCGGAGGAGAGGTGGCATTTGGCTTCTCACACAGCTTACACACAGAGAGAGAGAGAGAGAGAGAGAGAGAGAGAGAGAGAGAGAGAGAGAGAGAGAGAGAGAGAGAGAGAGAGAGAGAGAGAGAGAGAGAGAGAGAGAGAGAGTACACAATAACCAACATTATGCGAAAGATATAAGATTGTATTGGATAGTTTATTATAGCCCTTTTTATTACACACTCCTTAATTTCTTTCTTTTGATATTCTTCGATTCATTTGATTCGATAGCTGAAAATTAAAAAAGTGAATGAGAAGTAAAAAAGAGGTGTGTGGATGTCATACTTCTTATTATATTGTTGCCAAAAAGTGTGATGAACATTATTTAATTTGAATCAACTTAAAATCTATCGCTTATAAATAAAGTTGAATATGTTGTTAGACAATTCGTATAGGGGTGTGCTATCCACACACCTCATTTTACTTCTCACACACCTCTTGATAATTTATGTCCGTTAATCTTCTTTAATTCATCCGATCCGACAGTTGAAAATTAAAAAAGTGTGTAATAAGTAAAATAGAGTGTGTGGATATCACACTCCTTCTTATATTGTAATCAAACTGTAAATTTGGATCACAAATCAGACAAAACAACTGAACCGATAACATAGACATCTTAAAACTTTTGAGACTTGCCACACAATCTAAAAAGAAAGCACTTTTACTCATGTTAAGATAGAACCTTCATGTTAAAATGGTTAGAAAGTTAGTAATGTGGTTTAATTTTATGGTAGTTTACTCTAAAAAAAAATGCTATACTTAGTACACCTATTTGTATTTGTAAATTTTATCTTTATTTGTTGTATAAATTGCGATGAGAATACGTAATGAGTATGCACTCTACTCTAAATTTTTAGGTATTTTCATATTTCTACTAGTGAATTGTTGAACATTACTTTACTATTTGGTATTGCTTTTCTGTTCATTTTAAAACTAAGTCTTTGTATTTATATCACTTGTAATTCAATAAATTTAATATGACTAAATCCAAAACGTAGTCTTTCTATTTAATAATTATCTTGGTAGTGTGTAGTATACATTTTTTACTTTTATATCTTTTCCTTTTTGATTTGTTAACAAAAATTTAACAATCGGAGGAAGATAGGTTGAATATTACAATATGAACCAGAAGCAAATAGAAGAGATCGACGGCATGGACCCTCAGCAGCACCAAGAGGAGGAGAGGATCTTCATGATATATAATTTAAGAGGCAAGTTGAATGAGAATGCATGCAGCACAGCACAGCAGCAGCAGCAGCCGCAGCAGCCGCAGATGGAAGAGCAGCCAGCACTGCAGGCTCTCTGGGACGGCTGGAGTACGTAACGTAGTCTCTCCAGGTACCACATACCGGCCCTATAAAATTACTTGTCACCACCTCATACCATAAAGATATTAATTAATATTCACAATCCGATTTTTCATTTCATGCATGCAGGACGACACGTACGCATCACATTTATAAACAAACATATTCGCAATGCACACGTGTCGTTGAGATGACATGCAAGCATGTGAATCCCATTACCTAATCTATCCTGTCGCAGATCAGGCCACCCACACCTCCACCGTCTCTCTCTCTCTCTCTTATCTATAAATTCTTTGAATGCTAATAATATCAAGTATGAAGCAATATGACAAAGTATAGCTGATTAATCTCCACTCTATTTGTTACTTATTTACGTCCCTTATCTATCGTTCCAAAAATAAGCTATTGCTTTGATGGTAAAACCATATAGGTCTTTCAAACAACACATTCACACTAATCACAAAATTAAGAGAAATGCAAGCAATTTTTTCACTTAGTCATCCTCACCTTAACATACTAATGTCACGTATTGTTTTTAAATATATATATAACGACTTTAGACACCAGTTGTAGCTGGTTTGTGTTCCCTTGGAGTTTCACACCTGCCAAACAGGTTTCATGTAAATTAACTGGGTATGCATAACAATGGAGAAGTGGTTTAGAAAATGATCTCCACCAGTGTGTCTAAAATTTGCTACTTAACATTTATAGACTTATATAGCAATTTGAAAAGTAAAATTTGTTATTTGAAGAGTTCGCATTCCAACAATCTACTTGAATTTGATTATTTTTATTCTTCTTTATTCATTATCTATTTTTATAATCTTGTCTTCTCTCTTTGTATGGATATTAAAATTAAGTCTTCTTCAATCCCAACTCTTAATTACTAGAGCCTAATTGTCCAAGGCTTCAATATGCAAAGTAAAGGTGATCGCTATAGATTCCCTAACTCATCTCTGATTATTACAAATTCATCTGCCACATCACCATTGCAATGGAGGCTACAATAAAGACTGGAATAATAAATTGATATCCAACAATTCATCTATAAGATTTGAAGAGAAGACTTCACTTAATCCTATTGATCATTTCAACTAATAAAAAGAATAAAAGAAGGATATGAGGGGCTGCAATATGTGTGCTTTAAGCCTTTAATTAACCAAAATCTTCCCAAACTATAGCAAAGTGGTCGACATGTGACCAACTTAAGGTCACCTAGAATTAAATTGAAGGTATAGTGATTATGTAGTACTAGTAGTCCAGGAGAAGAGAGATTGAAGCCATAACGTGGCAGATGATTTCTACGCTCTTATAACAATTGTGACGGGTCAATAAAAGGTGTCATAACTCAGTTATTGTTAAGTGGTAACTTTGTTGCAGGTGAGAATCATTTTTATGAAAGGAACAAAAGGAAACGAAACGCGGCAATGGAAGGGAGGAATTGAAAGGATTTTGATCACCAAGTCCTAAAGAAAAGTCCTACACATCATCCTACTTATGGGTCACGGTGTCCCCTCGCTCTGCTTCTTGCTTCCCTATGTTCATACACACAACAACACCCTCTCTCCTCTCCCTCCCTCTCCCTCTCTCTCTCTCTCTCTCTCAAACAATCAAAAAATAGAATAAAGTAACGCCTTCTTCGGTCAAGACCTAAGGAGAAGAGAGATAAATAGCCACCGCTCAGTCATCCCATCAAAAGCTTCCACCTTGCTTTCTTGCTCCCTCTCTTACCACTTGTTCAAATATTTTATCTTCTTATTAATTCATTAAAATGAATCTCGGTCCTCGTGCAACCCTTAATAGCATTCTCTTTCCTCTTTCTATTCATTCATCTGAGTGATCTCACCTCTTCATATCTTTCTTCTTCTTCTACTACTACTAAAGAATACTAGTTCTACCACTGCTAGTTTCTGCTCTCTATCACCTCCTCAATATCTTGTGTTCATTTACCTTAACTTTGATTGACACACTTTCACATTCACTTGGGTATTTTGCTTGTTCTATATCATATATCTCTGTCTATCTATCCATCATCAAAATCGATATTGAAAAACACAAAAAACATGGATTCTTCTCCTCAAAACTGGCTCCTCGGCTTCTCTCTTTCCAACCACTCTCATCATCATCACCCTTCTCCCGATCTCTCCCTCTTCGAGGCCTTCACCTCCAATTCACCCACCCACTCTGCAGGTCCCCAAACTCTCTCTCTCTCTCTCTCTCTCTCTCTCTCTCTCTCATTCTATTTTTTTTTTTCTAACACATATCAATCTTTATTTTTGTCTTGCAGCTACCGTCGCCGGTCACCATCATCAAGGTGCAAGTCCAACTTCAGCAACCGACCTCTCCATCTTCAGTTCCGGAATTACCGGACCAAAGCTCGAGGATTTTCTCGGAGGTTGCACCCCCGCCACCAACACCGTCACCCCGACCTCACTCCCTCGGTTTTCTACTGCCGATCATCATCATCAAACCACTCCTCTCGCTCTGTCCCAAAACGAGATTTACGACTCCGAACTCAAAACCATAGCCGCTAGTTTCCTCCGTGGTTTCTCCACCACCGCTACCACCACCACCACCGCTGCTACTTTACAAACGACCAAACTACAGAACCACCACCCTCTAGCCTCATCCGATCCCACCCCCAAAAAACCCACCGATACCTTCGGCCAACGCACATCCATTTACCGCGGAGTTACACGGTAATGCTCTTAACTACTAGAGCTACAACTTGCAAGTTCATACCTTTTATGAGTTATTTTAGTATTTTATTTTTTGAGAATTTTTGCTTATTATTACTAATTTTTGTTTGTTTGGGGGTGGAATATTTAGGCATAGGTGGACCGGAAGATATGAAGCGCATCTGTGGGATAACAGCTGCAGAAGAGAAGGACAAAGTAGGAAGGGCAGACAAGGTAATTTTCATTGTTTTACTACTAGTCTCTTCTAGGGTTTTAAAGGTTCTTTGTGGCCCTCTTTGATTCTAACATGCGCTTGAGGTGTACAATATATGATACAATATAAATGGGTCCACTGGATCTTTTGGATCTAGCTCTGTGAACGGTGCTGATCATCCATTAATGGATCCTCTAGCGTATGTTAGATTTGAAGTGGCTATATTTGCTATGGTGCGCATCGTGTTTTTAGTTTCATGAGTGGGCAAAGATTCTGATGTGGGTTGTTTGCTTTGCGGCATGTACACGACGCAAATGAATCATCATCATCGACTTCATTTCTGCAGTTTATTTGGGTAAGTAATTTCACTTTTTACTGTTTCTCTTTTCTGTAAGAACTATTTACCACCATTATAATGAATATGATTATAATCAAGTACGTGTGAATGCATATGATCATCAAATTTTAAGATTCACTATAGATTTGGTTACTGTAGCAAAAATATTCTTTGCATGAATGCATCAAATTGTGGGTCAGATTCTATTTAGATTCTCATTGTTGAAAATGTAATTAAATAAATATTTATTTTCATTGTTTAAATTTTGTTAATATTTGTAGGTGGATATGATAAAGAAGAAAAGGCAGCAAGAGCCTACGATCTGGCGGCTCTCAAGTACTGGGGTCCGACCACCACTACAAACTTTCCGGTGAGCTCAGCTGCATGCAATAACTATTTATCTACATTGTTCGATATCTTTATATATGTACTTCACTTATTTTTATCTGAAATGCTTTGATCTAACTTTATGATCAATTTTGAAGGTTATTAACTACGAGAAAGAATTGTCGGAGATGAAGAACATGACCAGGCAAGAATTTGTTGCTTCTCTTCGGAGGTACTTGATAATTATAACATTTCTATGGTTTTTTTATTCGATGTATATTTATATGTTTTTTGTTTATATTTATTTGTTTTTTAGGATACTACTTTATTTGGTGTTAGTTTTCTGAAAGATTTGGTGGTTTATCTATATTGGTTTTTCTATGTTGTAGGAAAAGTAGTGGATTTTCTAGAGGAGCTTCTATTTACAGAGGGGTCACAAGGTTTGTGGTTCCCACATAGTTTATTGTTTATTTTATAGTCGATTTTAAATTAGGACCTAATTGAACTAAATAATATTTTCTTTTCCTAATATAAAACCCAATTATTTATTTCAGGCATCATCAACATGGTAGATGGCAGGCAAGAATAGGAAGGGTTGCAGGCAACAAGGATCTCTACCTTGGCACTTTCAGTGAGTCTCTTAACCCTTTTTAGAGGATTTAAAACTATAGTCGACTGTTTCTAATTAATAAGGACTTTAATCAAACAGGCACCCAAGAAGAAGCTGCTGAGGCCTATGACATTGCGGCAATCAAGTTCCGAGGCCTAAATGCTGTGACCAACTTTGACATGAGCCGCTACGATGTGAAGAGCATTGCCAGCAGCAACCTTCCCATAGGAGGAATGTCCGGAAAATCCAAGAACTCATCAGACTCCGACAGTAAGAGCATCGAAGGTAATCGTTCAGCCGATGATCGAGATCTCTCCTCTGCATCCTCGGTGACCTTTGCATCTCAACAACCTAGTTCCTCCATACTAAGCTTTGCAATCCCCCTCAAACAAGACCCATCATCAGATTACTGGTCCAACATTTTCGGATATAACCCTTCTCAAAACAATACCAAAAACCCTACTACTGTTTCAGTTGCACCATCATCATCATTGTTCCAGTCACGTGCCATTGGGTCTTATGGTAACAATTCCTCACCAATGCCATTCAACGTGGATTTCTCTTCAACTTTTAGCACTTCTGCTACTGAAACGAACAATGGGTACTTTGGTAACTTCAATATAGATGGTCAGCGACACCAAGAACAGTTGCAACACCACCAACATGAACAAAGTACTATTACTGGTACTGGTTCAATCCCATTTGCTACACCCATTGCCTTAAATAGCAACAATGGTTATGAAACTTCTTCTGGTTATGGAAGTTGGATTGCGCCAAGTATTCACACATTTCAGACTCATGCAAAGAACAATCTCTTTCAGACACCAATTTTCGGGATGGAATAATTTGGCTGATATGTGTTAGGGGTGAATGTGAGAGTGAGAGATTTATATGGCATGAGTACATCACAATTTGTTTTCGCTACCATGAAATGGAATTGGAGGACAAATGAAAGAAGACAATGTTTGGGGTTTGCATGCACATGGGAGTCAATAGCTTTAGTTGAACAGAGATGTGAGGTGGACTGGCAGTCATAGATCATAATTCACACAGGCTGACACTGTGTACTAACTCAACTTCTTGTGCCAAGATGGTGCTTCCTTTTTGTTTTTGGTTTTTATCCTTTGTTTCTTTTTGGTTCTTTTAGCTTTTTCTTTTTCTCTCTCTTTCGACTGACATGATTTTATATGGGTATAAATGAAAAAGAAATCCTGTTGTAATCTGTTCTTGTCCTTGTTAGTATCAAATTATCCATGTGAAAAATGGAAGAACAGATCTGTTTTTTTTAAAAGATCTTTATATGCTTATAAGGAGAAGCAGCTTTTACATCAAGATCGATCATAATTATGTACATGTCATGCTTGGCTATACCAAGTTAGATAATACAATACATGAACTGTTTAGGCAACACAAATGCAAATACAATTCAAAAACTGTTTGGGTGACGTATCTGAATTGTATTTGTAGTAGTTAGTGTCTTTGACGCCGGACCATATCAGTTAAAAAAGGTTAAAAGATTTTGGAAACGTGGGTTTAACATAATAATATGTTCATTGGTTCCACTAACTACTACAAAAGGTTGAAACTCTTTTGCCATGCTTAGAAATATCCTATGGAAGTACGAAAGAAAAACATTGTATTCTTTATTTTTGGCGTATGCATATTCTCAGGTCGAAAGCATGGCCAAACCTAGGACTAGGAGTCGGCTTCTCTAAGCTAAAACAGTGAAGTGAACTGTAAAGTACGTATTTATGCTTGTTGGTTGGTTGGTGGTGTTATCATGCTATACTTATATTGACACTCAAATTATGATCCTGTTGAAAAATGAATGACGTTATCAATGTTTTAGATTTAAAGTTTGACAACAGTGTTATGTTGTCACACGGTACTTTCACAAAAATGACATTTTTCTCTACTTGTTATTGGTCTTTAGGTTGTTCATAGTGAAGTATGTAGGAGTTATAAATTAGATGAACAATAAATCCAAAATTGACCAGACAAAATGGCAAAAGATATATATAAACTACCTATTAACAAAATCCTTTTTGTCAATCAAAAGAGGATGAAGAGATAATTTAGTCTCCAATCACAAAATAAAATCATATGATCTTTAACATATCTTTGACTTAAAAAATAAATAATAATAAAAACATCTCTCCTCACTTCCACTCTCTCTCTCCCTCCCTCTCCCCCTCTCCTTCCCATTTTAAACACAAAAATAAACAATGTGTGGGCATATAGTATATAATATAGAGACACTACCAAAAAAAAAAAAAAAAAAAAAAAAAAAAACCTCACCAGATGAAAAATTTTCGTCGACTAAAAGCTAGTTTCGTTGCAGTAGCCTTTAGCAGACTGAGGTTCAGTAGAAAAGATTAGTCCAGCAATACCCGTTGCGCGAAACCTTTTACGCCGAAAACAAATTTCGTCGGGCAAAAGGTAGTTAGGCCAACGAATATATTCGCCAGACGAACATGCGTTAACCGAATTAACCCGACGAAATCCTCTTACCCAACGAGGATATCTTGTCGGCTAGCAAAGAATTAAATAATTTTGATGAACTTAACTCGACGAAAGAGTCACCGAGCCAACTCTAACAAACCAAATTTAAAAAAAAAAAAAAAAAAAAAAAAAAAAAAAAAAAAACTGCATGACGAAAATGTCCTCAAGGCTAATTTTTTAATTAAAAAAATATTTATAATAACTAATTTACATAATTCTAATTTTTATTAAAAATCAATATTTACAATAAAAAAAAATTGTTCGTACAATTATATTAAAAAAAAACTTAATCTACTAGGGTGAAAAAGTTTGGCTGGGAGCTCATGAATCGTGATGCCTGAAACTAACAAAATTGGGCTACAATAGCGAAGTACAGGTGCACTAATTCTCGGTCGTGCGTAGCAGCTTGTGCCACTTCTTCTTGTAGGTGCTTACCTTCTTCATTTGGCGTGCTAGCTCCATCTCTACCTGCTACAGTATGTAATCAGCTTCGGTAGAAGGATTAGAACTCGCTGAAGAAGAAGACCCTCAAGGTCCCAAGCCCAACCCACTCCTAGGCTGCTCCTTGCCTTTCCGTCGCTCAACCCCATCCATCAGCAATTGTAAAGACCTCTGGATCAGGTGTCAGCTCCTCCATAGGCACATCCAGCTTTGATGGGTGATTCTTGGCATATGAGATCTCGAAATATATGTAAACATGTTTGACGGTTAGATCGTGGGAACTAGTTTCGTAGAATGTGTGTGCCCTTGTAAAGATGGATTCTAGAACACTTGGAGTTTATTCTATACTTCCATTAAGTAAAATGTAGGCTTTTGTTGTATCCACTATTTTAAATTGATGACCAGGTTCATTTATCTTATTCTTCTAGGGTAGAGGATTTTATTTGTTAAAAAAAAAAAAAAAAAAATTGAACCTAGAGCTACTGTTAAATCGTGATGTTTCATTTCTAACTATCGAATGATTTCGTCCCATTGCCTAATCTCCGAATGTTATTTTAGGTGATTTTTGGTGTAAGAGATCTCAAAGTATATGCAAACATGTTTGACTATTGGATCGTGGAAATTAGTTTTGTACAATCAACAACCTTAGAAGAATAATAAACTTTGAGTTTTTCCTTCTCTGCTTATTGAAATCTTATATATTTTGTCTTTGTTCTCTTTAACTTTCTACTAAATTTTTAAAATTTCATTTATTTTGTTCACCAAATTCCCAATCCATTCTTCTCATTTTTTGTTCGAAAATTCCCAATATATTCTATATTGATGTGGGGTGATGCTAGAGATAGCATCTACTTGAGCCATAATTTGAGAGCACATGATTATATAGCAGTTAATGGTTGGACCACTTTAAATCACTAAACAAGGAATCCAATCATCAAACGGGGCCACGTTATATGGTCTCCAAAATATGGTCTAAAAACATAGTATCCATAGCATTTCTCATTGACTTGATATTAAAAGGTTAATTTCTCTTTGTCCTCTTTAATTTTTGATTATTTACTTTCTATATTGACTTGAGAATGGAAGGTTAACTTCAACATAGAACAAACATTTAGTGTCACATCCCGGCCCGGGGCGGATCACTTCCCTGGCCCACTCCACCACCGTAGCACGATATTGTCCGCTTTGGGCTTACCATTCCCTCACGGTTTTGTTTTTGGGAACTCACGAGCAACTTCCCAGTGGGTCACCCATCATGGGATTGCTCTAGCCCCCCTTCTCGCTTAACTTCGGAGTTCCTACGGAACCCGAAGCCAGTGAGCTCCCAAAAGGCCTCGTGCTAGGTAGAGATGGGAATATACATTTAAGGATCACTCCCCTGGGCGATGTGTGATGTCACATTTAGAGCCTAAAAAAATTTGATTAGTTGACAACTCCAAGAATGTATTATACTCTCTTGTAAATACTATCTATTTATTTAGGGGAATTGTTGTTGGCACTTCACAAATCTCATTTCACACTTCCACAAGTGTATTGTTTTCTTTCTAAATATAGAAAGTTTGGAGTGCAAAATGAGAATTTCGGAGTGCCAAAACAATTCTCTGTATTTAATTTTTTTAACATTTGTATGAGACCCCTCCTCACCTAAAATCCTGACTCTGCCACTGGTTGTATCCACTATTTTAAACATTTTAAATTGATAGTTGGTTTTGTTCCTCTTATTCTTCTAGGGTTGAGGATTGTATTTGTTAAAAAAAAAATGGAGCTAAAATGATTCGTTTTTAACCGTCGAATGATTTTGTCCCGTTACCTAATCTCCGAATATTTTTTTGGGTGATTTTTGGCTTAGGAGATGTCGATGTATATGCAGATATGTTTGATGGTTGGATCATGGAAACTAGTTTTGTAGAATATGTGTCCTTTTGTAAATAATAGATTCCAAAACACCCAGAGTATAGAATATACTTTCATTAAGTAGAATGTAGGCTTTTGTTGTATCCACTATTTATTATTTTAAATTGATAATCGGGTTCGTTTATCTTATTCTTCCAAGGTTGACGATTGTATTTATAAAAAAAAAAAAAAAATAGAGCTAAAACCACTGTTAAATTGTGATTTTTCATTTTTAACTGTCAAATGATTTCTTCTAGTTACCTAATTTTTGAATACTTTTTCTTTTGGTATTTTTGGCATAGGTGGTCTCGAAGTATATGCTGTCACATCCCAGCCTGGACCCCGACCACATCCCGGCCTCGACTCCATCGTAGCATGATCTTGTCCGCTTTGGACCCCGACCACGCCCTCACGGTTTTGTTTCTGGGAACTCACACGAGAACTTCCCAGTGGGTCACCCATCCTGGGATTGTTCTCACGTGAACTCGCTTAACTTCAGAGTTCCTACGGAACCCGAAGCCAGTGAGCTCCCAAAAGGCCTCATGATAGGTAGAGATGAGAATATACATATAAGGCATATAGGATCCATTTCCCTGGGCGATGTGGGATGTTACATATGCAAACATGTTTGGCAGTTCAATTGTGGAAACTAGTTTCGTGAAATGCATGTCTCTTTGTGAAGAATGGATTCCAAAACACTTAGATTTTAGTTTATACTTCCATTAAGTAGAATGTAGGCTTTCGTGAAAAAGGCTCAGCCATAGTGTTTAGAGCTTTGGAACCCATTATAAAAAGAACTGAGAAAAGAAGAGAAATTTTAAATGTTATCATGTCGATGCTGTGATACAAGACAAATCTAATTTTGCACTGCCTCATGCATTTGTTGGGGATATTTTTTATCATGACGGTGGTATCTTCTCCATGTTCTTCCACATGCAAGGCATCCGAGTAACTTTTTGTCATCACCTTCTTCGACACAGAGAAATTATTCAAGTACTCTAAACGACGTTCCTTCTATCCCTTCCAACTACTAGTTCTAATATTACCATTAGAAATCTTATAGTTGTTGCGAACCCCCACAATTGGCTTTGACTTCTTCCTCCTCTCGTACTTACTCTTCTAATTTGTACCACCAATACTACTCCCTAGAACTCCATAATTGAAGGTGCACCTTTTTCCCCTAAGTAGCCGTGTGAGCCTAGGCACCGTCATCTTCTGGTTGTGGACTCCACAATAAGCATGGCTTTGCTATTGCTGTTTTTCATGAGGTACTTGAGGACCTTGTGCAAAGTGGTGAAAGGGTAGAGTTTGGGTAGTGGGAAAAGGGGTAGTGAAGCAAAGAAGAAGATGGGAGATAGAGGAAGAGGAAGATGTAAACTTATTTGATTTGCGTGACGAACCATTATGTCAGGCAACTACTAGCAAAACATCGAGCAATGGTTTTGTAGGTGGATATTTTACACATAATTGTGTTTGCTCAATGATAGTAACAGTTTGGCTGACAATATGCGCTATCAGGCAACGTTAATCTAGCCGACGAACCTTAGTTTCGTTGGGCAAACCTTCAGATATTAGGTCATCTCCAACCGAAAAGGTTAAACATAGCCCTGTCCAGAAATATAGCGCAACAAAAAATTAATTTTAAATTAATAAACATTGTTAGACCATACTCATATACCAACCGAAAGGGCTAAACATAGCCATTCAATAATTTATTAGTTTTAATTTTATACTTTAAATTTATTGGTTAATTAATTCAATTACGTTGGATGGTTTCAAATCAAGCCGTTGAATTTAAATCAAATATTGCAACTGATAAGCTAGGCCCCAAAAAATGGGCTAAGAGGGGGACTACATTTGGCTAGCTTGATGCCCCTTTGGCCAAATATTGGTCTGGTGAGCTCCATAGAATTATAGCCTAACCATTAGTTAGAGATGAGTTTCTGAGCAAATCAGGCTATCTTTTGGCTTTTGGACCTTTAGCCCTCTCTATTGGAGATGGCCTCACATACCATTTTTTGCCTCTTGTAGCCAAAATTTTGTCCGGCAAATTGTACCTTGCCATGCAAATAATTTCTATCACATAAAGGTTTTGAGAAATCCTAAATATTGACCGGTTTTGCCCTACGAATTGAGACCGTTGGTTAAAGTTCCTTTTCATCGGTAAAAAATTTGTTGGCCAAACCCTAAATTTTGGTAGTGAAACTAGCCTCATAGATAATACAAACTCATAGTAAATTATCCATGTTATTAAATGTTTAGGGAGGATTGGCTACATGCTGATGATTATAATTTCTATTATACACAACTCAAAATCCAGTATAGTAAATTTGATTTCGGCCATTAAATCTTTTCAAAACTCGGGTTTAGTCGATGAATACTTTACTTTTCAGCGTAGGTCAATACCATGAGCATTATAGTTTTCGACTTAGGCCAATGCCACTTACTGTATAGCCGAACGCTAACTCACCGATTAACCTATTCATACGGTACAAAATGTTGACTGAGTGAACCTTAATTCCAAAATCATATAGTGGGATCAAATTAATGAACATAAAAGTACAATTAGTACTCAGTTAAATTGAGTGCTTAGCTTTTGTCTTAAAACCCTAATATACAAGCAAAAAAGTGTTCCACTCTTTGAGTGTTAAAAAAAATGTTGAGCAAGAGTGGCTTGACCAAAAGTGAGAAAGCCAAAACTAAGATAACAGCTTTAATAAGATATAAAAATAATATGCAATATGACAAGAACCAAACTCATATTGCATGTTTTATGTGAGCCTTTTGGTGATAGAGGTCCAAATATAAACAATCCTGTCTTTTCTTGTCACTTACATCCCTCTTAAGAAATGGCATGCAGTCCTTTCCTTTGTACCTTTCGGCGCCTATTAGACTTAGATCTTCAAACCACCCAGCTGCTGCCCTCATCTTTGACCATTATTTATGAGTTTTGATCATATTATTAAACTTGGAGAATCTATTTCAGATCGGGCTATGAAAAAATTATATATAATATTTTTATAGGAATTTTCACATCTAATTTCATCGATTTTTTTTGTGATAAAATTCAACACCTAATAGTAGGTAATTAAGTTGGGACATTATCAATGATATTGGTGGTGGACCTAAATGGGCTTGTAAAGTTTATCATGGTATCAAATCATGCTATTCTTTCAACACGTCCTGGACCCAATTTACTTGGCTCAAATTTGTCTCCTGAAGTTGGACTTTCAAAAAGTTGCGCAGCTCCAGCTTAAGGATATTGAATAACTGAGCTCTCGAAAAGTTTTGTTGGCTCTAGTCTGTGAATGATAACAAACTCTTGAAGCGTTGTGTTAGCTCTGGTATAATGACTTGATCAATTCCTGATGTGAGAATTGCTTTTCCTTATGCCCCTTGTGGGGTCACTCGTGAAGGGGTATGTTGGAGAATTAGGATCCCACCACATCAGACATATGAAGAAAAAATATACAATTAATATATGAGGGTTTTTAGTACTCCTAATATCATCAAGATCTTGTGATAAAATCCAACACTTTTGGAACAATATATCGGTGATGTTGGTAATAAATCATGCCAAAACTGTAAAGTTTATCAATTATTTCCAAAATGCAGGAGCCATAATACTAAAAGGATCACTAGTAAGTACTAGTACTGTGTGCACTTAAAACTCGAGTAAGCCCTAACAATTCTAATCAGTAATCTCGGAAAAATTGAAAAGAAAAACAAACAAATATATTGAAATTCGAACTTTGCCGAACGACAGCTCTTGAACTAGACTACACACACACACACGCACGCACGCACACGCACGCACATATACATATATGAAAAAGATTTACTTTTCAAGTCTTTATTACTTTCATACTGTCAATTTGGACATTTATGAAGATTAATTAGTCCCATTTCTGAATGAACGGTACATAATTGATCCATGAAGATCTTAGTTTTGTGCCTCTACAAAACTTGATTGTTAAATCAGCACGTAATGACATTCCAAAACGAACAAACCAAAAACAAACATAAATTCTAGCATAATTGGGACTACATGAATACGATAGCTCATGGCCATCGACTTGGATTATATGATTTTACTGAAACACAGAGGTCTATATTATGCTGAATTTGCGTCGCGGCTTACCCCTAATGCGAACAATTTAATGGTGTATAGCTGCTGGATTTATGTGTGTATTAAATAATTTTCCATTATTTGTGTATGTATTACACAGGAAGCTAGGAGTCACAAATAGCGAGTCCAACTCCAACGTATCAAAAAACTTTTGATGGTAGCTACCTCTAGTTAGTAGTGAGTGATAGGCAATACCTGTCTTAGCTAGGGTTCTACTTGGTATTCTAAGGGAACAGTAATGAGAGATGTCACATCAAGGGGGATAGTATTGCCTTTTGACAAGAGCCTAACATGTATTGTCCTACGATCTCTTACATTCTCGATCGTTGTATTCTTATCAGAGAGGAAATCATGCGACAAACGTACGTACTGGCACTTATTGATGCTCAATATGTCTATCGAAAATATGATCCATTATCAACATGTATTTTCGGACTATAATCAGTCTTTGCTTCTCTTAGGGCAAGCACAACCTGGCCAGTTCTTGTGTGTGTTGCTCACCCATGGCTCATACGTCTGATTATTAACTACATTGAAATATTTGAGAATTGAAGAGAAAATGAAGAAGTACAGATGAACAGTGAGAAAAATGAAGAACTAGAAACAAAGAGTTTAGAGATAGAAATAAGAGTTGAACTAATTAACTAGCTGAAAATAATTACACATAGTTCTGTTTATATTGGCTAACAAATCAGTTAGTAGACTAACCAATATTCTAACAACTTTGGTTGACATGACATTGATCATATAACAACTGATTATCAAGAGATATCTGTCTTCATCGGTTATCCTTGTCCGATTGTGTTGATGATGAGAATTCAAACTTAACTTTTGAAAAAGTCAAACAGTATGCTAAGATGTTCATATGGTGTGAGCTATGTTAATTAATTGATCTCGTAAATTTGGTTAATGTTGTTAGCGAATTAGTGTTGTTCGAAATTGTAACGCTAGACACATACAACCATATATAACACATTCCCAAGCGAGATGGAGACGAATGCGAGTGATGACCGCAATTCTTGTACATCAATGGAGGGAATCCAGTACTTTGGAATGAAGCCAAAACTCATATATCATGATTGTCTAGTACTGAATGCTCCTTTGATTAAAACAAACAGTAAAAGAAGAGAAAGAATCTCAGTGATGAGAGCTAGCTTATAGAAAGTGGACCCTAAACAATTAGCCAACTATGAATGATTTAAATTTTTTTAATGTACAAGAAAAACGTTGTAATTAAGAATAAGTACATTATCATTTAGTGTATTTCTATTTAATCTTAAGTGAAAGGTTTCATGTTTGACTCACATGAATGATAAAGATGTATTATTTTTAGGATAATGTTAGGAAGACTAAAATTTTAAACCAAATTTGCAAATGTGTCACTAATAGTAAATAAGCACGTTAATCAACACTTAAGTAATAATTCAATCATTAATATCCACATCAATTGGTTTACAAAATTTGATTTAGAAATTTGGTTTTCCTAGCATTACTATTATATTTATGTTAAGTTTGATATGTGACTCATCACTCATTATGTTGCCTAATCCAATTTCCTTTTTTTTATATAATAAATCGTCTTTCTCTTGATGTAGAATATCGGTATATCAAAAAAAAAAAAAAAAAAAAAAAAAAAAACAAAACAAGGGTACCGTTGTACTGCATGCATGTCTACCGAAAACTTTGTCTTCAAATTCAAAGTCACCACCACCACCCCACTCAGCAGCACATGACATTACCCGAAAAGGCTACGTTTTAAAATGCAAAAAATGTATTAGTCAATTGCAATTGCAAATGATCATATTCCACATATATACATACCTTTTCTTTATCCCCTTTAAAAACTTTGGATGAGGGGACCCTTTTTTAAGTTTCCCCCGCTTTCTTTATTGGCCTACAAACAAGTTATGTCGGCCACACCCACCTCTCACTTTTGGTTGCTTTGACCGACTGACTGACTCACCCAATAGTTAATACAGAACTAGTATCTTATTAGAGACCAAAAACACTGTTTGTTTTTGTTAATTAATCATTAAAAAGATAAGGGTTAGGTTTGGTTATTAGGATGCGAACAACGACTCGTGGATATGAAGCACACAATAATAAAAGCAGCAGCAGTAATAATAATAGTGATCTGTCATCTTGAACTTTGCTTTATATTCTTCTTTAATTTTTTTTTAATTATTGTGTAGTTGTAATTATTGTAATAATTAGGGTTTATGCTGTTGCAAGTGTGTGTGTGTATAAAATAATGATAGGGTAATGAGGCCGCACGTGCTGGCTGACTAGGGTTTCCGGCGACTCGTGCGGTTGAATGTTGGACTTGAAAATCGAATCCCTATTCACCTTGGTGCACAGAGCTTCCTTTCTTTCGACATAGGCCATTGCTGTTGTCTCGATACCTGGTTTCTGAAGACTGGAGAGAGATGTTATTACCATTTTAATAGTGGCTACTTGTGAAATATACTCTTTAATTAATCTATGTGCATTGGAGGTGGACGGTGAATAATACTAACTTATACAGATGCAGTAGATTTTCTGGTTCTAAATGTTTTGCCATCATTGTTTATTCCTTTTACCCTTTTTATTAGGTGAACTACACATGCATGGATATCTCTACCTCACTCTACCAATCTCTCCTGGTTTTCCACACTTTGTCCTTGTTCCTTTTGTTTTTTTGGTTCGACCTGCGTTAAAAACCTCTCGTGAGTGTAAGAATAAGTTCTATATAAACGGGGAGATTTTGAATTTGGAATATCTTCCAATTTTGAAAAGAAAATATTTTGTTATATTATAAGCTAGCTGTAACTCGCAATTGACTATTCAGCTTTTTTAAAAGAAAAATATTAGAAAGATTATATTTTTATACCACATTGATGTGTCAAATGTTGTGACAAGTAATATGTACATGTCACGTCAATCACTAAATAGTTGTATGCATCCGACACAGAAAAAACTGAATCCTACTTGCTAAAGCCCTATTAAACCTTATCAATTGGCCACTATATAGAGAACCTGGGGTGGATGAATGGATGTTATCTTCTACTGAAAACATTAACAAAATAAAATGCTAAAATATAGCTTATTCCTAACTTTTTTTTATTTGTTAACACTCCTAACATTTTTTTTTTTTTTTGTATTAGCAGACTGCTAATCAGTTTGTTGACCTCTAAATCGGTTGGCTAGTTAACCAGAGGTGTCTCATTTAGAAAATGAAAAGAAAAAAAAAAAAACCCCTACAGGCCTGAGGGACTAGAAAGGGCTAATTAAGAACACTTCGGCCCAATAGTTCCTAGGCTCATTAAAAGACAACTAGGTTTTCCACTTTATGGTATGTTTACTTGTAAGGAATGCGTTATCATTCTGATTTCATATACTTTGTTTACAAACACCAAAGGAATGAATTGGTAAGTGGGTAATGTGGGGAGGATAATGCTTATGTTCTACCAATGAGGGAACCTACTCGTCTCCCTATTTGCGATCTAACGATTTTGATTATATGAACATTATAATCGGAACCGTTTATTCCCTTTATCCTCATCTTAAGATCATATTTGTAAAAAAATCATTCGATTTAGAGATTGTTTATTCATCCATACGTATGAAACCAATCAACAACTTTGGTAACAGGTAGCATCCTTATGAACTATCTATTTGCTTGATGCATAAAGATGACTAATAAATCTCCCAATAGAATAATTTTTTGCAGATATGATTTTTAGATGAAGATAAAGAGAATGAACAATTCCGATTATAATGTTCATATGGTTGAGGATGCATTAATCATAAGTGAGGGGATAAGTACGTAGGTTCACCCATAGGGGAATACAACCATTATCCATATAGGAAATAATGTGTTAAGCTGTTATAAATAATAAACATAAATTAGATATATGAATATGCACATAATAAAACAAAATTAAAAAAAACGTTAGTTAAATCGAGGTAAGCGTTCGACACTCTGACCTTAAGATAATTTCCGCCCCACATTTGTGCTTCTAGTTTGACGAGGTCTGTTTCCTAGGATACAACTCCTTCATTGTGAAGGAAGCACCTCCTTTGAACCCGAATAATCAAAAACTCTCTTGAACGAATTATTCTATAATACATGGTAAAATGATCTCCAGTACATAGAATGCAATGAGTGAATTGAATAAAAAATCTACAAGAACATTCCTATATTTATAGATGCCGATGAACCTCCTCCAAAGGAGTGTGTACCAATTTGAAGGGTCCACCAATGCATCCTTTGGATGAAAGAATACAACTGATAACTCTTCACACCATTTTGAAGGAGACAACATTCTTCTTGGATATGAACATTCGTTATTTACATTTTAGACTGCAAAACAATTTTGTAATAAATATTTAAACAAAATGTAATCAAAGCTACTCGACAAGCATTGCCTTGAGAGAAACAATTTCCCATCTTGGTACTGTAATGTCAAGATTCTCCTTAGATTGGAGAAGATTCCTTAAGTACTAGAAAAAGTTGCACCTCACATACCTCCTAGCCTTGACGCCTCTGAGGATGAGAGTGCTAAGTTTGACAAGTACATTAAGGATGACATACAGACCGACTGTTATTTGCTAGCTTTCATGAATGAGGAGCTATAGAGACAATGTGAGGACATGGACAATGCAAGCTTCATCATACTCCATCTTACATAGTTGTATGGTGAAGAGATGCGCAACTACCACTTCAACACTGTTTGTGAACTTGTCAAAACCAAAATGGTCAAGGGAGCCCCAATCAACATGTAATGAAGATGATTAGACTCATTTAGCAATTGGCGAACATAGGTACACCACTTAATGGGGAATTGGCTCAGGACTTCATCTTGGCTCCTCTTTCTGATTGGTTCTCAGAGTTCGTCATGAATTAGTAATTGCTGATAAGACGATAAAGAAAGAGAGTGTTGTAGGGATTGCAACTATAACCCACAACAAGCCATCATCTTCCAAGGCCAAGTTGAAAGGCACTGGCAAGGGATGGCGAATAAGTCATCCAGTCACAAGGCCCAATGAGGAGTAAAGAAGAAGAAGGCAAATGTGCCCAAGTGACCTCGCTTCCACTGTGGGAAGGACATACATTAGAAGAGGAATTGCTGGTTGTACCTCGCATCTCTGAAGGACAAACCTGCAGGTACAAGTTTGTTCTTATGTAGGTGAAGGATGCAAGTAGAAGATAAACAAGCAAGAAGGAAAAATAGAGTGGAAGAATTCTGCCCACTTCTTATTTTGTTAGCTACTTAGGAAGTTTGTAATAACCATGTATGACATGGAAAGAACTTACCGTATAACGATTCTTGTGGCATCCCAAGAGGAAGTCCTCAAAAGATGAGCGGACTTTCTTGTAATTTGCTGCAGTTATGGCTTGTAGGAAGGTATGAGCATGACTTGCATTGCGAAAATGCTTTCGCAAGAAGATCAACGCAATTCAAGGAAGACCTAATCACTAGCAGCATTTGTGTTGTCCTTTCAATTCCAGCCTAAGCAGTAAATGAAGTGACACACCCCGACCCGGAATGTCCACCTGGTTTCAAATTGAGTTGTGCTGGCCGACACTCGAAGGGTAACGAAGCCATGAAGTGGAAAACGTGAGTAAATTTAAACCTAAAAGTGCCTAAATATAAGAGTGCGCTAGTGAGCATGAATGAACCCATTTCACACTTGATGTCAAAGCATAAGTAAAGTACAGTAGGGTAGGTTGAGAATTATACCATTGAAAGTAATCTCTGATATCAGCGTTTGCCAGAAATCATCGTTGATATGTAAGCTTAGCTATTAAAACCTAAAGGGGCGAAAAATAAGGGTGAGTGGGCCTAAAAATAAAGTTTTATAAAAATCTTTTCAAAAACATAATAATCCATTGCTGTAAAATAAGAGTAGTTTCCAAAATATACATACTACGTATAGTATGAAAAATACTTACAAGAGCCAACAGTATCTAAAAAATGCAATACATCACAAACTTTCATAAATAAACACATGGCATCCATAATCACATATTCTCGCATAAACAATCATATCATATTGAGTGCTCATCGACACATGCTAACACACAAGTTCATACAGAGATGTTCTGACATGAACGTGACTGGGTGTAACAATGATATACGCTTTAGTACTACAATTACGTGAAGACTGACGCTATATGCAGCACATACGAGTCTTAATTGCCTTTAGCAATTTAGGACATAACTAGCACCTACAATGGATCCAAAATGAGCGTACGGTGTGATGTACACATACATGTGAAAGACTGGCCCTAGCTCAAATGAGTACAAACATCAGTGCAGCAAACAATGAGCAGATAACATAAATATAGTCATGCCACAGTGATTCAATAACTCTAGTCAACATAATAGTATTCGTAGCCGTAAATATAATTATGCCATCAATAATAATACACATACATGTGCATCCCATAGGATGTAGCATAACTTCATAATTTCTATCAATGTGCTAAATCTTATAAACGTCATGCTAATCTAGACGTATTGTAGAAAACTTTTTATGAAATGTATAAATGGAAACTAACAATTATATATACTATATAAGAGAAAATACCCACTCACAATTACTTGTGATGTCATATCCGTTCGAGCTAAGAAGCCAGAGTCTCTGATAGTAATCGCACCTAAGCATAATATTGGGACCATTAGTAAAACTCAATTAAAACATTTGAATTTGGAGAAATGGATGATGGATTTGGAATCAATGTGTCGAAATACGATAAGGAGGGTCCCCGGCAATTTTCGTAAAAAATCAACGGTCAACCCTAAAAAGTCAACTGAGACGTCCCGGTGATCAATTACATTAAAACTTTATAATTTCACTAAATGGATGCCAAAAATGGACTCGGGACATCGGAATTAGCCTATGAGTGTTTTCGAGAAAATTCTGAAAAGTAAAAAAAAGTTAACTAACGGTCAACAATTAACTTTAACAGAATATTCCCTCCTTAGAAGTAAGGATGGCAATTTTGACCGTTAAACCCGATAACCGTAGATAACCGTCCGAATGGAACGGATTTGGGTATGGAAGTTTGGGTACATTATGGATATGGGGAAAAACTGTTTATATTATTCGGTTATGCTTTTGGATATGATTATAGAGGTCCCAAACCGTATCCATAACCAAATCTGACCCGATTATTAAATAATATAATTTATATATAATATAATGGTATAATATATATACATACACACATATACATATACATATACATATACATATACATATACATATACATATACATATACACATATATATGTATGTATTTGTATATCCATAATTCACCGAACCATTACCTTAAGAATACAAAAGTTACATTTTGTAGGAAAGTAAAGTTTTGAATCAAAATCAATGTGCACTCAATGGTGCTTATGTGAGATATCATAGGCAAGCCAACATCATCAGTGTTTTAATTTTTATACTCAACAAGATCCATTCATTGGATCATTTTATACGTCAAATGTTTAATGACGAAATTAATATCTACTAACTTATACTATCTTAACTGAACTAATATATTTTTTGTATTGACGAAAATGGATATACCTGTTAACCGATAAGAAATCTGTTACCCGGTAGGTATGGTTAAGGATAATACTCGATGGTTAATTTGCAGTTATGGATATGAATAATTTTCATGGTTATGGGAATGGATATAGCATTTCCATCCCTAAACCAAACCGTTGCCATCCCTACTTAGAAGGAATATTCCCCTTCAACCTCTAAGTGGATCCGGGTTGGACTTGCAGATTTGGCCCACAGATCCGAGTTTTGGGCTTGAACCCTTTTTTTTTTTTTTTTTTTTTTCCTTTCTCTCTCTCTCTCTCTCTCTTCTTCTTCTTCTTCTTCTTCTTCTTCTTCTTCTTCTCCGGCCCGTTACCGTTGCAACCGTCGGGATAATCCCAGCTCCAACCATGCAAAATCTTCACTAAACCTAGCCTTCCAATATATCAAATCGAAGCTCAGAGGACAAGGAATCAGAATATACCTTTAGTTTCCTCGTGCATGGTCGGAGTTGGCCGGAAAACGGCTTGAAAACGGCCAGATCTTAATCAGAAAACTGAGTTTTGTTATTCTTGGGGTATTTCTACGTCCAAACAATATTAAAACATCTCAAAAACATTCTAACCATACTTATAACACGATCTATGAAGATCTTGAGGGTTTTCAAACCTACCCACACAGAAAAATCTCGAGGTTCTCATTAGGGACTTTGTGTTTACAGCTCGAGGTCTGGATATGCAGCTTCACGGCTAAGAGATGATATGGGCTTTAGGTTTATGATCGTTATGCTTGTTGGAAAGGATGGTGGGTGATGGAACTCGCTGGAGTGGCGAGGTGTGTGGTGGTCTTGGGTTTCTCTGCGTTTGTAGAGAGAGAGAGAGAAAGAGAGCTGAGAGAGGAAGCTCGCGAGGGTCCTGAGAGTTTGGTAGAAAAAGACACATGGCAGAGATGGAGATGAGAGTTTGATGTTTGTGTGGGCCCTATGGGCCAAAAATATTATTAGAATAATTAAAATATCTTAACACAAAATATTAAAATAATAATATATTAATATAAAAATTTGAATATATATATAAAATATAAAATAGTAATTATTACAAAATATTTTATGGATTCGTAGTTTCGTAAAACCTCTATCAGAACTCCAATTTCGATTCCGCTTGCGCCAACGCATTCGTACCATCGAATACTTTGAGAATAAGGTAAACTAATACCTCATACGCATCACGTAATGACAGTCAACAAAATTCAACACTCTCGCCACTAGGGGCATTTTCATCAATTCACTCTTTTAAAATTAATAAAATCGTAAAATTAGGGACATGTTGTCACATGAAGGGCCATCAAATTTGACAACCGGTAGTGTAGTCCCAAGAAGATCGTCAATTACACAGTGAGGCAAGAGTAGAGTCGAAGCTGGGGCAAATGAATATTTTAGGTTTAGACCTTTGCTTTATGCTAGTGGCGGGATGACTTGACAAACCTCTAGGATGGAGAGAGTTGGCTTACACTTCGGCTGATTGGTTGAGAAAATGAAGGATAAGGGTGTGGAAAATGCTACTGTATTGGTTGGGGTGAAGAGGAACGAGTTTCATTTACAGAGGGTTGAAGGTCTGATATTCCATCTGCAGCAGGTGTCGAGGCATGGCAGAGTCTCCTTTTTCGGACTAGAGGAATTTCTCCTAGTTCCTCTGCCTCAAAATCCACAGTCGTAACTCTAAGATCTCTCCTTGCCAGTAGCAATTTCTTTGTGGTAAACCCAGTAAAAGCTTTGGGGACATGGCACTGGACTGCCTTCGTTTTTTCTTATCCAGAGTTGGCAAGGTGATGACTTTAAGTGTATGGACCCCCTTCTGAACATCCTCCTCGTTGATGTAATCTGGATCAGAAATGGAGAACTTGGAGCAGTGCTTGACAATTGCATATTTTCCATTTTCCTTGAACCATGGAAGAGAAGTTAGCCATTCTCAGCTACGATGTTTCGTTAGGATCAAGAAGGCATGAAGTATCAGCCTAGGAAGACAAAGTTGATACTTTTCAAGTCATTATTTAGGTAAAGCACAGGTAGCGAAGCGTTCCCAACTCAAGCCCCGAAAATGCCTCTTTCCTAATCGTTGTCCACGATAAGAACATCTTTATGCCAGTCTTTGTCCTGCCATGGAACGTCTAGGATGTAAGACGACCACCACAAGCTGGGTCTTGGTTGGAAGAAATAGTGTCCATCAGAACTTTTTCGCCCCCATACAAAAAAATTCTTGTAGGTCAAGCTTGGCCTTGTATTATTGATTTAATATCTCAAAAGTAGTGATAAATCAAAAAGCAATGGGGTTAGGTTGCAGATGGTCATATCATAGCTGATCAAAATGTCTTTCAGTAAATATGAGAGAGGGAATCTCAGGCCAAGGTCTAGAACCAAGGATGGATTTTGGTGCATGGATGTCGCGAGTCGGAAAGCTTGGGAAAGCCGGCCTCAGATTGGAGCCTAGTTCCTACCAAACCTTGTAGTTATTCAGAAGATTCTGATGGCATTTCCCTAAAGCTTGAGATGCCTTTGCTACGCACCCTTGTCAGAGGAAGGTTGTAGGGTGACTTGGCTGTCGATATAGGAGCTTTGCTCGAGAATGCAACTATTGATGTTAGATTGAAGTAAGATAAAAAAAAATGGAGCAAGATGAGGAGGAAGGGTTGGAAGGTTTTGAACGAAGGAATGTGGAAAACGTTCAATATTTTTGAAAGATTTGGGAATTTTCTAAGAAAATGAATGAAGAGCTCCGAGGATATTTAAGGAAGATATTTCAGAATCACCCAACCGTTGAATATGGATCATCATGTCTTAAGATCAGCAAATTCGACAACTAAATTGAACTAGAGAAAGCAACTGACAGAATTTCATTTTCTACGCATGCGCAATTGAGACAAATCCTCATCATTGCGATATTGAAGACATGTTTTACGAGGTGGTGCGCTTGAATGTAGAATGGCTCAATGTTCAAGAAGTTTACAAGGATCGAAGCCTAGATGCCACACGTGTGAAGAAAGAAAATGGTACATATTTTGACTTACCTCGAAAGGCATGGTCATTGGGTAAATATCCATCCTCATGGGGAATAACTCGTTTCAGAAACATATTAGGGGCAATTATGGGACCATGATTTTCCAAGGCTGGAGTAAGGCGGATTAGAATATGAATACCTCAGAAGTTTGGTCATGGACTCAATATCCTCCGTAGCAGAGCTAACTAAATGAAGCAGTGATGCCATCATCATCTTGTTTCGAAATCAGTGGGCGAAGTTTGATGACTTTGCTAAGATTAACCATGCTTGTTTAGCAAGATATGAAAACCTAATCTCGCAAAGAATCAATAGATTTCTTGTAATCTTGGAGTCCTTATAGTCTAAGGATTGGTGTGCGCCATAAGTTATCACACTCTTAAGAAGATACAATATCTACTTCATAGATATCCTCTGGGATTCTCCCGGTTTAAAGAAGATTCTACTCTCCTAAAAAGTCCTTTTCTTGACTGGTATAAATACACCTTCTTGGGTTCATCTTTGGTAAAACAATCTTTGGTAAATCAATAGGTTTCTTCTTCATGTTTTGTTAAGTTATCCTTTATGTTTTTCATTGTTGCACCTACATCTTGTCTCTTTAGGTAAATACTATAAACGGTTGGTAGCCTTGTGAAGGCTATGTTGGACTTTATGCCAAGAATCCGTTCTTTCCTACACCAAATCTCATAGCAAAGCTCCATCTTTGGCTATGCTTATTTGGATTTGGTCAAAACGTGATAATAGGCAGCTTGGGTTTTGGTTTGATTGGGTTTTGAAGTGTTTTAGTTGTTTGGTGAGCAAAAAAGGTACATGATTATGTCTCATAGCTTTCCACATGAGATTAAAGTTCTGGGCTTGCATTTTTGGCACTCCCAAGCAGCTCAAAATCTTCACAAACTTTAACTCCACATAAGCCTATTGAACTTCTGTAACTGTCCACACCACAACCCATTTGGCAAGCCCTGTAATGTTGCTTGGGTTCACTTAAGCATGTCATGTGCTTGGCGTGATTCTAATTATAATGTTAATGTATTAATATTATAAACTTGTTTCGATATTACTTGGCATAATGAATGTGCGTAGTTTTGCACGGGCTTAGCGTGATTTTCCGAATGTCCAATAATGAATTATCATTTCTTTTGGCATGGCATGATAGTGATTTTGCATACCCCTTGTTTTGCTACGAATATATAATGACTGGGCTTCCAAATAAAATTGGGCTTAGTGAAACTTTTGGGCCCTATTAAACTTTTAAAGAAAGCATGAACTTAAAAACAAATCTAAGTCCCATAAAATTTAAGGACTAGTGAGTGGTGAACCAAGAATCTCTGCAAAATGAAAGAGGAATGATTAAGCTTTCATACTCTTGAAACTCATCTTTGTGTTAACAAGGTGGTCACCCAAATGGAGGCCTTCAAGTACTCTCCTAGTTCCTTCAATTTTTCCTTTCTCCTTGGCTATTTTGCTCCTTGCTTGCTCCTTTGCTCCTTTGCTCCTTGAGGATTGGATAAATGGATTCTCTAGGCACCAAAGAAAATGGTGCCTCTAGGTCTTCACACCAAGGATGTGAGGTGAAGACAAGATGGATGAACTAGGAGAAGATTTGATGCTAGTAAAACTCCTCCTAGTTAGCCAGCTATGTGGAGAGAGATAAAGAGTTTTTGCCTCCAAGTTTTCTTATTTAAAACCCTAATGAGCTTTGAGTCATAATTTCACTTTTATATCTACTCATAATTGAATGGCACAAATGAAATTAGTCCCTCTCTTGTATAGCTGATTTCCTTAAAGTTATTGGCTTGTGGCCCATTTTGTTTAAGTTGTCATAAAACTTAAACGTAATGGGCCTTATGGACCAAAGTCCATTGGGCCTCGAAAGCCGAAACTAGTTATACCTCAATACGAACATATTTGTATGATTAATTATTAAGTATTTTAATTAATCTTGACCTTACTCAATTAAATTATAAAATTGCTAATATCCATCTCGATTATATTTCTTCATACTCATCCTTACAAGGTGTACAATTCATTATGTTCTAGTTAGTGAGACAGTGGGTTGTTGTAACTCTTACTAATCGATTGTTAAACTGATTGTAACTCTTACTAATCGATTGTAAATGCGATTGTAACTTTTACTAGTCGATCGTGAACTAAAACTAACTTTCAATTGCTAATCTTCAGGGCTTTCAAAAACCATGAGTGTCACTTAGCAGTAAGTCATGGCTACCTAAGCTAAGTAGAAGTGGTTGGAAAACTTGTTCAGTTACAACAACAATGCAATATAGTTCTTATCTACTTCGATCCTCTTGACCATAGAGTTTAGTTGACATTTTATTTCATGTCAACTATCTAATTTATACTTCTCTGTATGATTCCAGTGAGTATGATTTGGAACATAGTTCCTAAATCATGTTCATGTGCTTTGACCAAAGACTTCTAAATCGTATCTCAAAGTATTCTCCTTCCACTATGAAAGGTTAGAGATCCCTTATTGTACACTCACATGTCTCTATGAATAGATCAATGGTCCCAACAAAACTACGAAAATGGTCAAGATGAGGCGTGAAATTTGTTACGTTGTCAAATTATCAAAGATATACTCACAAGACAACTGTGGTGTCTCAAGTCAAAAGACTTTGTCCCAATTAGCACAACCTCGACAAAGTATACTGGACCTAACTTGAAGGCATCATTCTTGTTCTTGCACTCCATAAAGGCTCTTTCAAGCTCCCCGCACACCACAAATTAATATTATTTTGGTGATTTTCTTGTGGGCGGCCTTGGCTTTGCCTCTGCCCTTTTCTTTCCTCTACTTCCTACTTTCACCTACCAACCTTAAAATACTCCCTTAGCAGCCTAATCCTTTCTAGCTCAACCTCTAAGTCATAATGTTCATCACATCATAGCCCAGTAATGAAGTAGAAGTCCTGCTTTGTGAACCGGCACAATTTACAACTTATTAAATAAGTCAGTTTTTCCAGGTCTTTAACCTTTTGATTTGCCACTCTATAGAGTGACAACTCTGCCCACTAAAGGCCAATTCATCAACACGTTGAAGGTGGCCAAAGCAAGATGCCCTAAAGGCAAAGTTGTGCCTCATTAAACTTCTCCCTTATCAATCCTAGCACATGGGGGGCTTGGGATGGGTTGTTAACCCTTCCCCTATAAGAATCTTCTTCTTTAATTGCTAGTTGAATACCATGGGTTGTCATATCTTGTACACATAACAATATAAACATTCACCAAGGTGTACCCTTAACAAAAAAAAATTCAACAATATATACCTTGAAGACAACATGTCAACAAAGTTTCATAGCTATACATCTACAGTGAACAGAGCATTATTACTTAAGCAATACTAACTGAAATCATAAGATTAACAATATTCCATCAACTTTTTAATCTCAACTCAAATCTACGACTTTACCAAAACAACAGTGAACGATGGAGCCTCCACACAACCTGTTAACATAGCTTCATAACTTCACAACGCACCCAAATTTCCCAAAATTTCACATATATCTATCAATTTCAACTACTATCATCAAGCAATATGCATAATTAACCTTAAAACTAACTTAATTAATCATAATTAACAAAAATAACAAAATGAAATTCTAAAGTTTCATTTTCAAAACTCACCAAATTTGAAATTGACTATGGGGAATCAAATATGACATCAGTTATTGTGCAAGGACTCTGAACCCAACTCAAATGAAGCGAAAAACACGTCCTTTCTGTGGAACCGACTGGACACCCTTGGACTATACTCCCTTGATTTTTTTAACTACTGTCTGGAAGTGCAGTGAGGCTGGCAAAGAAAGCATATATTACAACTACCACTAGGTTTAGAATGGGAAGAAACTTTCAGCGCTCGCTGGAGATAGAGAGTTTGGGAGGAGAACACAAATTTAAGAAGGTTACTTTTGTTGTCGTGGAGGGGAAGAGTTTAAAAATAAAAAAATTCAAATTTTTGTCGGGAACCATTTTCATTTAGTGACGGTTCATTTATGACTAGTTTCATCGTAAGCTCATTTGGATGGATTGGTTTTCAGTCGTTCAAATTTGATCTAATGGACCACATTCGGTCCACACAAGGTCTGCAAAGTGCGGTCCGCACCTTAGAAATGGCGAACTCGGGTTTGACAAATATAGGGCCGATTTGAAAACCATTTGGTTATTAGAATAATTTTTAGTTTTTGTGTTTGAGATGTGGATAAAGTATATGAAGAAAGAGAGAGATGGAGAAGAGTGAGGGGAGAGAGGGGAAGAAGAACAATGATTTAAAACAAAATCTTGAAATAAAAACAACTTAAAATAAGTTTTGAATTGTAGTATTTATTTTGTGTTATTTCCTTGTACGTTCTTCAACTTAATCCCCACTTGTGCCCTTTCTTCCACTCTTTCATATATCTTTTCTCTTCTATTGAATTTCCCCTGCGTCACTGATACAAGAATTAAACAAAAAACCAATAACTAAATAGTTATCAAACGAGCTTGTAGTTAACTATAACTTGTAGAAGTGGTCTATATTTTTATTAACTACTACTAGCCTATTACTATTTAAAGAAGCGGTATTGAAAGAAAGAGAATTGAACACAAGATATCATCACAAGCTAAAGTAAATGTTCTTAACCACCATTTCACAAGCTGGCTATAGTAAATGTTCTTAACCGACATTGCGGAATTCTCAGGCATGCAGTGTTTGTGAGATATTACTACGATTATATAAATCACTCTCACCAGTACTCATCATGATGCCATTGTCCCTAAATTGGCTGAGTAAGTACAGGCATGTCTTTATACCTTGGGAGCTTTACTTCGCAGCCAAAATTTCCATTGGTGTGGTTGTCATTTTCACAAATACAAAGAAAACTGTTGTGTAGTACGTACTGAGAAAGAAGCAAGAGCAGTCAAGTTGAAGATTAACTAAACTCCATTGCTTACAGTCCAGAGAGTGACCAAGTCTTGTATTGATAACATCTACACGCAAAATTGTGAATGATTTAATCTGTTCCACAACATTAATTAACAAACAATCCCTAATTAATTGGCTGATTAATTAGAAGTACTCTAATGATCCTTCGTCTTCCAAGCCAGTTAACCTAAAAGGAAACATGTTCGCTTAAACACAGTCAAAAGATTTCATAACTACCACAAGTTTAGCCTCCCAATCAAAACCATCTCATGCCTTGGATTCTTTGTCCAATTTGGCATATACCACGTGTCATTCTTGCATGTTGCATGAGGAAAAAAAAAAAAAAAACTTTAACGAAAAACTCTCAGTACTGTTTATTTTAACGAAAAAAATCACATTTTTTACACTAAAAAGTCAATCTTGGTCCTATTTATTTTACCATTTATTTTGTCCTTATCGTTAAAACTCAAAATTTTTAAACTCTTTTCATTAGTTTTCTTAAAAAAAATAAAAAAATTGCATGGTGAGCTAGTTGACAAGTTCACAACCTCACTCTCTAATAAGGAATGAAATAATAGGAATCTTTGGCCGCACTTAAACGACTATAGTCGTAATCCCAACTATCCAAGGGCCACGGATTCATGATTAAGACAATAATTAGGTGTAATTAACTCACTAATCTCACTGCAAAACAAATCAATGGTCCCAAATCGAAGGGATAAATAGGTCTAATATGAAGGGTAATTTGGCCAGGAAAATACAAACAGCAGAAAGGACGAAGTATGGAAATCGTGGTGCCCACAATCATTGTATGATCAAGTCTCCAAATACTAAAATCCGATCGTTAGCCTTTGCGTCATCACTAATCATCCAGTATATTTAAAGCTTTTAAACTGAACCAGCCGGATTTAAAAAATTCCAATCAAACGTTCAATATCCGTTCTTCATTTGCAAACTGACAAGCTCGGACCGCCTTTTCTTCTGTCCGATACTCTACGTATTATTTGATTTCTCTGAGTCGAGCAAGCTCTGATTAAGCCACATTTTCAAAGCTTATTGTTGGCCAATTTATATCAGCATGCATCTCCAATACGATAAACTACATTTGGCGAGCTAAAGTAATTGGTTTTAGCTCTCCCTTGAACCTCCGGACAGAAAAATGGGAATCCAAAGAATTTATTTGGAAGCTAGATAGGAGTTCTTGTCACATCCCAGACCGGCTCCACCGTAGCACGATATTGTCCGTTTTGGGTTTACCATTCCCTCATGGTTTTATTTATGGTAACTCACACGAGAACTTCTCAGTGGGTCACCCATCCTAGGAATGCTCTCACCCAAACTCGCTTAACTTCAGAGTTCCGATGGAATCCGAAGCTAGTGAGTTCCCAAAAGGCTTCGTGCTGTAGGGAGGGGAGCATGTGCATATAAGGCACATCACCCCCTCTCCATTGGTCGATGTGGGATATTACAGTCCACCCCCCCTTAGGGGTCCGATGTCCTCGTCGGCACAGTCGCACCACACGGCAGAGTGGCTCTAATACCATTATGTCATATCCCAGTCCCGCTCCGCCGTAGCACGATATTGTCCGCTTTGGGCTTACCATTCCCTCACGGTTTTGTTTTTGGAAACTTACATGAGAACTTCCCAGTGGATCATCCATCCTAGGAATGCTCTCGCCCGAACTCGCTTAACTTCGGAGTTCCAATAGAATCCGAAGCCAGTGAGTTCCCAAAATGCCTCGTGCTATAGGGAGGGGAGTAGGAACATCACCTCCTATCCGTTGATCGATGTGAGATGTTAGAGTCCCCTACTTCAAGTTGTAAGAACATGTGTAAACGTCCAAAAAAATCTAGCAACTCTAGTATGATATTGGTACACTCGACTTTCTCTCCTCATTCTCATTCGAGCATTAACAGTGACAAAGAGTGCTAAAAGTGGCAGTAGCTCCTCATTTAGACATAGCAATAGAGATGTTCTAATGCATCAATAATTTCTTATACATACTGAGACATTATAAAATATATCTAGTACACCACATGATATTTTGATGTACATGTAAAGATCACTCAAATTAATACACAATACTCTTATATTATCCAAAATCATGGACCCTATTTTAATTAACATGTAAATTCGATATACTACATCTTCATGATGACATAATTCACGACAATCCGTAATTACAACGTAGAATTAGATTTTAAGCATAAACACACAAATGCAGAATCTAGACTCGTCAAAAAGCAATTAAGGCTAGCTAGGGTTAAGAATATTGATGGAGTGCTTATCAGCTAGCTAGCCGATGTCAGACTTCTTAAGCCAAGCTAAGGCATGGAAGCAAATCATGCACACGGTTAAGAATAAAATATTGTGTAGGAGATGAAGGCCAAAACAAATAAAATAATAGAGATGGGTAGATGCTTATATTGTAAACAATATTCATCAATTCTTAGAGCAACCTTATATATAGGGCCAAATGATTACAACTCAACTCCATGTGTTTTTCACATGCAAAGCTAGAAAGGAAAAAAATAAAAAAAATAAAAAAAATAAAACCCTTTATCAAAGCTCAATTACCATACAATAACCTAGCTCTAAGCTAGAAACCCTAGATATAATACTTGTATTGTGAATGGCAGGACCTCAAGCACTCACAAAAACCACTATTGCCGCCAGCACCAGCACCACCAACAAAAACATGCTGACGAAATCACCATCAAGCACTAAAACTGCACTCCGGAGGTTTGTTGGGGTTAGGCAAAGACCATCAGGAAGATGGGTAGCAGAGATCAAGGACTCATCCCAACGTGTGAGGCTATGGTTAGGCACTTATGACACACCTGAAGAAGCAGCAAGAGCTTATGATGAAGCTGCTAGAGCATTGCGTGGCGAAAACGCCCGCACCAACTTTGCGCCCCCCTGTCCAGCCACAAAACCTAACTCAAGTCCATTGGTCTCTAGTGCTTCCAATGGGGGCTTTGTGTCAGCGTCCGATGGCCGCCATGGTGGTGCAGGGCTTAGCTTCTCTTCCTTGAAGGCCAAGTTAAGCAAGAACCTCCAAAGTATCATGGCTAGGAGTAGTGATCATAACAAGTCCTCAAAAAGCAGGGTGAGTGACCACTTTACTTTTGCAAGTATTTTCCACTTTAGGAAATACCAATACCAAAACACAGTAAGCCCTTTAATTGATACGAAGAATATAGAGAAAGTGGTGCAGCCTAGCATCATAGTGCCCCATAATAATGGAGACAGTAGTACTAGTACCGAGCCTTCCTCTTGGGAGAACTCTAGTATTTCGGACTGCAGCGCCGAGTGGGCCCACGGGTTACGGCAAGTAGGGGTGGATTATGAAGGGTCTGAAATTGGGGAAGGGAGTATCATGGACCAAATTATGGGGTGGATGGATAGTCCAGATAATCAGATGGGTAGTCGGATTAACCTTGGTGATGATAGTGAGGAGGGTTCGAGGAGTAAGAGGTTCAAGGTTTCCTCTTCAGTGATGGTTCCTCCGACATTTAGTACCGGATCTCCATTCAATAATAATAATGGAGAAATTTCGAATTAAGGGCAGCAAGTTGCAGGTCATGATAATATATGCATGCAGATGTACTACTTTGTGTCAATTAAACCAAGGCAGGATGGTAAAGCTTCTATATTACAAGGGTTGATAAGTTCGCCATAACTTGTAAAAGGTTGCTCCTGTTGCATGCTATAATCTTGTGATGAGTGATGTCTCAAAGCTAAAAGAAGTTCTTCATCAAACCAATTAATGTGCAGAGAGAGAGAGAGAGAGAGAGAGAGAGAGAGAGAGAGAGAGAGAGAGAGATTGTATTGGGGAGTAAATCATGAGATATTGTCTGTTTCCAAATGACATGACCAAGTTTAGTGTTAATGACAACAATGACAAGCAATAAGTTGAACTTAAAGAAAAGACAAGTCTTGCTAACCTTTTACAATATTGTTTAGAGGTTTAATTAATTACATGCGCGCCCCAACAAACCAGCATCATAAGTACATATGTTAACGAAGAAGAAAAACATGCAATACATCTCTATGATCTCCTGGATCATTGCACTTAGACATTGATGAGGTTCGTCTTCTTTTGTTTTTTTTGCAAAAATGATGAGGTCCCTCGTCAGTCCAAATGAGAGCATCAGCACAAGAAAGTACTGCGAATAAGGATGGTCAATGGGCACCCATTTAGTTAGATGGAGGTCTATTTAAATGTAGATATGTGTTAATTGTGGTGGTGAGTGTGTTTGTACTGGTGATGTTGATAATAGCAACATATGGAGTATCCATTGGCACCCATTGACGACCCCTAACTGCGGATTTCAGAAGTAGATGCGCCAAACCTTAATGCCTGTTCAGGGTCTAAGAGATTGACATTACTAGGGCAGGTCATGAACTCCCAGTTAGCAAAGTGTGAAAATTTGAACTTACAAATTTGACGACACTTCATATATTGACATTCATTCAATATATAAAGTGTGAAAATTTGAACTTATAAATTTAAGAAGAGAGAAATCAGAGTATGCATAATATTGAGCTATTATACGAGTAATGATTGATTGAGTAAAGGTGTTATTCAGTTTTCCTACGCGCTATGCTTAGCTAGGCAGAAAGGAATCATACCTTTGCTCCCCGCGTGAAAGGAATCATACCTATGCTCCCCACGCTAATTACGATTCCTACTTCGATTCTCCCATGGTTAAGGTTCGTAATAAGGAAGAAGAAAAAGCCTTTTTAAGTGGCCGCGGCCACTTAATAAACAAGTGTAAGATCTGGTGGGAGACCTATCTCCGATCCCAACCATCCTTGCACCAGAATCCATCCCTGGTATCTGGATTTGTTGCTAAAATTTCCTTTATCCCCTTTGCTGAAAGAGATTCTAATCTGCCACACGGTCAGTCTTTGCAACCTCACTCTTACCTCCATTCGTATCATTATCAACTTTGCATGCTTTACACACCGAGGAGAAGTGCCGATACCCGCTACTTCTTCCAATCACGGTCAAATCTCTAATATCACTGATCTGATCGACCAAGAAAATGATTGGTACAAAGATGTCCTTGTCGTTGATGGAAACTGGGAGGGGGACACCACCAGGGCCAGAGTTCCCAACATGCCTGCTGCTGATCTTTGTTGTAATAATGACATAGGGGGCATCGGCCAGTGTCGTGCCCAACTAATTGACAGGGAGTTCTGAGAAATTCCAATCGAACACCGGAGTTGGAAATGGCTCATCGCTCCCGAAAGAAGTAGATAGCATGGGAGAGATGCCATTGTGAACCAGCTCTAATTATCCCATCCCCAACCCAATCTGGGTTATTGCTAAGGATACCATAATGCCAATGAACTCAAAAGCATTAAGTGAAGTTTCCAAAGTTGAGAAGAAGAAAAGGAAAAAGCCTGAAGGTGGTGCGAAAATAGAAGGCGAAATCAAGGCTTCCAAGAAAAAGCCCAAATCAACAAGCAATTCCAGTGGCTTTCGAGGAGAGCTTGACAAAGTGCTGAAGGTTCGCGATCCCACTCCCTTTCAGACATAATATTGAGCCGTCTTAAAGTTTTATTCAGTTTCCCTACGCGCTATGCTTGGGTAGTAGATGCTAGTATGACTGATTGAGTAAAGGTATGATTCTTGAACTTTGACTGAATGATTTTGATTAATGATTTGATTGTGAATTTCATTTACTATTATAGTAGTAAATACTATTATGTAGTTTTCCAACTATTTATGTTTTACAAAATGATGGTTGGTATGTTCAAAATGATTTTACTTGACAAGTGATTATGACGGACTCACTTTGTTATGCACCCCCTCAGGTCTTAGCAAGTGCAAGGTGTACGTTGAGAAGGATAAGTGAGCGTGGCAGTAGTGCTGACTTCCTAAATTGTTGGGTAGTTTTTACTTCTGCTTGTTCTTTATTAAACTATAATCAATTGTATAACATTACTATTAATTATAAATGGCACAACGCATACTTTGTAGCTTATTGATGCAGGCACTATTGTTATGCTCTGCTTGATGTGATATAAAAATTGAATTGTGTTAGAATGGCAATGTCACAAGATTTTCTCCATGGCATTGCGCATACCTTCTTATACATTGGTCTGGACAATGCTTCCACAAATAAGGCTCATCCCAATACTAATGTCTGACTAAAGAAATGAATCGTTTTTTCTATTGCCAAGTCAAATCAAGAGGCATGATATCACTAACTAAATTATTAACATAATCTGCATACCAATGAGTGACTAAAGATTCAATAGTAAGAGCTGCACATTAGGAAATGTTTCTGTCATTGTTGCCTCAATGATGCACTAGTCAAGAAAGATGACCTTCCACCACATTTTTAGACCCCTTTTTATACTGTATCTCTAAATCAAACTCTTGTAGCAACAACACCCATCGAATCAACCTAGGCTTTACATATTTCTTGGATAATAAATACTTCAAAGCTGAATGATCGATGCAAACAATTATCTTTGAACCAATGAGATAAGAACATAATTTGTCTAAAGCAAAGACAATGGCTAGAAGCTTTTTATTAGTAGTGGCATAATTCAATTGTGTGTCATTGAGAGTTCAACTAGCGTAATACATCACATGCAATAGCTTGTTCCTTTGGTGACCAAAAATCACTCCAATAGTATAGTCACTTGTGTCATACATAATCTCAAAAGGTAATTCCAATCCAGTGTAACTATCATAAAGGTTGCTGGGAACTTAACTTTCAACATGTTGGACGCCTAAAAACATGGTGAATTGAATACAAATTCAGGATCTTTAAGGAACAAGTTACACAATGATTTTGTAATTTTTTAGAGATTCGTAATAAAACAATGATAAAAACCAGCATGACCAAGGAAACTTCGAACCCTTTTGATGGAAGTGGGTGGCGGAAACTTGGAATTGTCTCAATTTTCGCCTTATAATCTCGATGCCTTTGACAAAAACTTGATGTCCTATAAAAATCCCTTCTTGCACCATAAAATGACACTTTTCCCAATTTAAAACTAAATTGGTTTCTTCAAATCTTTGCAAAACCAATGCTAAATTATCTAAACAAGAATCAAACAATGAGTCAAAAACTGAGAAGTCATCATCCATGAATACCTCAATATAATGCTCCACTATGTCAAAAAAAAATACTCATCATGCTCCTTTGGAAAGTAGCAGGATGAACTAGTGCAGCTTCCATAGGATCATTGGGCTTCTCAACTTCAATTTTTTTTTTCTTTTTTTTTTTTGTTTTTTTGAAATCATTATATCAATTAGATCAACTCGAAAACAATCTTCCTCTTCTCTTGGAAAATTTCAGCCACGAATATTTTGAATGTTGGTTATTCTTTTCCAATTCTCAATGTCAAAATCCTTTGTTCCACATCAATTAAAGTTCTTGATATGACAAGAAAGGGTCAACCCAAAATCAACTGTTTCAAAATCTTCTTCCATATCCAATACCAAGAAACATCTTGGAGAAATTAGGTTATTGTAGACATCGAAATTTCAGTAAAATAAATGTTAACCAATGTATTAAAATTACAACATTTATTTACTTCACCAACCTCACACACTTACTTCACCTACAACCTCCACTTACTTTACCTACAACCTCCACTCACTTCACCTACAACCTCCACTCACTTCACCAAAAAAATGAATGGTGGTGCTTCACTCTCAAAACCTATAAATAGGCTTCTCCATCAAGAGGAAGAAAAAAACCAATTCACAAATACATTTCTCTACTCCCAAAATAGAAGAGAATACTCCCCACACATGGGGGACCAAAACCTTGAAGCCTTCAAGTTCTAAAGCTCTCAAGAAAATCCCGAAGGATCAAGAAAGCACTCTTCGTTCTTCATCAAATCCTCCTTCAAGATCAAGCCCTAACGGCCCTTGAAGAACTCCCACCAACTCAAGATCAAGCCCCGACGGCCCCTTGAAGAAAATGTTCATCATTCATCATCCGTTCATCCTAAGATCAAGCCCCAACGGCCCTTTGGATCAACAACCTCAACAAATCCACACATCCAATCATTCTTCAAGACTAAGCCCAAAAGCCCTTGAAGATCTGCTCATCCATCAACCTTCAAGATCAAGCCCAAAAGCCCTTGAAGAAATCCATACACCCATTCTTCAAGATCAAGCCCAACGCCCCTTGAAGATCCATTCATCAACTGTTCATCCTAAGATCAAGCCCCAACGGCCCTTTGGATCAACAACCTCAACAAACCCATACACCCATTCTTCAAGATCAAGCCCAACGCCCCTTGAAGATCCGTTCATCAACTGTTCATCCTTAGATCAAGCCCCGACGGCCCTTTGGATCAACAACTCATCCACAAACCTACACCCTACGAAGATAGAATCAGAGGACCAAATTTGAGAGAGATCGTAACCCAAAAATCATTAAACACCAAAAAATATTATTTTTGTACACGTATTCTTGTTTCTTGTTTCAAGAATTTTTCGTGTAATTCACAAATTTGGCACGCCTGGTGGGACATCTCTACCTCTCATCTCTATCCTCAAGTCATCGAAAAACGCAAATGGCATCAAGAAAGGATCAAGCTGTTCATGCAATCAAAGCAAAGAACAAGAACATCATCGCCGCAAGTGGTGATATTTCGGGCATCATAACCCGAAGTAAGGCAAGAGCTCTTTTTCCCGCGGCTTCCGCCCCTGCATCAACTCTGTCAAAGGAACAAGAGCACCTAAGGCACGAGCCTGTGATCACCCTAGCCTCGCTAAGGGCGTCAAGAGGAGAGAGCCCGAGGAAATACTCAGAGTCCCTACTCTCCGACCCTGATTCGAGCGGCAGTACAACCATGCAAGTCATGACCACTGGAGCAACTTCAATCGAGGAGCAGCTAGCTCAAATGAATGAAGCAATCGCAAAGCTCACACGGACTGTGGAAGAGAAGGACTTGCAAATTGCCGCACTTGTCAACCAACTAGATGCGCTGCCAGACGTGAAAGTCGACCCAAATGTTAGCCTAGTAAAGAAAGAAGTCGACGAAGAAGAGGAGCCTCCAGCAGAGAAAGTCTAAGAGAAGCTGAAGCTAGACCAAGCAACGGCGTTCATGGGATCTCTCTCTATCCAACAACTACAGGAAATGATTGCAAGCACTATCAAGACATAGTACGAAGGAAGTTCACATGACTCTGTACTGTACTCAAAGCCCTACTCCAAGAAGATTGATGCTTTGAAGATTCCAAGGGGTTATCAGCCCCCAAAATTCATGCAGTTCGATGGCAAAGGCAACCCGAAACAACATGTCGCCCATTTCATTAAAACTTGCAACAATGCTGGGACAGAGGGAGACTACCTCGTCAAACAGTTCGTGCGTTCGCTGAAAAGTAACGCTTTTGACTGGTACACTGACCTCGAACCTGAGTCTATCAACAGTTGGGACCAGCTAGAAAGGGAATTCCTCAACCGTTTCTACAACACTCGTCGTACTGTAAGCATGCTAGAGCTGACCAGTACAAAACAGTGGAGAGATGAACCTGTCGTCGACTACATAAATAGATGGCGCTCCTTAAGTCTGGATTGCAAAGATCGGCTTTCTGAAACCTCTGCCATTGAGATGTGCATTCAAGGCATGCACTATTACATCCTCCAAGGCATAAAACCAAGAACATTCGAAGAGCTAGCAACTCGTTCCCACGACATGGAGCTGAGTATCGTTAATCACGGGGAAAATGAGCCGATTACTAACTTCAAGAAGGATAAAGTATTCGCCCCAAATGTAGACAAGACTAGAAAGAAGCCCGCTAAGGAAGCTTTCACCGTCAACACTACCCCCATCAAGACCTCCTCAGCGCCCATCAAGATCTCCTCCAAGAAGAAAGCGAAGGAGATAAAGACAAGTGAGGCTTCTCGCACCCAAGACAGATACAAGAGCACCTTGAGAGAGTTGGAACAGAAAACGTACCCTTTTCCTGACTCTGATATGGCTGCCATGTTAGATGACTTGCTGGAAAAAAAGGTGATTGAGCTACCTGAATGCAAGCGTCCTGAAGAAATGAATCGCACAAACGATCCTAGGTACTGCAAGTACCATCGTATTGTGAGCCATCCTGTTGGCAAGTTCTTCGTTCTTAAAGAACTCATCATGAAGCTAGCACAACAAGGGCAAATTGAGCTCGACCTTGAGGACACGGCCGCAACGCATACCACTACAATTGCGTTTGGATCGTTTAATCCTATGCCTCTCCAAACGACACCTGACCATTCCCGTGAATGCTCAAGTTGCACAGCACCTCCTACACAACCATCACTGGAGAAAAACGACCAAGATGCACATGCTGATGATAAAGAATGATGGATATTGGTAACCTACAAAAAGACAAGGAAACCAAGACCACGAGTCATACAGCCAAAGGTGGAACAAAGAAGAAATCACCACGGCCGCAACAATGCGAAGCCTAAAAGAAACATAAAGCATGATAAGACAACATATGCTGGGGAACCTACGGAGCAGGAGCCACGCATTCCCGTTTCCTTGCATGAATACTTCCCGAATGACTTTTTCCAACAGTGCACTACTGTGGCCTGTCACATGGTTGAAGTAGAAATAGAAAAGCCCTCAAAAGGCAAAGCTATCATCATTAAGGTAGAAAAGACCCTCACACCCGAAGAAGGTCTGCCAACACACTTTAGCATCGAGGAAGCGCTACCATTGCCAAAAAAGATACGAAGAGCACTAGCAGTAGTCCTGGCAGGTTCCGGCGATCACGAAGTGCGAGAAAGTAACGACGAAGGCTCGAAGCTTCAGCCACATGAATGTGCCACATGTTGTGCCACCCATGACGCAATTAACTTCACTGACGAAGACCTACTGCTGGGATCAAAGCCGCACAACCGTCCTCTCTTCGTCTCAGGGTACGTAAGGGAATACAAAGTCAACCGTATGCTTGTGGATTGTGGGTCGGCCATAAACATCATGCCAAAATCAACAATGACCATAATCGGCATCAAGGTGAATGAACTATCCTTGAGCCGTCTGCTGATCCAGGGTTTTAACCAAGGAGGACAAAGGGCGATGGGCATGATCCGAGTAGAGATAACCATTGGTGAGCTCAAATCAAGCACGATATTCCACGTGATTGATGCAAGAACTTCCTACAGCTTGCTCTTAGGAAGACCTTGGATCCACGCAAATGGGGTAGTGCCATCCACCCTTCACCAATGCCTAAAATTTTACCGAGAAGGAGTGAAGGTGATCCAAGGTGACACCAAGCCATTCACCGAAGCCGAATCACACTTTGCAGACACCAAATTCTACATGGACGAAGACATGGTACCCGAAGCTCTTCCGGAAGAGATCAAATCCATGGGCAAAGCAGCACCTAAAAAGCAGGAGTGGCAAGCCATGCCTAAAAAGCAAAAAGAGCAGGCCGTGCCATCTTCAAGCAAAGACGGTGACGAGTTTGCTAAACCTGCAACAACCAAAGGGAGTAGGATGCCGTCAGAAGGACCGTACGTACCCATATTTTGGTATATCCCGACGTCAAGAAGAAAGAATGGTCAATCTCCATTCGAAACTGGAACAAGAAAAGCCGACACACAGTGGCACACGGATAATGTAAAGTTGCTCAAGACGAATGCAATTTTGCCTCTGACACAGCTAGGGGGTGCTAAGGCCGCAAGACTACCACAAGGCTTCATAAAAGCTCTACCAAAGAAGGTGGAATCAAGCTTTCTTCCAACCAAGAGGACCAAGGAAGGTTTCGACCCAAACGCCTACAAACTCATGTCAAAGGCCGGGTACGACTTTGCTTCTTCTGAGACGGCTGGAAAGAAGGTTTCAAACACTGTCAATGACAAAGAACGTAACCTCACCAAAACTCAAAAGAAGTTGAAGGAGCATGGTTACGGAGTTGACAACAACAAAGCCGGACTTGGCTTCACACCAAATGCACCCGTGAAGATTTCAAGCAAAGTGAAGAAAGCTAGCGCTCAACACATCAGCGTGAGCATTGAACAAGACCAAAAAGAGCCTAAAACTACCCCTCGGATGTCGGTCTTCGATAGGATGAGCCATTCAAGCTCCAAAATTTCAGTGCTTAATCGCATTGGTAGTCAAGACCGAACCTTTGTCTTCAAGAGGCTTAACGTGCCAACATCCCAAAGCTCTGTTTTTGAAAGGTTGTTAAAGCCTAAGAAACAAAGCAACACAGCTATCTCTCCTCTGCGACGATCAGCTTCGAAAAGATTTGAAGATAATGAGAAGCCTTTTGGAAAGAGGAAGACAACACCAAAGGAAGAAAAGTTCGATGGGTTAGTAGAAAAAGGCGACGTTCGAAGCTTGATTCCTTCAAGGATGAAGCGTCAAGCAATCCTAGAGGTCGACACAAAAGGACCACTGAAGGTAAGGAGGCGCATCATCGTCCACACTGGCAAATTTTCATGCCAACAAACCCAAGAGAACGGCACTGAAGATGAAATCCCTAAGAAAGATGTCACTTCTGGCTCTTTCGACTCAAAGTCTTCACCTCGACTGTTGGGGGCATGCTCCAAGTCAAGTGAAATTGAAGGATGGGCTCATGTCACTTCGAAGAAACTGCACGAGAAACATATGTCTTCTCCACAAGTGCACCAATCAGAAAGGAGGGAAAGCAGCTTTCGCCAACCTCCAAAGCAATGTGAAAATGTTGAAGATAAGAAAATTTCAACACAAAGATCGTTCATGCGGGATCTTTTCTTCCTCGATCAATTTCTCGATCAAGGCTCCTTGCTATGAAGATTGTGAGGAATGCATTTCGAAGATCGCTTCGAAGAAATTGGACAAGCAGCAACCATCTTGTCCACAAGTTTATCAGTTGAAAATGGGGCAAAACAGCTCTTGTCAACCTCCAGAACAATGTGAAAGTGTTGGAGATAATGAAATTTCGACACAAAGATCGTCCATCCCCATCACAATGTGCGACCTCTTCCCAGAAGACTTCTTCAATTACTCGGTCAAGGCTCCTTCCTATGAAGATTGCGATGAACGCCTCTCCCAGATCGCTTAACAAATCCACAACAACAACCAAAGCTTCTCGTTCGCACGAGCCTAAAAGGTGACAACCAAACGCTCCTAGCCCGCAAGAGCATAAATTGTGTACGGCAAAATCATTATCAAAATCACCAAAAAAAAAAAACAAAAAACAAAAAAACAATAAAAAAAAAAAGGAAATAACACATCTTGGTGATATATATGTTTTATCTATATTTAGCACAATACACTGAACAAAATAAAGCATGTCCATTGATCTCCGAGAAATTACAAGTGCGTACAAAAAAAAAAAAAAAAAAAAAGATGGAGCTTTCACAAAGGTTGTTCACGTGAAGCCCCACTACTTGGCAAAACTCCAGGAGTGGGAGGTATCGAAGATAGATCATTCGAGGCCTCAATACTTGGTGGAATGCTAGATGACGCAGGAAAAAGGTGCCTCTGGAAGAAAGCCGCAAGCCTTTGACAGCCACTTTGAATTCGACCTTCAGATTCTTGCAGCTGATCAAGCTTCCTTTTCATGCTCGTCGAATAATTATTTGCAAGCACGTGCAAACCTCTATTCTCGTACTTAAGCTGTTTGATCTCTTGTTTAAGATTTTCCAGCTCCGCCATCAATAATTCAACTTGACGGGATCGAGCAAGTAGGCGTTGGCCCATGTTGGACACGGAGCCCGCACACTGAACACTAAGAGCTAGGGACTCTTGAACGGCCAACTCATTGGACCGTCCTGAAAGCAGCCTACTATCTCTAGGAGTGAGGAGGTTTTTAGCTACTATTGTAGCTGTTGTTGCATCCTTCATCACGGAGTCTTCACCTGTAAGAGGGCCATTAGAAGATAAGAAAGACGGGCACCATACATTACCCTGACGCGGCGCACCCGTATCACTGCTGAGACTCAAATCTAAGCAAATGTTAGATGGGTTAGCCATTTTCAAAGGTGTTAAAAGAGAAGGGTTGGATGAAGTAAAATCTCAAAGGGCCGTTAAAACAAAATACACCGGAGACGATTTTCACGAATGGGCAATCTTCAAAGTGTGCATGTTGGAGGTGATCGATACCTCTATAAAAGGAGAGGCGACACAACCACCGATTCAAAAAAAAAATTGAAGAGACACCACTCTTCAAATCTTAAAAGCCGGATTTTCCTACGTAAAGTTCGGCAACGCTCTTCAGACACAATCTCGGCTTTTCAGATAACACGTGCAACTTTGTCAAAGATCTCTGACAAAGTTGAAAACGCGTGGAGGTCATTATCCCAACTACCACACTTTTGCCGACAAGCGTGGGTGACAAAGCCGCATCCGCACTACTACTTGCCATTCAAATTTCTATATATGTCAACATTCATGGCAAGGCATACATCCAAAAACGCATGACTCTTCTTCTCGGCTGAGAATGTAACTGCAACCAAACCTCTCAACATGCTCAGTTTTCTTCTTCCCTTGAAAACACCTATTCAACCAAGTCTTCGAGAGCAAACGTATCCCATATCATTAGGGTCAAAAGCAAGAGTATCTCATATCATGCCTTTCCCTCATCCTTTCCTTTGTTCTTGTTCTTCCCTGAAAGACAAAGAGAGAGAGAGAGAGATCAGTCGACACTTGGAATCAAGCTTCCCGTTTGGAGCCGACTGCCTGAAATCCCTTCCCTGATTGCTTATCCAGCCCTGCTCTCAAGTACTCATCTTCAACTATTGATGTACCCCCAAAGAAGATACCAGATGCCTGGAGTACAGATGAGGCAGGAGGAAACGGTAGATCGAAGCATGTGGAGACAAGCACAACAAATATATGTGCTGATTCATTCGCTGCTTCTTCAAAAGCAAAAGTATCTCATATCATCAAGGGCGAAAACAAAGGTATCTCATATCATGCTTTTTCCCTGTCTTTTCCTTTGCCCTTGTTCTTGCTTCCAAGACAAGGAGAAAGAAAGCAATCAGTCAGAACCCGAAATCAAACTTCCGATCTGGAACTGATTGCCTAGAACCTTTGCCTGGTTGCTTACCTAGCGTTGCTCTCGAGTGCTCGTCTTCAACTGTTGGTGAGTCTTGAATTCCCTCAGCGCAGACTTCAGGACAGGCGACGAAGTGTCGGCTCTTTACACTGAAGCTGCCAAGCATAGATGAATTGCTGAGAAGTGATGCCTTGAAAGACCATTTAAAGGCAAAGGGTTGCGCACCACCTCGGCTATGTAAAAGAAACAAGCAGAGAAGAATGCGGTACAAGGAGCTAGAACAAACTGCTGGAGCACGACGCCTTCCCCTGCAGCACCATCCAGACAGAAGAGTTTAAGTCAAATCCAAGCTCGAAATCATTGTTCTAATCAAAGAGCTCGAGAAGCCTCAACAACCCTCCGCTGGCGCCGTCACCAAAGAGCAAAGCCTCGCCGCGCGACGTCGTTAAATCGTCAACACTTCTTCAAAAAGAAAGAGAGCAATCAGCCGACACTTGGAGTCAGTCTTCCGATCTGGAGCCGACTACCTGGAATCCCTTCCCTGGTTGCTTACCTAGCGTTGCTCTCGAGTAGTCATCTTCAACGGTTGATACACTTCCAGAGAAGGGACCACATCTGCTTGGAGAACAGCTAAGACGAGTGACAATGAAACATCAATCTTGTGGATCGTCAGCAAACGCAACAACTGCATATGCTGAGTCATCCTCTAACCCTCTTCAAATATGAATTGGAAAGATTGAACAAAGAAACAGGTCATCACCTCCACCTCGTGCTTGCCTGCCATGTGTCTGAATCCTGAAACCGCTCATGGTCCTATTATCACTCAAGATCAAGCCTCGATGGCCCTTGAAGAAATCACAAGTCCGATTCAAAATCAAGTGTTCACCACCCTTGAATCAAATTCAACTCCAGATAAAAGGAGTTAAGTTCAGACCTACGGGGGAGACCAAAAGAATCCTCCAGCCCAGTTCAAGATTAAGCCTGTGGAAAATCAACGATTGGAGGAAACCAGAAAATCTTCCAGTCGAACTCAAGATCAAGCCTCGATGGCCCTTGAAGAAATCACAAGTCCGATTCAAAATCAAGTGTTCACCACTCTTGAATCAAATTCAACTCCAGATAAAAGGAGTTAAGTTCAGACCTTCGGGGGAGACCAAAAGAATCCTCCAGCCCAGTTCAAGATTAAGCCTGTGGAAAATCAACGATTGGAGGAAACCAGAAAATCTTCCAGTCGAACTCAAGATCAAGCCTCGATGACCCTTGAAGAAATCACAAGTCCGATTCAAAATCAAGTGTTCACCACCCTTGAATCAAATTCAACTCCAGATAAAAGGAGTTAAGTTCAGACCTTCGGGGGAGACCAAAAGAATCCTCCAGCCCAGTTCAAGATTAAGCCTGTGGAAAATCAACGATTGGAGGAAACCAGAAAATCTTCCAGTCGAACTCAAGATCAAGCCTCGATGGCCCTTGAAGAAATCACAAGTCTGATTCAAAATCAAGTGTTCACCACCCTTGAATCAAATTCAACTCCAGATAAAAGGAGTAAGTTCAGACCTTCGGGGGAGACCAAAAGAATCCTCCAGCCCAGTTCAAGATTAAGCCTGTGGAAAATCAACGATTGGAGGAAACCAGAAAATCTTCCAGTCGAACTCAAGATCAAGCCTCGATGGCCCTTGAAGAAATTTCCAGCGCAATTCAAGATCAAGCCTTGACGGCCCTTGGGTTGACATCTACATTAAGGGACTTCAAAACGCATCTTCTACACGTGACAAGCACATGTCTACGACGCGCCTTGAAGTGAGGGCATTTGTAGACATCGAAATTTCAGTAAAATAAATGTTAACCAATGTATTAAAATTACAACATTTATTTACTTCACCAACCTCACACACTTACTTCACCTACAACCTCCACTTACTTCACCTACAACCTCCACTCACTTCACCAAAAAAATGAATGGTGGTGATTCACTCTCAAAACCTATAAATAGGCTTCTCCATCAAGAGGAAGAAAAAAAACCAATTCACAAATACATTTCTCTACTCCCAAAATAGAAGAGAATACTCCCCACACATGGGGGACCAAAACCTTGAAGCCTTAAAGTTCTAAAGCTCTCAAGAAAATCCCGAAGGATTAAGAAAGCACTCTTCATTCTTCGTCAAATCCTCCTTCAAGATCAAGCCCCAACGGCCCTTGAAGAACTCCCACCAATTCAAGATCAAGCCCCGACGGCCCCTTGAAGAAAGTGTTCATCATTCATCATCCGTTCATCCTAAGATCAAGCCCCAACGGCCCTTTGGATCAACAACCTCAACAAATCCACACATCCAATCGCCCAAAAGCCCTTGAAGATCTGCTCATCCATCAACCTTCAAGATCAAGCCCAAAAGCCCTTGAAGAAATCCATACACCCATTCTTCAAGATCAAGCCCAACGCCCCTTGAAGATCCATTCATCAACTGTTCATCCTAAGATCAAGCCCCAACGGCCCTTTGGATCAACAACCTCAACAAACCCATACACCCATTCTTCAAGATCAAGCCCAATGCCCCTTGAAGATCCGTTCATCAACTGTTCATCCTTAGATCAAGCCCCGACGGCCCTTTGGATCAACAACTCATCCACAAACCTACACCCTACGAAGATAGAATCAGAGGACCAAATTTGAGAGGGATCGTAACCCCAAAATCATTAAACACAAAAATATTATTTTTGTACATGTATTCTTGTTTCTTGTTTCAGGAATTTTTCGTGTTCACAGTTATCAACCTTCATTAACACATCTTTGATTATTCCCTCTGGATATGCAATTGATCTACCTGTTATCTGCAAAGAAACAGTACTACTTTTAATCTCACATATTCAAATATTCTTAGCAACAGATAAAGATAATAAATTAATGCTAGAACCCAAATCACATGAAGCTTTTTCAAATAAATTTGTGCCACTAATGCATGGAATTTTGAAACTCCGTCTGTCTTTTTGCTTAAGCGGAAGCTGTCTTTGAAGGATTGCAATGCAATCTTCTATCAACTAAATCTTCTTATGGTCGCCGAATTTTATTTTCCTTGAGATGATGTCAGATGATGTCCTTCATGAATTTGGCATAGTTTGACATCTGCTCTAGAGCATCGGCAAGCAGAATATTAATCTCTAATTTCTTAAACATCTTTGAGAGTTTGATATATTTCTTCTCTAACTTATTCTTCTTGAACTGTTGTGGAAGAGAAATAAGGGCACATATGCCTTAGGTAGCGACAACAATGGCAGATTTTGGAAAAGATTTGGTAGTGGTTCACGTGGTGGCTGATGGATGTAGGACAATTGACAATGGTTGTTGTTCTTATGCAGTTTCTTCAACCTCTTCAGGACCAACCCTAAGAATTTGGGGGCCCTTGGCGAGCTTTTGATGTGGTGTCATAGGGTTATTTGACTCTTGACTCTTTGTATATTGATATGTATAAAAAATAAATAAATAATAAATAAAATTCCGCCTACATACATGAGAAAAGTCTATTTTTACATCAAATGTCATTAATATTAATGTTAAAAAAAAAAAAGATATGCAAACATTACTTAAATATTACAGGTTATGTATTTTTACGCAAATGTACTAATTAAGTTTATATAATGCAGTCGCCAACAATTAAGTTTACATATTATACATTTCGTGTGTTTACACGGCTCGCCTGCCAGTTACCAGCAAGTCAGACCAATTTGACTGAAAAAAAAGTCGCTAAACTCCCTACGCAGGACACCAAATTTCAATATTTTTTAATTTTTTTATTGTTTATTGTTACAATGTTACTTACTGAGTCAGTAAATGAATGAACAGTTGAATTACAGGGACTACATGGGACGGTTGGAGAAAATATTAGAGTGAAGAGGATAGTAATTTCTGTGCACGTGGAGCCTTTATTTCATGTGCGTGAAAAGAAGAAAAAAAGTAAAATTTTTGTTGTGAAAAATTATATTATTGCATATGATTTAATTTTTTTCATATTTTACAAAATTTGACGGTTGGATTACAGGGACTGCATCTAACAACAAATATTTAAACTAGCATATGCCCACACACAAAGTGTGTGTGAACACTTCTTATTTTTGTTTTTAAAATGGAAGGAGAGAGGAGGAGAGTGAGAGTGAACATGAGAGTAGGGAGAAAGGAGAGAGATTTTTTTTTTTTTTTTTTTTTAATATTAGAGATATATTAGTCACATGTTGGGGAGGCTTAAAAAGAAGGAAAATTTGGCATGTGTGAATTTACATTACTGCCAATATTTTTTATTTCTATTCAAGTTTGATTAGAGGGATAGAATTATAATTTTATGGGGTTTTGGTTGACAATCAGGGTTCTATTTTATATATACTAGCATTTACCTACACTATAACATCCCACATCGCCCAGGGGAGTGGATCATCTATGCCTTGTATGTATATTCCTATCTCTACCTAGCACGAGGCCTTTTGGGAACTCACTGGCTTTGGGTTCTGTAGGAACTCCGAAGTTAAGCAAGTTCACGCAAGAGCGTTCCTAGGATGGGTGACCCACTAGGAAGTTCTCGTGTGAGTTCCCAAAAACAAAACTATAAGGGCGTGGTCGGGCCCGAAGCGGATAATATCGTACTATAGTGGAGTCGAGCTTGGGATATGGTGGGGGCCCGAACTGAGATGTGACAATTTGGTATCAGAGCTAATCCTTGGCCGAAAGTGTGCCGACGATGACGTCAAGCCCCTAAGGGGGGTGGATTATAACATCCCAAATTGCTCAGGGGAGTGGATCCTATATGCCTTATATGTTGTTTGGGCCCAAAATATTATTGCTGGGCCGAGCAGCAGGATGTGCTCGGCCCAAGGAGATGATAAATACTATGGGCCGAATAATAGGGCCCGGGCCAGCTAACAGGGTCGGCCAAATCCTATCATAAGTAGTCCAGATAAATAGAAAGGTCGAGGAAGTCCTGGTGCAACTAGGATTCTCGACCAGCAAGGAATGAAGTCCCGAAAAGAAGGAAAATTCAGAATCCCAGTAGGAGTAGGTTTGTTCGAGGAAGAAGCGAAATGGGACAAGGACTCCCAATCCAAATCGGAGTCGGTTTCAAGGAATGGGGCACTATAAATACAAGAAATCATGCAAACAGAAAGGACCTTCAAATCAGCATACAATTGCCCTGCGCAAAACCTCTCAACACCTTGAGATTTTTTCCTTTTCTTTTCCTGCCGACACACCTTCAGTTTGGATAAACAGCACTGTGGAAGCGCCCGGCGAGCACCTTCAGTTTGGATAAACAGCACTGCTGCCGCAAAATCAGCCGACCGAGAAGCATCTTCAGTTTGGATAAACAGCACTACGTGGAGGTCGACCGATTATCTATCCAAGTCTCGGTCGAGAAAGGTTTTCGAACCTTTGTTGGCAGAGGTCACCTTGCTAGCCTTCTCGGCATAGTTAGGTGTTACGAATTACATTGCTCGGCGTACTGGTCGCCGAGTGGTTTTATGATTGGATACTCACAAGTGAGTTTCAGGGTTCGGCATTCCGACGGCCGAACTACGTTTACCATCAAGACATACATCACGTTCGAGTACCTGTGCCCATACACCTTGGTCTCGATTCGACGTGCTTATACTCTCACGAATATAATCACAGTGACCGAATCGGGCTCGGACGATTTGTGAACTCCGCAGAATTAGCAACCTTGTCTTCAGGCTGTAGAACCCAGAGACCGAGAGTGTTCCTTCCTCGGTCGCAATCGCAAGTTAAAGAAGTCAGCGACGCGCTCAACGCAACATCAACAAATTTTACTCCTCAGCCGAGCTTGGCCGACGAGTTGGCACGCCCCGCATTCGACCGAAGGACGTAGTTAGCTTATTAGTTACTCGGCCTGCGCGCCACGTAGGTTTTGTAATTTTTAGGGTCAACATTTTGGCACGCCCAGTGGGACCTTTGTGCTAAACCTTCGGAGTTCATGACCATTGAGACACGGTCTACGAAGCAGAAAACAACCATGGGAAAGTCAACGACTGACTTGCCAGTGCAAGGCCTTGGGCAGGATTTGCACTCTACAACAAACCCGATCATAGTTGCGCCGCCCGAGGCCACAAGTGTAACACGCCGAGAGAATGAAGTCTGTCTCGGCGGGCAACCTTACAACCCAGCAGTCCCAAATCAAACAGCTGGAATGTTCATGGAAGGGATTGTGGAAGATTGTGATGACGATGGTGGGGAAGGTTCCGATCCACCAACTAGGACATTCCTTCGGAGACGACTGGATGAACAATATTGTCAGGTCGAGCAGTCGATTGGTCAGAAGATGAATGATTTGCTAGACGCAATACGTAGTAACAGCGATACACAGACCAGAATGCTTGAACTACTAGTTAGTAAAGCTTTCGAAGATGGCCAGGTCGGCCAACCGCGGCAGCTCCCGACGAATGTGCCTATACCAGCCGAGAGAGGGTCTGCTCGACGGCAACCAGTCCCCTTGGAAAGAAGAGGACCAGGAAATAGATCCGAGGGACCAAGCCAAGGAGAAGAAGTCGCTTCCATAAACGTGACCGAAGTCCAGAGAATGATTGATTCGGCCCTAAAGAAAGGGCCGAAGTTTCCAAAATTCATTCACCCATACCCGGCTTATGTGGAAAGGTTTGAATACCCACGAGGATTTAAGATCCCCGATTTCAGCCTCTTCGCCGGGGAATCATCTTTATCCTCACTAGAACATGTGGCTCGGTTCACAGCGCAGTGTAGGGACGTCAATAGTGATTTCTACAAACTACGGCTGTTTAACTTTTCACTGACAGGCTCAGCTTTCGCCTGGTACATTAATCTTCCACCCAACTCCGTGCAGAGTTGGGAAGAGTTGGTCGAAAAGTTCCATGAACAATTCTATCGGCCAGGGATGGAGATGTCCGTATCATCCTTGGCCAGGATGGCTCAAGCATCTGATGAATCTCCAATGGAATACCTAACAAGGTTTAAATCGGCCAGGAATTGGTGTCGAGTGCCACTCCCCGAAGTGGAATTCGTCAGGATCGCCCTCAACGGATTAGACGTGGAGTACAAAAAGAAGTTTCTGGGGGCAAATATTCGAGATATGTACGAACTTGCTCAACACGTCGAACAATATGAGTATCTGCTCCGAGAAGAAAAGATATCAAAGTCACCATCCCGGGGGACGTTGTATAAGAACCCCACGGTGAGCTATGCATCGGCCGAAAGTGAAGACCCTCAGTATGCTAGTGTGGATGCGGCCGAGATAATAATAGACAAACCCTATGTTTGCAAGGCTTTGGCGCAAGTAAATACCAAAGACGCCAAAACCCGTTTGACCGCCGAGGAAACGGCTAAGTCATCAAAAGTATACATTTTTGATATCACCAAAGCTGACGCAATTTTCGATCAGTTATTGGCAGCAAAAATCATCAAGCTTCGGCCGGGGCATACTACCCCTAAGGCCGATGAATTAAAAGGAAAGATATACTGCAAGTATCATAATTCTAATAAGCATGCAACCAATAATTGTGTTGTGTTCCGGGACACAATTCAAAGATGGATCGAAAAAGGAAAGTTGAAATTTCCGGAAAAGATGGCGGTCGACGTTAATCCTTTCCCTTCAACAACGATTGGTATGGTGGATGCTCACCTTCCCAAAAACAAAGGGAAGGCCGAATATGTCCCGGTGCAGCATATCCGTCAACAAAATGGTCGAACAAGACTAAAGCTTGATATATTTTCAAATGCACCACCAACGGAACAATCGGTGCGACCCGCCGATGAGCCGATGACAAGGTCAAAATCTGACGAAACTTGTGGATCGAAGGTTTTATGTGACCATTGTAAAACACCAGTCGAACCTAGGAAGAAATCTTCAACACCACCCACGGCCCCTACAACATCATCAAAGGGATTAGGTCCACGACGTCAAGTGTTTGATCGACTCGGCCCACAAGTACAGCCAAAAGACCAGACCTCGGTCAGGCGGCGTCTTGATTTCGACGCACCTTTTTATAATGAGGATTATTACTCGCGCAATGCCAACAGTTCAGGATTACCAGCCGATCGCAAAACTTTCAAACCACCAAGGACATCGGATCAACGCTGGTACAGTTACAATTCTCCGACTGGTTTGTATACGGCGCTGTCCAAATCCCAAAAACGTCGTCGTCAACGGATAGATTGCATGGCTCGGCGACGAGAAGCGCAGGCCAGCCCGGCCAACCAATGGCAACCAAAAAAGGCCGTGGAAGATAGTAGCGAACGGCCAACCCCGACTATCATGACCGAGTTAGCCGAAGGGAAGAAAGTAGCAGATGCTGATTTCGAAACCACCATTGAGGAGGCTGAGAAACGTATTAAGATCCTTCTCCGGCCTGGGGAAACGAGAGCTCGTCTAGAGTACTTTACACAAGAGGCCGAAAGGAAACTTTCTCCGTTACCACCGCGCGAGCCGTTTATCAAAATACGGCGCAACTTACACCCTCCATTCCTCGGTGCATCCATGGAATACATGCGAGAATTTCATAAGAAATACTCCGCAAATGACTTGTACGGACTCCCCAAGGCATGTCAGGAAGCCCTCGACTTAGCGCTAACTTGCCCTGATGCCGAGCAAATTATCCAGAAAACTTCTGATCCAGCCATTAAAGCTAGGTTTCAACATATACGGGAGGCTCGGGTCCTTGGTTTTGAGGTCGATCCTTATACAGATATTGACGCCGCCGAATTACCCTTTTCGCTCGAAGACCTTCAGCATTTACGCTATCATTTCGAAGTCTTCTCGGCTGTATCGCTCTTCAGCCTCACGGCCGACGAGGAAAAACGGATAGCATGATTGGATACCTATCTGGACACGAGGAACGCCCGTATTGCATATGAAGAACGAGCCCGTGTAACAAAGGACCAACATAAATCTTTGGCAGTCCACATCGTCGAAGGAAATGGCTCACCCGCACTCGATTTGGTTCCCACGTCTCGGATATCGGCTCTTACCGAGGAACTCAAAAGTTTGATCGAGGATTTTCCGACGACTGCTACAGAGGATAGTTCTCCGGAAGACGACGACCATGACCCAATGGGCCCCTCGGTCCTCGAACAGATGGAGATTAGTATGGTACACGTTCTACCAGCTGAATTCCAACCGAGTACCCACCAGTCAAGTTTCTTGGACGGGGACATAGTTGCCGAGGAAGCCACACAAGTAGACTTCGTCGTAAACGACGACGACCGAGAAAACCAGAGCGGAGATAACCTCAAGGCAGCTTTGGCCGAGCTATTTCCCCGCTCCTCCTCGGTTAATCTCCAACACCTGAAGCCGTTGTATGTCACGGCTCACATCGAAGGATTTGCCATTTCTAAAGTATTTGTCGACTGTGGAGCCACAGTCAACATTATGCCAATATCCGTCATGAAGGCTTTACGCCGTTCTGATAATGAACTCATTCCGTCAGGGATCACTATGAGCAGCTTTGTTGGTGACAAATCTCAGACCAAAGGGGTGCTCCCGTTGGAAGTTAGCATTGCCGGTCGTCAACACATGACGGCATTCTTTGTCATTGATTCCAAGACGGATTATAACGCATTACTTGGCCGCGACTGGATCCACCAAACCAGTTGCATTCCTTCATCATTATACCAAGTCCTCATATTTTGGGATGGCAAATCGGTCGTAGTTCACCCAGCCGATAACCAACCATTTGAAACCAACATGATTCAGGCTCGCTATTATGATGATCACGTCGGCTACATTACCCTCCAAGGCCTTAACGAGGATGGACGGCCGACGAGAATTTCAGTACAAAAAGTGATTGAGGTCGTCGCCGAGACTGTCCAACAGGATTCGACGAGACTTGGCTTAGCGAACTTGGTTATCAATGCCGATGATTGAGCACACCACACAAGAACGGCGTCAGGCCGCGGTTTCATCTACAATGGAACGTCTGCTGGCCCATTGGTATGCCATTACCAAGCAACCACATTCTGGCGTCAATTTAATCGAATTTCTGGCCGAAGCAGATAACGGCCCCGTTCTATCTTTCGATAAAGTTCAGGCTGCGCCGGCCGAACTCGAAGACCATCGACCTCAAGTCAAGGACCCGTTAGAGGAAGTGAACGTCGGCACGGCCGAGGATCCTCGAACATTGTTTATTAGTGCGTTACTCCCACCGTCCATGAAGGTCGAACTCCGTAAACTACTCCATGAATTTAAAGATTGCTTTGCGTGGAGTTATCATGAAATGCCAGGCCTCGACCGAAACCTTGTAGAGCATGAGCTACGCATCAAGGAGGGGTGTAAGCCTTTTCGACAGCCTCCTCGCCGATTTTCAAACGAAGTACAACTCGGCATTAAGGAAGAATTAGTTCGGCTTCTAAAAGCCGGGTTTATTAGGACCGCTCGGTATGTCGAATGGTTGGCCAATATCGTCCCCGTATTAAAGAAAAACGGTGCCCTTCGCATTTGCATCGATTTCCGTAATCTAAATCTGGCTACTCCCAAGGATGAATATACGATGCCGATCTCAGATTTATTAATTGATGTCGCAGCTAATCATGAACTGCTATCTTTTATGGACAGTCATGCGGGTTATAACCAGATTTTCATCGCCGAAGCTGACGTCCACAAGACGGCTTTCCGTTGCCCGGGGGCACTTGGTACTTACGAATGGGTAGTCATGCCTTTCGGCCTCAAGAATGCCGGCGCCACATACCAACGAGCCATGAATATGATTTTCCACGACTTAATCGGTACAATCGTCGAAGTTTATATCGATGATGTGGTTGTAAAATCCAAACGTCGTCAAACACACCTGGACGACCTGAGGCAAGTGTTCCTTCGCATGCGCAAAAACAACCTCAAGATGAACCCGGCCAAGTGTGCTTTCGGTGTTTCGGCCGGTAATTTTCTAGGATTTTTGGTGCACCATCGCGGCATCGAGGTCGACGAAAATAAAGCCCGCGCCATCATTAGCGCCCCACCACCGACGACAAAGAAACAGCTCCAGTCGTTACTCGGGCAGATTAATTTCCTCCGTCGTTTCATCGCCAATTCGGCCGGTAAAATGAGAGCATTCTCTACACTCCTTAAACTGAAGGAGACCGACCGATTTGAATGGCGCGAAGAGCATCAAGCTGCATTTACGCAAATCAAGGTGGCCCTTTCCACCCCACCTGTGCTCGTTCCACCTTGTCGCAACAAACCCCTTAAATTGTACATTTCGGCAGCTGCTGAATCCATTGGGTGCCTACTCGCACAAGATAACAACGTCGGTCGCGAACAAGCTATCTTTTACCTTAGCCGAAACCTGAATTCACCAGAACTTAATTATTCCCCTGTCGAAAAACTTTGCTTAGCGTTGTTTTTCGCCGCATCCAAGCTTCGGCATTACATGCTCCCCACAGTTACGCAGGTCATCGCCCAAACCGACGTAATTCGTTACATGCTGACTCGGCCTATGGTCAAAGGCCGAATTGGGAAATGGACACTCGCCTTATCCGAGTTCAGCCTTCAATATGTACCACAAAAGGTCGTCAAGGGGCAAGCCCTCGTCGACTTCCTGGCACAACACCCATCCCTTTATGGTATTGAGGGAGGCGACGTCGACATCGGTTTCGTCACCACACGCGATAACCATTGGACTATGCATTTTGATGGTTCCAGTACTTCGACCTCGGCAGATGTCGGTATCGCAATTCAGTCGCCTGACCACTGCCGATGGTATTTTTCTCTCAAGTTAGATTTCAGCTGCACCAATAATCAGGCCGAGTATGAAGCCCTCATTATCGACCTCCATGTTTTACACGATATGCGGGCCCCCCGCGTTCTCGTCCTTGGTGATTCCGAACTTGTGATTAACCAACTGAACGACGTGTTTCGTTGAATGAGTTGTACTTTAGCTCCCTATCACATGGTCGCCACTTACCTGGTCGAGTCGTTCGACCAAATCACATTTGAACACATTTCACGTCTCCACAATACTGACGCCGATGAACTCGCCCAGATCGCCTCCGGAGCACAACTCATGGGGGGCAAACTAAGTCGAATTGTGGAAATTGCGAACACGGGTCAACGCTCGTACCCCGTTTTGATTAATCAGCAAACTCTCCAACGCGCGCACGTAATACGTACAAGGGTGATGTCGCTCCCATCCCTATTAGAATGAGGAGATCCCATAGAAGTATGTGCTGTCGAAGTAGAACCGGACGATTGGAGAAAGACGATGTTACGGTACCTCAATAACCCCAATGGGAAACACGACCGAAGAACGAAGGTGCTCGCGACGAATTACGTGTCGTATCAAAATGAATTATATCGCAAGGGCGAAGATGGTTTACTACTATTGTGCCTCGGCCCACACGAGGCTGCCCAAGTAATGGCCGAGGTACATGAAGGAATTTGCGGAGCGCACCAATCTGGACGAAAGATGCGCTGGTTGCTCCGACGACACGGTTATTTCTGGCCCAATATATTAAAGGATTGCATCGAATATGCGCGGAGATGCGTATCATGCCAGATTCATGGACCCGTGCAGAGAGCCCCGGTCGAATTGCTACACTCGGTTACTAAACCATGGCCGTTCAGGGGTTGGGCAATGGATGTAATTGGCAAAATTACGCCATCATCGGGGGCAGCGAAACACGCATGGATAATTGTAGCAACTGACTATTTCACTAAGTGGGTCGAGGCAAGGTCATACGCCGAATTAACGGCTAAAGAGGTATGCAACTTCGTAGAGGAGAATATTGTGACCAGATTCGGCGTGCCAAAAACGATCATAACTGATAATGGCACTATATTTACGGCCGATAAGTTTAGGGAATACGCGGCAAGTTTGAATATCCGACTCGAGCAATCTACGCCGTACTACCCACCGGCAAACGGACAGGCCGAGGCAAGCAACAAAGTGTTGATCGGCATCCTTGAAAAAATGGTAAAAGAGAAACCTGGGTTGTGGCATTTGAAGTTAAGTGAAGCATTATGGGCATACCGAACTTCACCTCGGTCGGCCACTGGAACCACTCCTTACGCGTTAACTTATGGACACGACGCCATGTTACCGGTCGAATTGAGTATAAGTTCATTGCGAGTAATCGAGCAGAGTGATTTGTACAGTATTGAATATAGTCAAGCGATGCGACAAGAGTTAGAAGACTTGGAAGAAAGTCGAATCGATGCAGTTAACTTGTTAGTAGCAAAAAAGAAAATTGCCGAGCGAGCGTATAATCAGCGTGTAAGACAAAAAACGTTCGGCGAAGGAGAATTGGTTTGGCAAACTGTGTTGCCTGTTGGGATTAAAGACCCCAGATTTGGTAAGTGGTCGCCGAATTGGGAAGGGCCATTCATCGTTCACAAAGTACTCGGCAAGGGGGCATATCATCTAAGAGATCGGACGGGTTCAGTTCATAAGTTGTCGATTAATGGAAAGTTTTTAAAGAAGTACTATCCAATTACATGGGAAATGCAAGAGTAAGACCATTGTATTAATAGCAAGACAACCATTGTATTAATAGCAAAACGACCATTGTATTGATAGCAAAAAAAAATCATTACAAGAAAAACAAATACAAATACAATGGTGAAATCCTAAGGGGTCGAAGGGAGGAAAGTCTCAAGGGCAGCCTTCAGCTCCAGCCACTTCGCTTCGCTCAAAATTATCTCAGCCTGCCGTGTCTTCTTGTTACACTGCAGTTGCTGGATACGCCGTACACCGGTAGCGAAGGCCGTCAGCCGAGCCTTGTTAGCCTCAAAGTCTTTCTCCAGCTCGGAAGCAGCAGCCGACCTTTGCCGTTGAAGGTCAGAAATCTGACGTTGGAGGTCAGAGATCTGACGATCAAACTCGGTCAGCTTTGCTTTCTTCGCCTTGATCGCCTCCATCTCTACTCGGCCAGCCTCATGCGCGACCTTTGATGCGTGATTTATACGCACACAAATTAAACCCTCTTTTCGTCAAATTGTAGTATATGTATAAGTAGGGATCGTTCTGGACCGGGGATTAGGAGGGATTGTTAATCACTTGGATTTGACTCAAAAACGTAAAAACAAAGTTAAAAACGTTCACAAAGACTCAAAGGACTCAAAACAAGTTCAATAGACTCAAAACTGCCTAAAAACACTAACTAGGCAGTTTCTGACCTTAAACCTAATGTTGGACGAATTTAAGATTAAGGCTTGATTCAAACGTAAAAACACAATATAAAACACTATACTAGACTCAAAAAAATGCAAAACTAAACTTTAAAACACTAAAACAAACCAAAAGACTCAAACATCACCCAAAACACTCAAAACTGCCTTAAAATCACTTTCTGGGCAGTTTTGAGCACTTTGGTGAATTTGGACGAAATTGGGAAATAAAATGAATCAAAACACTCATAAACACAAACTCAATGTATTTCTAACTAATCTAACACTTTAAAATAAATGGGGGATTGGTTTTGGATGAATTTAAACTAAAACAGAAACTTGGAAATAAAACAGATTCTAAAAACGAAATTAATGAAATAAAATGATGAAAAACTAGTTAGAGGGTTCCTTATCCACACATGAACATAAGCAAATAATTTGACTCCCAGTTATGACTTCAACAAACGATGAATGACAATGCTCCAAGTTAATTAGGTTCGCTTAAACTAACTTTCAGATTTCCCTAGATTCATTGGATTGAATGGGATACGCATTACAACCAAATTATTCCTAATCAAAGTCCCTAACCATGGAATACACATGATAGAGACATTCAACAAAGATCATTAAGTTCAACGGAAATCATAAACATCGACTAGGCATTCATAACTATGGAATACGCATGTTAATCTAGCCTAGGGTTTACTAAACACAATCGTGACTAGCGATCTTTACTACTCATGAATATAAGTTCATAACGATTAGGTGAAATTCCCTTATATCCTAGCATCAAGTTTAGGCATGCAAATTAAGTGTCGACCCTCAACCCACATACATAAACAAGTTCTTAATCAAAACAGAAAAGTAACCCACATCTAAAGTTCATGAATTCATAACTGGAGTAAATCAAATCATAACCAACATATGTTCATGGCTTCAAATTCGCCTCTAACTAAAAAGAAATTAGTTTCACATGTTTAACATAATTGAATAACAAGTTAAATTAAACATGAAAACAAAAACAAGAAAAGAAAGAACAAATGGATGGAAAGTTAGCTAAGGGGTTCATCTCCATACATGTTATACTTGCATAATAAAATGATTTCCAATTGCATTTCAACAAATCATTAATTCTCAACACTCCAAGTTAATTAGGTCCGCTTAAATTAACCTTCAAATCTTCCTAACGTTATTGAATTGGATGATTGCATACGACAATCCAAAGCATTCCCCACAAGTCCCCTACATGATTGCATAATAGAGATACAAGCAAGAATCATTACGCTCTATGAAAATTATAAGTATTGACGAGGCATTCGTTACTATGATTGCATGAAACTTATGCCAAGAATTCGTTTAACGCGATTGTTTATAAGCAACCTCCGCTACTTGTGAATATAAGTTCATAACGATTAGGTGAAACTCACTTATATTCTAGCGTCATATTCATGCATGAAAATTAAGCGCGCATTCTCAATAAACATACATAAATAAGTTATCAATCAAACGGTTAAACAAATTGAATCCACAACTTAAGAAACGCAATTAGAAGTAATCAAATCAAAATGCAAGCATAAACATATATTCAAATCACCCCCTAGCTAAAGGGGATTTAGTTCCTCATGGTACAAAACAAAGAGAATTGAATTTAAACATTGAAATCAAAGAAACACCTAAACATTCCAACAACTCAAACTTGAATTGTATGAACGTTTTAGGCACTCTTCTCTTCCTCTTCGTTGTAGCACAAGGTCTAGGGATAGTTTGATGGTGTGAATGGTTTGGGGAGTGGTGGAAATGGAAGGATGGTGTTTGGATTGTAAGGGAAGGCACGGCACAAGGGTGGTTTGATGTCTACATTTCTGCAATGGATGAGTTTATGAATGGAATGGATGGACTTTGTGAAGGGCACGGCCCCAAGGGACCAATTTCTGTTGTGAAATGGATTGTGTATGGATGAGAATGAATGAACGAGTATTTATAGGTGAAATGGGGGGAACATGACAGCTAGGTTGCATGTGCTAATGCTGGAATGGTATGGTGAGTGAATGTGCACGGCAATGAGTGTTGTTGGTGCTGAAAATGCATGTGTTTAAAGGGTGGAATGAATGGAATGCAATCTGAAATGCATGTGAATTAAAACTAGAGTGATGATGATGAATGCATGTGCAAAGGAAGTGGATTTTCTGCAAATGCAAGGTGAATGTGCATGGCTGAAAATGCATGTGAAAGCATGTGAATTAAATGGATGTGGGTGGAAATGTGGCTGCAATGATGAAGTGAATGCATGTGGAATGGATGCAAAGGGAATTAGGCTCGGCAATGATGGTGTTTTTCTGTGGTGAATGGTAATGCAATGTGTTTGCATGTGAATTAAAGCTATGTGAGTGAATTAAAGGATGGAATGATGGAGGAACAAGTGCATGTGAATGCATGGTGATAGCATGTGCAAGGATGGAAATGGGATGCTGGAAAGTGGAGGGAGAGCCACGGCAATGATGATTTCTGGTGGTGTATGTTTGAATGGTGCATGTGGGTGAATGTGTGGCTGAAATGTAAAGGGGGGGAAGATGATGAATGCATGTGCACGGCATGGGTATTTTCTGGAATGTTGAATGTGCATGTGAAGTGGCTGATTAGAATCTAGGGTGCATGTGGAATGGCTTTGTGGCTGAAATGATGAAGTGAGATGCATGTGAATGCAAAGGGAGGCCACGGCAATGAGTGGTGTGAATGATTGAATGTGCATGTGGGTTGATTATTTAAAGGGAGTGCATGTGGATTAAAGGTTGGAATGAACATGAAATGCACGGTTTTGAGAGGATTTCTGGTGGTGAATGGGTGTATGTTTGAATGATTAAAGGGTGTGGAAGATGGCTGGAAAGTGTATGAATGGTGGAGGAAAGGTGGAAGTGCATGTGGAATGTGATGGGAATGCAAGAGGGGGGAGCTGGAAATGCATGTGTGATGCACGGCTTTTGGGCAGATTTAAGGATGAAAATGTGTTGATGGTTTATGGAGATGCATGTGCAATGGATAAAGAAAAGGTTTAAATGTCCTAGAACTAAAGGGAACAAGGTTCCAACACTTTGGTCTTCAATTAGGTCTTCAATTTCGTCCAACACTTTGGCTCCAAGCATAAGCTATCCATCCTTAGCCCAAAAGTGCTCCAAAAGTCTCCAAAATGCATCTTTTTGCTCCTTTAGCCCTTTGGACCTACAAACACACGAAAATAGCTTAAAGTACTAAAATAACTAAAGAAACATAACGTAAATGCACGAGAACAAGCCATTTAAGTCGCATGAATATGCTCCTATCAACCTTGGCCACCTTCAATTCATCCTCGGCTTGTAGGGCTCGCTCGAAGATGAGAAAGTGTTGCCGAGTCCGCTCCAGGAGATCGGTGAGGAACGAGATACCCTCCGGGCTCAGGTGACCATCGCTGGCGAGGTCATTGAGACACTCTCCAACAGAGTCAAGGCCCTTGCACCGGAGAGCTTGGGAAGCAGTTAGAGACAAGACTTCGTGCAGCTTCACGAAGACTTCGGCGGGCGTGGCTCCCGCCGATTCGGCCGGGGCGGCAGAAGAACCGGTCTCACCGGTCGTGCTTTGAAGAAGAGCGTCGAGCTCCACTTCCCACGATGGCTGCACATGAAAAGGAAATTGTGTGAAGAAAAGTAAGACGTCGTGATGTAGTGCATAAAGAAAAAGGAGATTGTTTTAGACCTGCCGAGAGGAGACTTCGGCCATGCCCTCTGGGTCATTGCTCGAACCCAGGGAACTTAATGGCCGAGCCCAGTGCCTCAGACCGCTACGCAATTCACGCGGCCGATGGAGGTCATCTACATTTGATGGCCACGACGGTGGCCAGGAAATATAGACAACGCCCCTCGGCGCATAAAATTGTCGGTGAAATGAATGTTCGGGCACCTGACATTTAATAGTTTTTAAAAACAAAAACGTCACAAAAAAAATCAATACAAAAGAAACGAGACTTACAAAGGCCGAAGAGACTTCCTGTGGAGGAATGGGAGGATCTTCATCCTGCGGATGGATCGGCGTTTCGACCGTGACCTCAGGATCGGCCATCGGTCTCTTGCCACGATTCGCCGCAGGAGAGCGCGGTCAAGCGGTCGCCTCGACTGTAGGAGGACGAACGGGAGGAGAATTGACTGGTCGACGGCGGCGTTGCAACGGGACTTCGTCACTCTCGCTCTCGACATCCTGAACAAAAGGAGAAAATAGTTAGCATTACGACCAAAAACCTAAAGAAACAAGTGGAAGCAGAATTATACCTCCAAAACGACCGTTGGAGTCGAGGGAGCTTCGGCAGGTGCAGCCGACTTCCCCATTTCAGGCGCCACGACTGGCTCCGAAGCTGGAGCAAGTGCGACGATTGGATCGGCCAGGGAGACGGCTGAAGGAATCGGGATTGGAGATGCCGGGGCAGCCGGCACAGAAGGAGAGCCGGCGGGAGCAGGCGTCCCAGTAGTGTCACTGGGGACGACATGAATTTCTCGGTCGCCCTTCTTCGCCAATTTCTTGACGCGTTTAGAAGGACGATGGGCCTCCTCCGCCGGCTCGTCCTCTCGGTGGGGGCGTTTGGAAGGGACCGTGCGCTCAGTGACAAGGGTCCTCTTCTTGGGCATCAGCTTCTTCGTCCTTGCTACCGCGGCGACCACTTCGACCGTCCTCGACCCACGACCCCCTGAAGAGCAAGGTAATTAGTAACATAAAAAAAAAAAATAAAAAAAAAAAAGAGAAGAAAAACGGAGAGAATACCTTGGGCTGACTCCTTGGGTTGAGTCGAGGATGTTGACCTGGGACGGTCGCCAAAGATCTTCCTCACCAGATCTTCGGCCGGGGCGCCAAAGAAGTCGCCGGTATACTCCTCCCACCAGTCCCCGAAGGTATCGGTTCCCAGAGATTCAGGAACCGTCGGCCGAAGCCGAAACTTCCTGCATTTCTCCTGGAACTCCTGGTCCGACGTCTTACATTCCCTTTCGGAGGAACCGGTAAGACGCCCCCGACTCAGGAGAGACCGAGAGGCAAGCAGAGGGACGGGACAGCCTTGAAGATAGCCGAGCTGCCGGGCGAGGAAGTGGGGGTGATAGACCTCCCAGCCGGCTCGGCGGGCATCGCAACCCAAAGGAAGGTCGCGGGCCAGAACAAACGACCCCCAGCACCGACGGATGTCCGCATCCTCGTACTCGGCCCATGCTGCCGTGGCAAGCCTGAGCGAGGAAGGGTATTCCTGGCGCCGGCACACCAGGAACTCATCATCCGAGAGGACGTCGAGGCTGAGGAAGTGTTTAAAGACCTCATCGGCTCGGTGAGGTGGTGCCGGTCGAGAAGCCAGTTGAAGGCCGAGGGCGGCCGTTCGTTCAAAGGCAGGAACCTCCTGTCGAAGGGTGGAGAAGTAGACCTGCAACCAGAGTTGGAACACCCAGAGGGGTCCGTTCTGGTACGGGTCAATTTTGCCAATGGTCGCCTCAGCCAGGCAACGGTAGAGGTTGGCGAGTATGGCTGGACTGAGCGCCAGCAAGCGACCATTAGCCAGTGCCTGGGCCACCGGCATGTTCTCCACCAGGCACTTGTTTGACCTGGTACAACAGATGAACTTGTTATACCAGTAGAAGAGGAAGGCCTCGTGCTCTCCCTTCCTAAGGCCTTCCTCACCTCGGCCGGCGAAATGAAGGATGAGCGTGTTGTAGTTGAAGAAGTTCTTGTGGAGCTTCTGAACTTCTTCCCTTGAAGGCTCCCGATCGCCCCGGCTTAGCGTCTCGACGGCCCTTTCTTCGAATAGTGCCTTCAGGTCAAGAGGAGAAGGGTATCCGGAAAGGGCGGCGTCAATAGGAAGGCCGGCCAGGGAAGTCCCAAGGATGGCCGAAATGTCGAGGATAGTGGGGCCGAGGGGGCCGAAAGGCATGACCATGGTGTTGGTGGCCGAACACCATAAACTCAGGGCCGCCAGGAGCAACTCCTTATCCATGGCAATCTCCATGGTTGATAGAATAATGGCATCATAGATACCGAGAGCCTCTTAGAGAAGAAGGTGCTCATTCGGTCGACCCAGGCAGCCCAAGCCGTAGTAGTCGAGGGCCAGGCTCCCTGAGGCCGCGCCAGAGTCCATTTCGACCAGTCGAACCCCTGCAGCAGGGGTGTTAAGCACTGCTCCTTGAGCAGGTTAGTGACAGACGACGGCACTACGTCTCTGAAGAGGGGACCCAGAATTTGGTGGGTGGTGGCCATGTCTTCTTCAAATCGTAGCGTCTTGACGGCGCTCGGATCGATGAAATCCTTGCACTTGTTGATCTCATCAGAGAGCTTTGAAATGAAGGAGGCCATTTGTGGAGAAGAGATGTTTCTGGAAAAAGAAGGTATTGCAGAAGGAAGAACTGGAAGGTTTGATTTGAACGAACAAGGATGAGGAAATTGAGATTTTAGAATTTCTGAAAGCGTAAAAGGCGAATGGCAGAAATATGGGTATTTATAGGCCTTTCAGGATGAATATCAAACGTCTGGGATTCGAAAAGCACTGGTTCAAATTGGAGGGAAATTTAACCAGGAAAGGCTCAATCATTTCGGATATTTTGGGAACCTGCGAAGAGGGGATCGTGGAGTCGAAAATCCAGGACGCACGATTGCGTGCGACGCCAGTTTTAAGGCATTAATGAGGATAAGACGTTCCAGTTAGTGCACGGTTTCGAGGCCCACGATTGAAAGTTTTAAGAGCGGTGGAGAATCGACACGTGGCCATGCTTTGGGGGCAATAAGGAAAGTGCAATCATGCCTCATAAATGCGCAGGAATAACGGTCATTAAGTAAAGTTCAAAAAAGCAATAAACGTTTTCGCTTCTTCAAGGTCGAGGCCCGACCAAGAGTTAACGGTCGGCGACCTCAGAAGCGAGGGGGCAATGTTTGGGCCCAAAATATTATTGCTGGGCCGAGCAGCAGGATGTGCTCGGCCCAAGGAGATGATAAATACTATGGGCCGAATAATAGGGCCCGGGCCAGCTAACAGGGTCGGCCAAATCCTATCATAAGTAGTCCAGATAAATAGAAAGGTCGAGGAAGTCCTGGTGCAACTAGGATTCTCGACCAGCAAGGAATGAAGTCCCGAAAAGAAGGAAAATTCAGAATCCCAGTAGGAGTAGGTTTGTTCGAGGAAGAAGCGAAATGGGACAAGGACTCCCAATCCAAATCGGAGTCGGTTTCAAGGAATGAGGCACTATAAATACAAGAAATCATGCAAACAGAAAGGACCTTCAAATCAGCATACAATTGCCCTGCGCAAAACCTCTCAACACCTTGAGATTTTTTCCTTTTCTTTTCCTGCCGACACACCTTCAGTTTGGATAAACAGCACTGTGGAAGCGCCCGGCGAGCACCTTCAGTTTGGATAAACAGCACTGCTGCCGCAGAATCAGCCGACCGAGAAGCATCTTCAGTTTGGATAAACAGCACTGCGTGGAGGTCGACCGATTATCTATCCAAGTCTCGGTCGAGAAAGGTTTTCGAACCTTTGTTGGCAGAGGTCACCTTGCTAGCCTTCTCGGCATAGTTAGGTGTTACGAATTACATTGCTCGGCGTACTGGTCGCCGAGTGGTTTTATGATTGGATACTCACAAGTGAGTTTCAGGGTTCGGCATTCCGACGGCCGAACTACGTTTACCATCAAGACATACATCACGTTCGAGTACCTGTGCCCATACACCTTGGTCTCGATTCGACGTGCTTATACTCTCACGAATATAATCACAGTGACCGAATCGGGCTCGGACGATTTGTGAACTCCGCAGAATTAGCAGCCTTGTCTTCAGGCTGTAGAACCCAGAGACCGAGAGTGTTCCTTCCTCGGTCGCAATCGCAAGTTAAAGAAGTCAGCGACGCGCTCAACGCAACATCAACAAATTTTACTCCTCGGCCGAGCTTGGCCGACGAGTTGGCACGCCCCGCATTCGACCGAAGGACATAGTTAGCTTATTAGTTACTCGGCCTGCGCGCCACGTAGGTTTTGTAATTTTTAGGGTCAACATATGTATATTCCCATCTCTACCTAGCAAGAGGCTTTTTGAGAGCTCACTGGCTTCGAGTTCCGTTGGAACTCTGAAGTTAAGCGAGTTCGTGCGAGAGCATTCCCAAGATAGGTGACCTACTGGGAAGTTCTCGTGTAAGTTCCCAGAAACAAAACGGTGAAGGCGTGGTCGGGGCCTAAAGTGGACAATATCGTGCTACGATGGAGTCGAGCCCAAGATGTGGTGGGGGCTCGGGCCAGGTTGTGACATACACACTTTGTGTGTATGAACACATTTTTTTTAAAAATGAGAAGGGGAGAGAGAGGGAGAGAGAACGTGGAGGGAGTGGGAGGTTTTTGTTTTTGGTTTTTTTTTTTTTTTTTTTTTAATATTAGAGGTATTTTAACATCTCCTATAAGTGAGGCTTCAAAAAAAATAAAACAGTAAAATTTAATTGCATTATTGCCCATCATTTTTTTGTGTGATAGAAGACTAATTTGTCTTTTCACCCTCTTTTGGTTGACAAATAGGGTATATATATTAGAGCCCCTCCAAAGAGAGGGCCTTATGCGGGCGCCTACTTTAGCTACTCTCAGGGTCGCCCTTGGACCTCTTCCTCCTCAAAATTTGGTACCAAATTTGCTCCAGCCTTCACATGTTTTCCTTTCAGAAAAGTTATTGCTTTTGCTTGCTCTTGGCTTCTCAGATTAACTACAATTTTGCTTGGAAAATAACATTTTTCCCTAACAGTCAATGTATAAGCTAGCTAGCCCATTTGAACCTCCAAATTTTTTTATCAAAGTAGCCTGGTTCTGAAGAGTTGTCTCAATTTTACTCATAAACTAATTTGTATGGAATGAAAGAATGTTTACGTCACCGGCAAGTTGAGCATGATATCTTCCAAATTATTCTTCTTCTCTTGAGGTTGTAAAACCAGTGTTGGCTTTTGCACATTCTGATTGTTGTTTCATGAGATATTAGAGTGATTTCTCCATCTTTGGTTATAAGTATCTGAGTATGGATCATTACTCGAACGTCTATGTGCATTCTAGATCATTACCTGACTGTCTGTGTGCATTCACCATGTTCGCTTGCTCTTGAACAAATTCCAGAAAATCAACTCCATACGGACAAACAACTGTGGCATGACTAGGAATGGCACATATGGAACAAATCTCTTGAACTGGTGCTCTCCTGTTCATATAAAGAAAAGTTTCAAGTTTACTAGCAATCGTATCGACTTGAGCCTTTGAAGCAAAAACATTAGCATTTGAATCGTTAATCTAAAAAAATTCCAACACGCTTTCCTCTTGCTTCAAGATGTTACATTTTAAGTGCTAGAGTATAAAAAAATGCTTAACATTCAGCTGGCGTCTTATTCTTAATTTATCCCCCTGCATAGTTGTTCACTATAGCTTTGCTTGAAATTGTTAATCCTTTATAAAATATCTGCATGAGAACAAGAGTATGCAAACTATAGTGCGGACACTGAATTTTCATATTATTTAATCCCTCCCATGCCTCAAAAAATGTCTCATCTACCTATTGAGTGAATTGCATGATATTATCACTCAATGTATAGGTCTTCTGAGTCAAAAAGAATTTCTACAAGAATTTAGTCTAAATGTCAATTTAACTCATCAAGGTTCCAAGCCTCAAGGAATTCAATCATGTCTTCGCTTTGTCTTTCACAATGTATCGAAAGACCTTCATCAAGAAGTTCCTCGGTGACTCCTTCTGACAATGCCATGTTGGACACCATTTTGAAGATATCTCTAATATAAGCCAATGGGTCTTCAGTACTCATTCCATGAAAGAATGCATCATATCAAAACGAATATTCTTCAACTCGTAATTTCAGGCGATAGCAAAGAGAACAATGCTTGATGGTGATTTTGGAATGGTTGGATATCAAGGTCGCCTATTGTTTCATTATGAACTAACATCATCTTGTTCTCTTATCTGTTTTCTGTCTCACTATTTTCCTTTTGTTCCTTGCGGATTTCACAAAGTCTTTTCTCAATTTTCGGTTCAAACTCAAGTAGTACACAATCCGACGAACTGTGAGATCCCATATTTTTATATTTTATTTAGAGATTAGAATAAACTATAAAAGCTTAGTATATTTTAACCATCTTGGATGTTATGCATGTAGCATGCATTTGATTCATGCTTACTATTGCATGACTAAGATTTATAGCTTAGCATAAGTTGACTTCACTAAAGCTAGAGGTGGAAAGTCTACGAAGCTACTTGTCAGTTGGTGGTTACACTTTCATGCATTTGGACTACTCACTTAATGACTAAGCTTGATTTAGCATAAGGTGGTAGAGTTAAGCAAGAGGTGTAATGTTTTAAAGCCTTTTATTACCTTATGTCGACACCTCTTGTGTGGGAAAATAGGTAATCATCAAATATGTAAGAACGCAGTGCATGCAGTTTACGTAGATTTTATACATAAGAGAAACAGGGAGAGCTAGGGTTTAAGGGTGTGCATTAATCCGAGAGATAAATGTAAACTGCACACGGTGACATTAGGGTAGACTGGCCATTAGGGGTCACGTGGTGAGTTACAATTTATGAAGGATATAATGAACACATAAAGGGATGATATGATAGGGCACTACGTGGCTAAAGCTTTGATATTATTATTGTATTTTCTAGAGTGTGTAAAACGACATCGCTTGACTGGCATATTATATATTCTACTCATTGAGCAATGGTAGTTGTTGCTCACCCCTCACCTTTTATTTTACAAATGAGTCATTTGGCAAGACAGGTGATTGATGAGCTGAGATTGTATTAGACAAGAGATTTAAGAGTTTTACTATTTTGTACACCCTGTTAGGATTTTGGAGCTATTTTTGTAAGAGAAATTTGTGTGAACACGAAAGATTTGAAATTTCGATGTCTACAATTTGTTTTCCGTATTTATTTTTATTTTTGCTCTCGCACCAAGCGTGGGATTTTTTTTTTTTTTTTCCACCAACCCCGAGTTTGGGGCGTAAACGCATACCAAGCATTCACCTTCAAGAAAAAAATTGAAAAAGAGTGAGAATGATCCTAAAAAAATAAACAAATAAATAAATGAAAATAAATAAAAATATCACAAAACTAAATTAAATAAACTCGATCCAAGACAGCGGCGCCCAAAACTTCTTGTGATAATGAGCTTAGCACAAGCACTAAGTTAGAAAGCTACTTTGTTTAGATCCAGACTGACTTAGCTTACTTGCACAACATCTCCTATTCATAGATCTACGCCCGCCTTTATATAGTTAGATAATAATTGCAAGTGAATATTGACACACCCCGACCGAGATCAGGGCGTGCTGGCCACCACGCGGAGGTGACGTAACCATGTGCACGTGTGGAAGCTAATAAAATAGTAATATAAAAAGTATGAATAATTAAAAACTAGCAACATAAGGTGATAAAAAAAGTGCTAGCGTAAGTGGGACGCTAAGTTCAGAGCAATAAGTCTACAGCAGTCCAAAAGAAAATGATATGAAAACAGTACACCCGAAGGTGACCCTACGCTGGTGATCGTCTGTCAGAAATGCCGGGAAAGCCCTCAGGGAAACCACCGAACCTGCTAGACAACTAGAACTTGGAGGGGCGCAAAACAAAAGTGTGAGTGGGCAAAAACAAAGCTTTTCGAAAACCATTTAGTAAAATACATTCTAACCCCTCGCCGTAGAACCTGTATACTTCCCAGAGAATAAACACATATACGTATGTATAGATATGCCAAACATGCTCAAGAATATGCCATGTCGAAATCTCAGAATGAAATGTAAGTGCTCAGGTATAAATCATAACAATAACATATAATCTGGCAGCCAGAGTCACCTAACGTGACCTGTACGGCTGCATGTAGAGCTCAAATCTCAAACTCAATAACTGAACCTGCCCACAAGTCGGAACCACCTAAAGTGGTCTATACGACAGGCCTGGGTATAACATATATAAACGCTCTAGTGCTACGATCACGTGAAGGCTGTGCAAATAATCGCGGGTCACCTACGAGTCGGAACCACCTAATGTGGTCTGTACGACAGGACTGTGCACCTAACTTGGATCCAAGCTGAGCGTGTGGTGCGGGAGGTGAACATCACGTGAAGGATTGTGCCCTACTCTGGGCGGGAGCACTAACATCGGGGGTGCAGGTTATGAGCTCTCTAAGTATCTCGAATCACTACTGAAAGTAAACATGAATAACACTTACCTGGCACTTACCTGTGCGTCCACAGCACCCAATATGCATATGTATATGTATGCAACTAATAACGTAGCCAATGATGCATAAATAACGATAATCTAATGTATGGCATATGGCAAATGACAATTCAAATCAATTTCTGGGAAAATATAAGTATATAGGTATATACGGAAAACCAAAAACCCACTCACTGGTATGTGGAAGGGTCGTAGCCCCCCTGCCTCGAGTGACCACGCTCGTCCTCGGGATACGTATCACCTATATGCGAAACAATTATAAAAACGTTAATTTTAAAGCACATAACCAACTTCTCGTAACAACTTCTCATACATTGCTCAAATTGGACAAATGAATATACCAACGTGCTCTACACAACCTCAGGATCACACCCAAATTTTTAGAATAATTTTTCACTGCCGCACGCGCCCCCACGCGAAGGCACGTGCCTGGCACGCTGACGGCGTCAACTGACGACGTTAGGAATATTCCGTTAGTTATAACGGATTCCGTTAACGGCGTCAGGAATATTCCGCAAGTCTGACGGAATATTCCGTCTCCTTCTCCGGCGAACCTCCCGCGCCGTCGTCGGCGTCGGAAAATTGGAAAAATTTCAAACGTTGATATCTCGTTCGTTTTTCACCCAAATTTGACAAAATTACTACCAATTTGAAGCTTAGACCTAGGAGAACACGAATATACCACTTTTAAGGGTTAAAACCACGAGATCTCACCTGTCACCACACTCCAATTCCGGCCAACTTCGAATACGGCGATCCCGACGTCCAATTCCTTCAAACGAACTACTCCGAGACTCCTTGGGACCTTACCAAGCTACCTACAAGCTTCATTTTCCCTAAAATGTGAGAAATCACGTGTGCATGAATAGTACCCCAAATCGGACTTCGTGAAATCGACGTGAAAACGATGGAGTTCTTACCTGAAAATGGTACGACTGGACTCCTCCCAGCCTCACGAGCTCGAATATGGGTTTAGTTCCTTCGATCCGTGAGTGTTTAGTGTGCTTGTGTGTGTGTCCGTACATTTACGAAGGAAGAGGAAGGGAAAGGGAACTCGGGACAGTCACAGGGAAAGGGACAGAGGGTTAGGGAGAGTGAGAGTGTGAGTGTGTGGCCCAACACATGCCAACACCACACAAAACAACCAATAAACGTAAAAGAAGCGAACTAGGGGCAAAGTAGTCTTTTCACACATACGTTTTTGATATTTTCGGGAAGGGCTGTCACAAATATTATGGCTCAGTAATATAATGATAATTCGAATGTCGTTCTAACAATGATCAAACTAACCTAATCTTACTTATGCGATTAACTTTAAACTAAAATTAAATAAAACAAGACCTTCGTTGAAAAATTTGAATATGCAAAACAAACGAAATGCTTGAAAATAACGATTGATCAAACAAGAAACAAACTGAATGAATTATGAAAGATTAATACATGGAAACACTAGGATTTCAAGTTACTCGTTCTCAATCCCATCTAACTCCATTCTTCATATTAACATCAAATTATTTCCATGTTGCTAGCAATTATCCCTTGATTCATCAATATTTCCTATCAAAATATACTAAATGTGTTTCTAACTATCAACCCATGCTATATCTAGCCACATATATAGATAATCGAAACCCTTTATGCTTAATAGATAATTATACGAAATTGCACAAATCATAACTAATATATCTACTCAACTATGTAATTCATGGTAATTGTTATGAGAAACAATCCCCTAAACTCAACTTAGCAGTCACAATTTAGTTTTTAACACAAATAATGCCCATCTATTTAATAACAATAACGCACAATAACAATTACTCAAGATGAAAAATATGCTTAAATTATGCAGCAACTTAAATTGTATATGCTTCCTCTTTTCTTTCTTTGTCTACATCCAATAATGAATTAAAACCCTTTTCCTTGTAAGAGAAGTCCAGCCGCCACTTTTTAGTTATAATGGGCCAACTGATAAACACAAATTGGACTAACTTGCTAAGGCCCAAATTCCAGCACAAATCTCACGTAGCAGCAGTCCAGTTGTTAAATAATAAGTAAGGAGTTAAAAAATATACGTAAAATATCAACCTAACAGTTACTTTGTCCATTGAAATTGTTTTTGTCGCCTAAAGCCTTTGAAAAAACTTCAAATGTTGATCGCTTTTAATCGATCAATTTTTTTTTCCGTCGTGTAAGTTCATTTGCCCCACGAAATTGGGTATGTCGGACAAATGGTAATTTTTGATAGTGAATGTTTGAATATCCAGACGGTTACAGTGAGCTATGAGTTCCTATTAATGTTGTGCTAGCATGTGTTCACAATGGTAAAATACTTTGTTGATCTTGCTCATCTAAATGGTTACAGTGATCCTTATTAGTGACTATAGTCCAATTTAAGGTCGAGGGAAATACACTACATACATGCACTGTTTCTAAAGGTTTGGACAACAATATATTGTGATCCATGAAAAGCAAAGAAAGTGAAAAAAAAAAAAAAAAATGGTGCTCGTCATTGGAGATAAATGTCTATTTATACTTAAAATATATATAATCTCAAATTATAAAATAGAATGACATATATTATAAGTTTTTGGAACATCATGAAAACATGGGAAACAAACATATAATGTGTGTTCATTTAAGTATTCAACAAGTCTCTTACAATTTATTAGAAAAAATAAAATGCAAAATAAAGTTATTTATTTTCTATCTAAGTGAGTCGCAACTTAGACGGGGTGCCTAGGCGGGTCTGGACGGGCTTGACGGGTGCCTAGCCAGACTAGGCAGGTGCCTCAGTAAGTCTAATCACAATTTCTTCATTTTCAAACACTTAAGCATTAATCGGGACGGTGGCCAACCACCTAGCGCCTAGACGGCACTAAGCAGGGATTTTTAAAACAGTGACTAGAACTAGTTACCATGGTAACGAGTCTTCAGCTTTAAATTTTTTATTTTTATTTTTTTTAAGTGAAACAAAAATTCCAAAAACTAAAAAAATGAAACAGCCGTTAGTTGTTTAGGGGTCTTAAGTTAGTTCTAGGTCTCATGGCCCTGGGCTTCGGCTCATTGGACCCATAGGAGAAACATTCCTCTCTCTTTTTGTTTTTTATTCATCAACCTTTAGGCCTTGAAAATCATGGGAAAATGATTTAATTTTGAGTTCGTGTTATCTTGCTTCCTCTTTTAATTCAATTTTATTACATTAGATATTCAAACCATCCCCTGATAGTAACAGAGTCCGCGCAAGACCAACGCGAGCAAAACCCAACTTATTTTGTTCTGTAAATGAGCCAAGACTTACTTTTATATGTCTATTGTGTTTCTCAATTGCATGCTCACATTAATAAAACAAAATGGTCCACTATATTTTTTTTCCTGTTGAAGACCAATTGTACTTTTTTTGTTTATGCACTTTGTTATTTAATATTTTAGTACGATGACGCCTGAGAAGCAGAGGATTCACACGACACTACAGCAGAAGACGATGATGGGGAAGCAAACTACACGAGCGAAGTCGACGGGCTCACACGAGGTCTCCACTAGGTTGCCACCCTAGGGCCAACTGAAAATGGCATGGCCGAGTGCAGGGGCAAGTGCATATATGGACCCGAGCACTAGGAAGTCCGAAGAAGTGCTTGTGAGGACTTTTGAGGACCACCCAACAATCTAGAAAGGTGGTAAAAGAGAGAATACCACCATGACTATGCAGATTTTGTGCAATAGAATATTTGAACCAAGAAGAAAAATCTAATTTCAAACGAAGAGGAATACAGAAAAAACCACCATGGCTCTGCTGCTCTTGGACCTTGGTTCCAACGAAGAAGAAAGACTTTCTCTCTCCATTTCCCATGTGACCAACTCCATATTCTTTTAATTGTTATCCAATCAAGTTGTGTCACCTAGCATTTTAATCAATAAAATGATAGTGCAGTACTCAATGGATATTTTTTATAGCATAAGTTGACACTTTAATTATTTTGTAAATTCATTATAAATTCATACAACCTCTGAAAAATATTTCGTAAAGTATTACAAACTCATAGTCACTTGAACTTTCATTTTGTACTATCAAACTTATTGACGTGATATATAATAAATCTACTTAAATCGGCTGCTGGGCGCATAAGCATTAGGTCCCAGTATGTTATTCAACTAGTGTCTAGCGTACCTTGATTAAGACTACCGATATTTAGAATCCGAAATCCATCGCTGGGCGGGCAATGTCGAGCCTCTATTTAGAGATAATGAAGAAGAAGAAGAATGAGTGAGAACGACGAATGATGCTGACAGAAGCAAAAGAATGATTAGTGATGGAGAGCGAACAAGGTGTTCCGTAGAGGGTTCACGGTTTCAGGTTGATAGAGGGTTCACGGTTTAAGGTTGAGTTATTTGAAGAGAAAGGAAAAGAACGATGAGAATCGAAGAAGAAGACTGATGAGTGAGAAAGAGAAGAAGGACGAGGGGCAAGAGAGAGGAAGAGCCTTTTGGTCAACAAAAGATGTATTATACGTCTCCAAATATCCCCTCCAGATGATCTTAATTAATATTTAGAGTTAATGACTATTTTGTTGAATAATACTTGCATCTCATCACGCGGGAAATACATATATCTAACTCATTGTGAGTAACGTATTTTTACTATATAAATTTTAATCAAAACCGTTCAATTTTTTATTTTCTTTTGAAGAATATCTCTACAAAAACTCACTCAAATAAGAGATTGTTTAGTCTTCCAAATGTAAAAAATAACATTCGCGGTTTAGTAGATGGTATTTGGACCGTCGATTTGTTCTATATATTTGGATGTATAAACGATTTTCAATTCAAATAGTTTCTTGCAATAATGGTCTTCAAATGAAGATTAAAAGATTCTAATTATAAAAGTTAAACAAAAAATATACGCTATTTGTAAAAAGTAGAAAATGAGCAAGAAGAAGTGGGATATGTGCATTCCTTGTGATGCAAGTACTATTTTTCTATCTTAAAATGTGAGAGGTGGGGATGGAAGGTGATAGGAATAGGAACGGAGAGAACTCTATTCCTTTCTTATATGCTTTTGACCTCTCTTAGACTAACAATTGGTATCTTATTAAGGCACTAACCGGTGGCTAAGTGCTTGTAGATGGGAAGAGATTCCCTCTAGATCTCTCTCACCAAAGCCCACCAATCAATTAATCCGGATCTTTGAAATTTAATCAAACGACTACAAACAGAGAGTTTCTTTAAAAATTATAATAATTTTAACCGTTGAATTAAATTTCAATGGTTGGATTATCAACCAATTACGACACCCATCACACCGTCCAATCCATTGCTAGGGATCCAGGTGGCAACAGAGTGGGTTTTATAATTGATACCTAACACCCACAAGACAACAACTTGGCTGCAGGCTTCACCCTTTCCCATCCAACCATTTCATGTGGAGTTTCATGACAAAATTTTAATTTTAATTTGTCGGCGCCCAGTTATGGTATTACTTCCTTATCTCTTATTATTTTTATAAAATTGGGTCAATATCTCTGAAAGTTTCTTAATGCCTCAATTTTTGTCGGCGCCCAATTAGAGTATCCCCTTCCCCATCTCTTATTATTTTTAAATTTGTGCACCAAAACTGAATTTCATTGCCAACCTAATTAAAGTCCGATTTTGTGTATGCTGGTTGTACAAATATTAATCTTAAGTTTGTGCGTCGCAGTTGTGGTAATAAAAATTTGTCGTTTTCAATCATGACATTGTTCTTAGAAAACAATTAAACATCTTTGATTAAAAATCAAAGCCACCCGTCCAAGGATGGAGGAGGGGGAGCGTTTACTAATGGATCTCTGATGCCTAAGTCATTTTCTTTAAAAAGAGAGTGTTTAGAGCTTGATTGCTTAGTGAAAGCTTACCAGAATTTGGTGTAGAATGGGGTATTTGTAGAGCATAGGGTTGGCCATGGAGCGAGGGATCTCACACCATGTATCGACATTTAGTTAACCAAGGTGTGTCATCCATTGGACGGGGAAGAGAATTATCTCGAAGACATTATTTAATTAATAATATTTTGGAATTATCTCGTAAAATCCTGGCTTGGATTTGATTGTGATTCCTTACTTGATTGAGCTGGTCTTCAATAAAGAAAGCTTATAGATAAGGATTAGTTATTAATCCTATCTTTAATTCCCTTGTCTTTTCTCTTTGTCATTGGCAGCAAAGCTCGAAGAAGTTGTAGTCAGCAGTGTTTTTGAAGGTTGAATTGTGTGTGGAACAAATGTGGGCTTTGCTAATTGAATGAAGGCATCTCATCACTTGGCGGTAAAAGTTCACATGTCATCTTTAGGATTTTCTGGATTATTTTTGGCTCCACAAATGTCGACACCATTGTTGTCCCGCTTGTAGGAGGTGCATAAATCCCAAGTTGAGTAGGCTTGCCAAAAATGGGTTCCTTGATTGCATGGGATTTTGGGCTCTGACTTGTATTGAAGGCCTTTTGGAGATGGAATCTGATGAGGCCTAAAAATGTCTCATGGCCCAATTGTCATACAAAGCCTTCATTCAAGCCCAAATACATGCCAAGGTGCAAGATTGAGAAGGAAATATATTTACAAACTTGCCACGCGACGGTAATTAAGCTAGACATTTACACAAATGAAGCCATGTTCATGCCTATCCGTCATGTCAAACTTCTTCATGCTAGTCACTATTCATGCTAAACCCAAGTCACATTCTCGGTGCTTGTCAAGTGAGTTGTGGTGTAGATGATTACAGAAGGTTATTGGGCCTACGCAAAATCAGGGTTATGGAAGACTTTGGGCTACTTGAGAGCCTAGGGATCCAAGCCCATACCCTTGCATTTCACGTAGGCAATTGAGAAAGAACTAGCCTAGTTACCTTTTTCCTTAGCAAGCCAACCCTCTTAGTTATGACTAAACTAGATTCATGCATTAAATGTATGCTAAACCCAACAAGTCAAGCATTTATGTTGACTTTCTCTTCTCAGCTTGCATAGACAAACAATGCGTGAAAGTCATGGGGCGCACTACCAGAAGTAGCGCATACAGAAGGTCAGCCTAGGAAAGCCGCCCCTTGGGAAAAAGCAGACAACAGGTTTCAAAAGTGCAGCTACTTACGCCAAAAGGGGAATAGTATAAGGGTTAAGGAGAAAGGAATGGGAAGACTAAGCCACAAAGGGAGATTCCTTTGAAGCCTAAAGAAGAACCCTTCATCTACAAAAGGAGGGAGGAAAACATTAAGCATGGGGAGATATAGAAGGTAACGCAGGGAGAGATAACCACCCAGGAAATAAACCCAGAGAGTTCCATTTAGCCCAGAAGTGTACTCCAAGCCTCTAAAATCGTCATTCATGCAACCATAGTAATTCCCACAGTCCTCCAATGAAGATCGCAGCCATTAGAAACCTTGTTATCACCCTAGGAAAGCTTAAATCATCCAGCCAAGACCCCCATACAATCATGGAAATCTTTTCTCTCTTATGTAAAACCAATAATCTTCAAGCTTTCACACCACTCTTCACTTAAGCAAGTCATTATCTTGATCAATCATGCTATCTTCGAGTCATTGATATCGCCGGGGTATTTCCTAAGGCAAGCTAACTCTTTCGAGATGTTATGGGACTTAGTAAGAATCCGAACCAAGGGAGACAAAAAGACGTTCTCAAAGCCTAAGTCCACCTCGACCTAAAAGTCCCCCAACAGAATCTAACTACCCATAGAATATATTTAACATTAACTTAAGTAGATGATTAAATAAAAAGCCCGAGAACAATTATTTTGCAAACAAGAAAGAGAGAAAATCAGAGGAAATTGTTCCCCCTCCCCAATTTTCTTATTTGTTTACCTTGTGAAGAGTTGATTGTCGTCTTTGTCATCGTTGTAGCGCCTCTAAGGTAAGAAAAAATAAAAAAATTATTTCCTTCAAGTGTAGCTCGGTTAGAGATACTGGTGCAATCGGTGGAGGCTGGGAGTTTCAAAGAGGTAAGCGCAGCTGGGAGCCACGAAACAATTTAGCACTCTTGGCATAAGCCGTGTCCTAAGAGGAGAAACACAATGGGCTTCAAGTGGATTGGACTTGAAACGCTTGTTTGGAGATTATGGGCCCATAAGGATTGGGCTTCGAATTCAATTCGAGATGAGGCCTGGCACACGAGGTGCTTGGTTGCGGCCTGATGGGTTGCTTTTGAATATTCAAGCATGGGTGATCACAAATGTGCCAAGGGCACCCTGGATAATAGTGGTAAGCAGGAGTCCAATTCTTCGACTGAGTTGCGTATCCCAATGAAGTTTCTCGAAGGTAAGCAAATTGCCTTACTCTTCCACTGCTTGCAATCCAGCGATGAGCTGCTCATAAGCCATCAAGCAAAAATCAATGACTTCCTCTAGTGCTTATATTGATTATATTACCGACCTATGGGTAATTAAGTCTTAGATCACCCAGATAACAAAGATTTTCACTGTTCTTCGTTGTACATTAAGAAGTAGGTAGACCTACTATGTATATGTTGTGAGGTGAGGGATATGAGTGGTGTTAGATTACACACCTTATACTTGCGGTTAGAGGTTCTATTACTTTAGTGTGATTTAAAACTACATCTACGAGTGGTATTTTCCAGAGTGATTCCGACATAAGCTATAGGTAGAGTGCACTACTACCGAGTAGAGCACATGTACGATTGATAAGTACATACTTTACTAGATTGTACCATTTTCTCAACCTTTCTCTGAGGAGAAAAAGACAAAGAAGGTGATCTGAGGTTTTTGTCCGAGCATTTGAGACCTGCTATCTTTCAGGGGTTGTTGTAATACGCTCAGGCAATAGGTACATGCACAACAAAGCTCAATGAAGAGTGTAATGCACGATCGAATGAAGAGTAGAGAAAAAAAGCCTATTCAAAGGGGCATTCATTTTATGCATATTCTGGTGGAGCACGAAAGTAGTGTGGGTTTTCGTCTGGTAGATCTTATGACCTTTCTCGCAAATGACAACATGGGCTTACACGAGGGGGGCGATTTGTTTATGTAATGTCTAGTCTTAAGTGTTTGGCTTTTCTTGTCAAATATTGTAAGTGTACCACATGCTTGATTTAGTTTTAGACTACTTTGTCTAAGTATGGGATGTTGCTACTGGGATTAAACGTTTAAGGATATGGCTCACCTCACTTTAAAGGTTTGTTCATGCATGTGCATCTCATATCTCTATTTGTTTTGCATTCTGTTTAGTTTAATTTTGTAGTCAGTTTTGCACGCTGACTTCTAGCTGTTTAGGGCACACGAATTAAGACAGCCCATATAGGTTGACTAACACCTTTCTGTTGGTAGTCAGTTTTTGGCCATTGATCTGCCTAGATCACTTTTGCAGCCGACAAGTGTCTTTGGGATAAGTTGGCTAATGGAAAATCAGATTTCCTTGGGTATATTTGCTTTTAGGGTTGCAGAATGTTCTTTGGGGATTTAGAAATAGAGTTGCTTTATGGCTTTGAGCTTACATCTTCTCCATTTATGAAACCTTAACTGCCAAACCTTTCTCATGCATTAACCACCCAATCATTGTCTATTAAGGCTGCAATTGTTTTAAGGTTTTGCATTAAAGTCTTGGTCTGATTTTAAGCTTTAAATTCGGTTTTAGATTAAGCTTTTGGTTTCAAGTTAGATTCATCCTTCAACTGTTTGACTGGAGAATCTGACTGGTTAATTGAATCCATATTTCTTGTGCATATCATAAAATCATATCACATCTTGATTGTGTTGATCTCGGTGCCACAAGGTGATGAGTTCAAGAGAAGCTACCACTTCATGAAGACCAAAGAAGTCCATCTCGTGTAATGCAAGGTTGAACAAAGGTAAAGCTGCTCCATAGATAAGGTTTTAGGAATTGAGCTTGTGTGATCTTTATATGAACCTTTGTTTACACTAATAAATTGGACTTAGTGAAGAGTCCCCGATTTTTTAACCCAGAGGTGTGTTTTTCCAGCCAAAAACATCTTGTATGCAAGTTATTGTTATTGTGTCACACGTCTCACATACACATACATGATAAATATATCTTTTGAACATTTAAATGGTATGAGCTCACAATCTGGCCCGCTTAACACTAATAACTTGCAACGAATTGTAGCCTTGTTGACTAGGATAATTTGTGGGATTAGAAATTGATAATTGAATCTTCGATTTATTGACTAACAAATTTATCTTAGTTGACTAGTGGGCTTGATTAGTCGGTCCAACAGATTATAATTTTTATTTATACGATATTTCACCTGCTATCAATTTCAGTTTACTTTTTGAGGGCTTGTTCTTCTTGTAGGAGTCACAATCGTTTTCGAGGAGATGCTTAGAGTGTCTTCAGTCGCGGACCACATAGTTCTTATGGGGGAAGATAATATGTTCAGTCATAGAGGACCATAATACGATTTTGCTCACGTTGCGAATGTCGACAATCGAGCCTATGTAGAAATGAGTCTAAGGCGTGCTTTTACTGCGACCAGGTTGGCCCTTCATCAGGAATGCCCAAAGGTAGAAATTTTATGTACGAGCAAATCAACAATTAGTGTTGGTGGCTCAGTTGCACTTTCAGTCTAAAGTAGGCCAGTTAGATTACCATTAGACTCGATTCAATACATGACTGGGCAGTAAAGTGGTAGAGACCCTAGAGGAGGTCGGCATAGATGATCCTAGAGAAGCAGAGCATGACATAAACAGTTCATTGAGAGTTACTAGAGTTAGTGCACTTTCCGCTTTAGGGGCTAAGGCAGAGCCTGACATGATCACATGCACATTGAGTTTAGGGAAGAAAACTATTTTTAAAGGGAGAAGAATGTGAAGTCCCGTCCCCAGATTTCATTATTTGATTTTCGTAATATACGTATTTTCGCGACTTTATTTTTTAGTTTCAACTTTAATATTCCTTCGTGTATCTTGTTTGTATTTCTCACACCTCTATATCATAGTGTCATGTGTCAAATCTTGTACGTATTTCAAATCCAGGCATTACATCGTTAGCCTAATTGATGAACATAAAAAAAAAGGGTTAGGGTGTTTGTCAAAGGGTTTGCGATCACTAAGTAAAAATTTGTTTGAGAGAAACTATGAACTTGAGAGAGTTCTGAGCAGTAAGTGGCGATTATCAATTTCCATTCATACAACGAGGAGTGTGCCAGTGCTCTTAATCAGGTTGGATCGACCTGAAGTTGTTGTTAGAGATGTGATTTAGCTGTAAAGTTAGTGTGCGTATTACGCATTCATCCAGACAACTAACTTTCCCACTTTCCTACCTAATCACGTGTTTAATTGAATCGGTCACATGTATTAAGAAACATGATCCAATTAACACATATTTCGAGGACAACATCAATAAGATTGTCCATAACTAAAACATACACCAATCTTGAACCCAAGAACATAGAAAAATGTTCACAAAGTAAATGGTTTACTAAGGGGATTCGGCCAACAAGGCCATCCATGTCAAAATTCTACTCTTCCAATGATGTTTAGTGAAGCAAAACTAGTCTCACATATTGACTACTAGAATGGTACTCCTCAACAACATTGGTAGGGGCACGAACAGGTGCATAACCAATGATTTATTCCATCAAGACAAAAGTAGATTCTGCAAGGTTAAGGTTTAGGAATACTATCCCTTATTCTTGAAGTTTTAGGTCTTAGGTACCAAGGATCACGCTTCGAGCATGATGCCACACCATGGCAGGCCCTGATTCTACCATATGTTGTAAAAACTAACTCGAAATTGGATTGTGAGAGAATATGCCATTTGGTGTATCCCTGCGGAAACAGTGCATCACCATTCGGTAGGCTTTGACCGAATTAGGTAGAGCCATTCGGTATACTCCAGCCGAACTGACTCTATATCGTTATCTCACATTTGTGGTAGTAATCAAATCTAAGAATTTGGTAAACTTTCACTTTCTACACTATTGCTTTAGAAGCGAGTTAGAAACATGGAATGACGAGAAAAGTATTCTCCAGTCAAAATTCGATCAAATTTATAAACTTCAGAATTGTACTCATTCATCGATGTAATCATGGTGCGCTTCAGGCAATGTCTTTCATGATTAGACAGTCCGTAGGAGCAAGCTAAAGAGCCATGGAATCCTCGATCAGGATGTATTTCCATTTGTGATGCTTTGGGCACAAGTCTTCGAATGAAGATCATGGCGGAGGCTTATTCAGCTCTTCCTTGCCATTGTTGGCTACAATGGTTTCTCAGCTTCTTGATTGTCAAGTGGAGATTCACGTCTTGTACCCACATAAAGTGGTTTCTAATAGAAACATCCAAAGAAGGGAAATCGAACTTGTGACGGTTCGACAATCCACTAAATTTGGAAGGAACAAGATTATGATTGGTGCTACGGGAAGGAATCATCCATAAGCATCAAAGTTAGAATATTCGAGTTCTAAGACATGGTTTTCATGAAAAACGTTGGGTTTTCATGGGTGTATTGTTTTGTGAAAACTTTGGGTTTCAAAGGCACTAAATTTGAAACTATAGGTTCGATTTAGTTTATGAACGTTTAGTTCATAAAAGAGAGGTTCCTGCAAGAACACAGAATGCAATATACTGATTTAAGTGTAGTGGATTTGAGGTTCTTCGGGAATTCAAGTGTGAGCGCTTCGAGACTACGAAAGGATGTCAACAGTTCAAAGAAAAGAAATAAAATATTGAATTGTTAATGTCCAAAAGTGGGCTTTAGGCCAATACTTTTGGATTAATTGTCAGATGAATGGACTGTAGGTCACTTTTAATTAATTCAATAGATCGGAACTATTTGGGGTCGATCGTAGAAGCAAAAATAATTATAACATTGGGGTTAAAATTATTTAAAATGCCAAAAATTAGCATTGGGTGGAAAAAAGAATGCAACCCAACATACTTTGGTTGGCTGCAATACACGGGCCTGCAAAAAATTACAGGCCTTTAGTTTCAAGTCATGGCTGCATGTGGTAGCAGGTCGAGAGAGCAGGGCCCAACATGTTTTAGCTGGTAGTGGGCTGGGGAAGCGCAGATGGGCAGCCCAGCGTGTAAAGCAAGCTGCAGGCTTGTAATTTTGGGACGTAGGATGTGTTGGAAAGAGCCCAGCTACAGAAAAGTTGTTGGAAGTTGGGCATACGGCTTGGGGTGAGCAAAAAGCCCAACATGCACTAGTTTTTTTTTTTTTTTTTTGGGTCAAAGGTCACGGCCCAATACCAAGGACTCAGGCGACCTAGTCCAATATGAGAACAGCAAGCTGAAGCCTTGCAGTTGGAGCATGGGCCGAGTCCATTCAACAGGTTGCTTGTCACGGGACAGAAGCCCAACGTGTGGGCTTTGGGTTCCGTACATATCAAATCCCAAAAGAATGCTGCTTGGTTCCCTTTTGTCTTCTCGGTTAGGGTTAAAAAAAAAAAAAAAAAAAACCCAAAATTGCTTCTATTTTATTTTGTTTCTTTGACTCACAAATTCCACATAGCAAAAATTGCGTAATGCATGAAACAAATATATATATTGAAAAAATATATGAAATATATACAATATATATATCGGAAGGTAAATATAAATGTAGCGGGTTCATACATCATGGGGAATGTTTTCATGCTTTAAGGTCGTTTCAAATATCTTACTTTATTTTAAGCGTACTTGATTGGCAGAAAACAACAAAAGCCTTTGAATTTGTAGAAGATCCTCCTTGGAAAGCCGGAATTGCATCTCCAATGCGTTGTATCACGTTCAACACATAAAAATTGAATTGAATCAATAGCATGTAGATCAATTCAATAAAATAATTAATCATAAAAAGATGATTAAAAATGTAATACTCCCCTGATTGAAGATCAAACTCTTTTTAGCGCAGTGTCAAGAGCGTGCTGATAACGTGTTGCAGGCATAATTTACTGAACAATTATGAAAGCCAAAAAGAGAGAGAGGGTGCAGCATATAGTGAGAAGGAGAGAGATGTGTAATTGTGGGTGTGTTCTATTCCACCCCATTGTACCTTTATTTATAGTAGTAGGGAAGGTTAATTCCTTACCCTTTAGGATTACAACTCTTAATATGTAATTTACTCCTAAGGCCATCTCCAACCGAAGGCTGGCCAAAGGGCTCATTTTAGCCCTCTGGCCCTCCTAGATTCTCCAAGATATTAATATTTTAATGAACAGTATAGGGCCATATTAGCCTCCGTCTCCAACTGAGGGCCAGAGGGTTCGTTTTAGCCCTGCCATAAAAACCGTCTCCAACTGAGGGCCAAAGGGCCAAGCATAATTTATTATTTAAATTTAAAAACTACAACAACTTAAATTTAAAAACTACAACTTATATTTAAAAATTACAACTAAAATTTAAAAACGACAAATTAAATTTAAAAACTACAAATTAAATTCGAAAACAACATTAACTTAAATTTAAAAACTAAAACAACTTAAATTTAATATCCATAATCAACATCATCTTCATCATCCGTCATCGTGGGAGTATAGTCAAAGGTAAACAACTGCCGTCGGCTCATAATTTCTTTTTCTTTTTTTCTATCAAAATAGGCTTACTCATTGGAGTGTAATTCGAAGTGTTCCTTTCCATATTCTTATCATCCATCTCGTCTTGTATTTGTTTGGCCCGTTCTTCATGCCTACACTTCCTTTTTTCCACCTCAAGGGCATTTTGCTCTGCCAATAATCGCAATGAGTTCGCCACTTCATGTTGAGCAGTGTAATTATCATTTGCCTTGCCCTTTTCCTTCAACCTTCGCGCCTTGTTTCGTCCCATAGCCCTAGGTATGAAACCGTCACCCGAAGACGGATTTTCTACCCTTTTTTGTTGAATGGTTGGAGATCCATCTTCATCCATATCTGCAGCTGAGTATGCAGTTTTGAACATCGGCGTATGAGCTCTCTGTGGTGGATCTTCAAATAACACCTACCCTTTACAAATTTCCCAACAGCTGTGAAACTGAAAGGGTTTCAAGCTGCTCTCCCTATACAATTCCTCCGCTTGACGTACCTAGAAAAAAATTAAAGGAAATTAATTTATGAAATTAAATGTAATATAATTAAATATTTAAAATAAATTATGAAAACACTTACTTCGTCGTAGTAATTAACGCCGCTTTCATGTCTACTTGCGGCTGCTAACAATGCTTGATGCCATTTGTTCAAACTTGGCTAAAGATGTTTCTTCCATCTTGAAGAACAACTCTCGTGGTTTCGAATATTCACTGAAGTGGTGCCTTCATAGAACTCTAAGTATTTTTTAGATACACGAGTCCAAACACCGTCATTTGTTTGACAATTCCCTCTCACACTATCTTCTGACACCCATCTATAAGCCTTGCAAAGAGATTCATCTTCTTTTCGGGTCCAAGTCCTACCTTTCATTGCAGAATAGGCCATTTCAAAATTATTAAAAAAATTGAAGGATAGATTTTTGAAAGAGGAAGGAAAATATGAGAATTGAAATGGTAGGAATGGTGAAAATTTTGTGAGGGATGGTTTAGGTATTTAAAGGGAAAAAAATAGAAATTATTAATTTTTTTTTTTAAAAGGGCCCAAAAAACCCTAAAAAAAAAAAATTGAATCCAACAATAACTAGCGCCAGCTAGCCGTTGGATTCAAAATTCTTTTTAAAAATTCTAACTGATAGGAAAATTGAATTTTCTGGATAGCCCTCTAGCCTTCTCCGATTCCATGGGGCCCTTTTTTTTAGCCCTTTAGCCTAGCCGTCGGTTGGAGACGGTTTTACGACTATTTTCGGTCCTCTGGCCTTCTGGACCCTTCGGTTGGAGATGGCCTAATAGGAATATAAAAGATATCCCTAGATATACTAGAATTTACACAATCACATTCCTAATCTAATAAAACTGCAACATAAACAACATTAATATTGTTACTATCTAAAAATGATTTGGTTATTTATATTTTTTTGAAACTTTTCACCTTTTAAATTTTGCCTCTCCGTTTGACAATTACTGATTTTGCCACTGCATACTTCGTGATATCTTTTGGTTGGTCATGTATTTATGTTTCCGGGCCATACTCGATTGTACAATTGAGTATTGTTACCTACTGATTGTATTGTACCATCAAAATGTGGCCCCCAACATAACATTATTAAAGTGCTAAATATATATATATATATATATATATATATATATATATATATTACATGGACCACGAGGAATAGGAGGTGTTCATATAATTTTATAATTTCCTTATCAACTCGTCAACTTTATATTATTTTATAATTTCCTGCACAACTTAATAGATCTAGAGAGTATGCGTGCCACTTGTGCACGTTATTTCTTCTCCTACATGAATCGTATAAGATCATCTTAACACTCATGAGTCATGACTATTCTAACTTGCATTTATTTTAATTGCGTATTATCATATTCAAGAAGGATTATTCTCTTGCTCATGTTTTTATTACATAAATTCATTATATATCAACCTTTGAGATAAATCTTTTCATCCATTCAAAGTCTTGATCAACCGTCATTTCGTACTATGGTTTAGTGGTATTCTTCTTTACTTATAAGTCAGAAGTCTTAGGTTCGATTTTCGTCTAGATGAGTTTGAACCACATTATTATCAGCTCATTGTGGGATTAAGCCTACCTCCTCTTACATAGTGTAGATAATATCTTTTTGTTAAAAAAAAAGTCTTGATCAACCAAAGCCCTTGGAGTTAAATTAAGTGGTGAGAAAAAAAAATAAAAAACACTAAGAATAGGCTAGATCGCGAATTCCTTTCCGTTTGTGAGAGAGCAAGGGGGTTTTCTTTGGGATGTCTTAGAACCCCTTGGCTTTTCAATATTCTGGTCACTAATGTTAATGTTTCTGTTCGCTTTTGATCATTAATAGAATTCGTTTATCGTTTGAATAATAATAATAATAAAAAAGTTGATCTAGTAATTACAAAAATAAATAAATAATGAATTTAAAAGGACCCAATATTTATAAGAGAAAATTTGATTATTGGTCTTTAGACTTTGATAAAAAAAAAAATGTTAGTACCCTTCTCACTTTTTCCCATGCTTAAAATTTCATTATTTTTCTTCACTTGTCAGTATAATTAAAATTTTAATTGGTTAACCAAAAAGTAATTAAATTTTTAGTTTTGCAAGCTAGTAGAATACACATGACATTGCCAGGAGAGGTAGAAATTTCTTTGTGAATCTTTCCGACCTTTAGAAGGTTGGACTACCGTGGCTAAGTCACTAGTTGGTCCCCTTCTAAAAAAAAAAAAAAAAAAAAAAGTTAACAAAATGAGAAATATTGAGGAGACTCTTTCAAAATGGCACTCTCCATAGACTGTGTACCACATCACAATTCAATATTAATTTATGTGCCAACATTATAAAATATAGTGTAAAAAATATGAGGTGGCAGAGATTTCACGCAGAGTCCCAACTTTTGAGAGTCTCTGTATCATTTCCTTGTATCTGATTAGAAATTTGGTTAATAAATTATAATTATGTGGCTTTTCTAACTTCAATCTAAATTAAAAGGGATTTTTTTTTTTTGGTACACAAACGATATTATATATATTAAAGGAATGGGGGGACTAAGCCTGACAATTATCACTTACAAGTAAATAAGAATATTACTAAACTGTAGTACAAAGTGGCAAAAAAAAAAAAAATTAAATACTCTATATTGTGATAAGGTCAGACTATACAATCTTTATCCATTAGATTGACAAGTAAATAGAAAAGCAGCTTTTGAATTCCGGTCCTATCCCATCACGCTCTAATGAATCTAATCGAGCTACATCTCATACAAAGTTGATGTCCAAATTAGTAAATGACTTTGCCGTGTAGACTGCAAAATGGGGGTTTAAGGTTCGTTCAATATTACTCAAAATGCCATTGACCCAATATGGCAACATGCCTTCAATCCCCAGATTCTCGCATATTTAATTACTCCTATTTGATAATGCATGCCTTCGTTTGGATTATTTGAATATTTCTTGTTGCTGCAAATGTAAAAATCCTCGGATAACTCTATGTTCGTCGATCTCAATTTTTTAATTTATTTAGTGTTGGGGACTTTTAGGTTGAGTTAGACTTCAACTTTGGTGGACACTTTTTTTTTTCCTGCTTCGTTTGCGTACAGACTTTTGGAATGCCTCAAAAGAATTAGTGTGTCTTAAGTATTTCGGTTAGATCAATGACTTGAAGATAACATGAATAGGCGAATACTGACTTGCATAAACAAGGTGTGGTGTGTAAGCTAGAAGTTTATTAGTTTAGCATTAGAGAGAATTTGCACATTTGCATGATCATGGAGGGTGGATAATCTAGGTTTCCTAAAGTTCTAAGGATGTTCTTATTGACTGAGGAAATTCAAAGGAAACCTAAAAGAACCCTTGAAATCAAAGATGAAGCCTGAGATTTGTATGAGGGGGCATCCTCAAACAATAAAGTCACAATTAAAAACCTCAAGAATTATTGAACAAAACACTTATATGTTAATCCATAAAGTTTTTCTTATAAAACACTTAAAATCACTGTTGGCAAAGTCAGTCATATTGATACCAATTAACATATAGGGTTCATATGTAATTTGGAAAATTTATAGAATAAAATCTCAAAATTAGAAAGTTATACTAAGCCCAAAACGAATTAATGATGTAAAGTCATATAAAATACCTTGTGGAGTAAAGTTTTTTGTGTTGCATTTGATACTTGATGAGTTGAACTCAGCTGTTTATGAAATCCCAAATTTAATTGAGTTGGTTGAAGGGGGAGGAGAAGACAAGGAGAAGAATATAGAACTAGGGTTAGGAAACAGGGGAGCCACAATTAATATAATTATTAATTTAATTTGCATCACGTAGGGCATTGGGGATGCAAAACAGTATAATTATTTTAATTGTCTACCCATTTTTTAAGGAAAACTAATGAAAAGTTAAAAATAAAAAAAACTTTAGTTTTAATGAAAAAAGACAAATGAAGGTGTAGTAAATAGCACCAGGGAGTGCTTCGTTAAAACTTCTATTTTTTAATTGTAGTGTAATTAGGACTGATTCAAAACTATACCAAGTTTAAAATAAATAAATAAACTAAGTGGGGGCATCCGCCCCCTAGGCTCATAGCGCGTCCACGCTTAAAATTCTAGAGGGGTGATTTCCCCAAGGATTCAAGGTTGCCTGCACTTAAAGATGGATTTCCATGCTTGGTGCGATGCAATTATGAGTCTTCTCCCTCATTTTTCTCTCTCAGTTCTATCTTCTTTTGCATTGAGTTGATCCTTCCCTTTTATAAGTGAAGGATATCTTTCTTAAGTTTCCCTAGAGAATCATTTAGTTTCTCTACTTCTTCTTGTTTTGGCTAAGTCTTCGTCTCTCTTTCCTCCAATGTAGCTATGACTTTCCTTTTTAGTGTAACATTGATGAACGCCTCTCCTCTCATGAAGATTGCATCGCACGCTCTACACATATCGCCCTCTTCCCTGGTCAACTTTCCACAGGCACTACTTTTGGCAACACACCTCCTTATTTTCCATCATCATTCTTCTACGTGAGTTAGTAAAAACAAAAAAAACAAAAAAAAAAAAAAAAAAGATTCCTTCCCTTTTTATTAATGGAGGCTCTACACTAGGCTTTCATGTGAACTTGAGGCTCTGAATTCCGGTTTCTTCCTAACTGGGCTAGTTGGTTAACTAAAGGAAAGGGAAACTTAGTATGTTTTCTTCCAAACTTACCTAATTGGAATTCAAGGATTGTGGGCTAGATCTTTGGTGCTCCCAAGCAATCCAAGTCCCCCACAATCTTGATTCCAAATAGGTCCGATAAACTTCCATAATTGTCTACACCACGATCCACTCGACATGCCCCAAGACTTGACTTGGACTTATGTGAGAATGTATCATAGTTAGCATGATTTTGTACATGACAGCAATGTCGTGGCAATGATTGGCATGGGGAATATGCATGGGCTTGGCATGATTTTACCAACGTTCAATCTATAAATTATTATTTTATTAGCGTGGCATGATTGTAAATATTTTTTCCACTCGATTGTGCACCTTTGTATTTATTTAAGCTTGACTTGGAGTGTTCTTACGACAATCGAGCTTCGAGATGTAACAGGTTTGCATATGCATAGAACAGGAAGCCTAACCATCTAGTTTATAATTTTAGTGAACTTGGGTTGGGGAAGAGATCCCCATCGGATCTCTCCCACCAAGTCATATGGATCTGGAGACCCGGACCCTTGAAATTTGATCCGGAGATCCGGACCCTTGAAATTTGATTCAATGACTACAATTATTATAACTTTTAAAGAGGCCTCCTGTTTGTAGTCATTGGATCAAATTTCAAGGGCCTGAATCTCTGGATCCCTAGGATTTGGTGGGAGAGATCCGGAGGGGATCTCTTCCCCTTGGGTTGAAGGGTGGTAGACATCTAATGGAGGTTTATAATAGGGTGGTAGACATCCAATGGAGGTTTATAATAGGGTGGTGGACCTCTGGTGTAGGTTTATAATTTTGGTGAACCAGGGTGAACTTCCAGTGCAGATTTGATAATGTGCTAAGTATCCCAAGTCTAATGAAGTTAAATAAAAAGCTGAAAATACAAAATTTGTAGGGATGACAATTCTAACCGTTAAATCTGATAACTGTGGATAACTGTCCGAATGGATTGGATTTGGATATGAAATTCGGGTATGGTATGGATATGGGGAAAAACTGTGAACTTTATTCGGTTATGATTTTGGATATGGTTATAGGGGTCCCCAATCCATATCCGTTCCCGAATTCGACCCGAATATATTGTGTGTGTGTGTGTGTGTGTATTTGATATATAATATAATTTTATTCAATTTACCTAACCCTCTCTATACTAATTCATTATGTATGCATCAAACTCTATACTATCTTTATTATGCACCAAACATCATGCATGGGGCATACCAACAACCTCATCAATTCAATACTATTATTTTATATATTAATTATCAAATGTTCCGTTTATCAGATTCATCTCTCTTCAAGAGTCTCACTGTCAAGAAATTAATTCATTGAATCAATTTGTTTTGTCTTCCTTTCGTATTTGCTTTTGTCATCTTTTTCTTTTTTATTGGACCAATTTATCATATTGGCTTATCATGAACAGTTTCAAATATATTGTTATGTTTTTTGTAATTGGATGTTGCTATTTAATGATGGAATTAGTATCTACTAAAATTTATAGCGCATCAATTGGATGAATATAATTTTTTTTAATTTTTTTTTTACGAAGATAGATATAACCGATAACCGATTGAAAATCCGTTACCCGATGGATTTGGTTATGGATAATCCCCGATGGTTAATTTGCGGTTATGGATATGGTTAATTTTCATGGTTATGGGGATGGATATAATATTTCTGTCCTCAAACCGAACCGTTGCCATCCCTAAAAACTTCTAAATCTTGGTAATTAAATAAGAGACTGGCAAAATTAATTACTTTACCATTTTGGGAACAACTCAAGGGTATAGTAGATATTTGTGAAATATTATAAAATCTCGTCTTCAAAGAAATGACTCATCATCACGAAACAAGAAGTTTGCTTAGTTGAAACCCAAATTAGCAAACAAAAATAACCATGGTTGTGGTGTGGTGTAGTGGTTGATGACGAATTTCAGGCTTGCATTTCACATGACACGTCCTGATTTCAATTTCTACCGTTGGTAAATCACATGATAATGACCAGAAAAATACTAAATTACCTCTATGAGTCTTCGTGATCTCAAAGAATGGACTGCTGTGGCTAGTCACCAATTAAACCCTTTTTTTTTTTTTAAAACATTGGTGAACAAAATGTCTCGATTAAACCTAATAATTGACTTCATCTTTAGACTTATATCTAATTATCTAAAAGAAAAATGAATTTCTTCATAAAGAAAAGGAAATGAAGCAAAGCAAAGTCATGCTAGAGCGAGTGATAGGTGAAAATGATGATGACATGCAGCCGCTTTTGCGCTTGTCGTAGCCTCAATTCATGGCCATCTCCTCTCTACTCTCTCTCTCTCTCTCTCTCTCTCATAAATTGGTTTGATACTCTTTTCTCCTTTCTCTCTCTCTCTCACTAAGCTCTGTCTCTCTCTAAGAAGAGGAGGAGGAGGAACCAGCAGCAGCAGATGAGTCTTCCTGGAATCTCCTTCCACTACATCTTCGGGTCCTGAAAGAAAAAAAGTAGAGAGAGAGAGAGAGAGAAAGAGAGGTGATGCATTCGTAGGCTGTGCGGCAGAATTTCAAGCGTCTTTTTCTGGGTGGTGGTTATTCTATTCCCTCTCATTCTCTCTCTTAATCATCTCCTTCCTTCTTTCTTTTTTTGAGTTTTGTTTATTTTTCTTTTCTTTTACTATTTCTGTTCATATATGGTGTGTCCTATTTCCTTTTTCTTCTGATTTGCAGCTTCACAAAAGTTGGGCTCTTTGGAGGTAATGTGGAGGCTCAACTGCTTCTTCAATAGCTATGGCCACGGATTCTTCTCACGGTGCCTTTTTTGTTATTTTTAATCTCCATTTTTGCTTTTTATGCTCAAATTATATCTGGGTTTTGATTCATCATGGTCTGTGGATATCTGGATTTGATATTTTGTTGATTGGGGAATCAAAGTTGAATCCTTTGCTGGATTTGGAATATGCATGTTGTATTCAGATTGCAGGATGGGTTTTTTATGTAAAAAAAAAATTATTTGGGAATTCATTGTTCTTTTTGTTTGTGATTTGAGCTTCTGGGTTTTGATGGGTATGGAATCTGTGGGTAAATATCGACAGTAATTGCTTCTGTTATATTATTTTGTATGATTAACTTTTGCTTAGTGCTTACTGTTTCCAGATTGATGTTTGATTTTTGATCATCTTCTGACTGATGATTTTCGGCATTTCAGAGTTAAATTGCAAAGGGTAGATTTCTGAGGTTGTTCAGCTATGTTTTGCTTTAATCTGATGAAATAATTCAGTGGGGTCTTTTTCTCTTTATGTTATTGTTTCTTAGAGGAGAAGTGAGCTGGGATTTCCTTTTTACTGGGGTATGCTACCTTATCAAATACTCATGTGAAAGCTCTTTAGAAGATGCAGAGCCAGGGGCATTCCAAAGTCAACTGAATATTGTGTTTAGTTTAAGGATTCGTGTGGGCTTGATGCATCGTACCCAATTATGCGTGCCAGTCCCATCCAATTCTTATTCTATTTGGTGTAGTTGAGCTGTCTTTGTAAATGAAAGTCAACTCTCTTTCTCTATTGATTTTGGTAGTGCTAGTAGTATGTTTTAGCTTATTACTGAGTTTATTCTGTGGCATAAATCAAAATTAGAACTGTGATTCTTAATGGGTCTCTGAAGTGGCAGGCAATGGAGATTTGTGCTACTGGTCAAATCCTATCATGTTTCTTGTTCCTATATGTGGAGAATTGAGACGTTAATCGTATGGATTATGGATTCAAATAGATGGTCCTAATTGTGAAAAGATGTAACTAAGGAATTTTGATAAATTTTCCCATCATCTCTCTTTAAATATCTGTCCCCTTCTCTTAGGAATTTTTCAGAGATCTATGTTTTTTCTTTCATCTGTTCAACTATTCTACTTTCTATAAACTGATATACGTCCCTTTCTCCTTGGCTTTAGGACTTGCACTTGATCATTCGAACAGCAGCAAGTTAAGTATGGATAAAAGGAGAGAGCTTGTCTATGAAGTATCAAAGTGGCCACGTGGTGCCTCTGAAGTGTTACAGTCATGGAGCCGTCAGGAGATTTTACAGATCCTATGTGCAGAAATGGGAAAAGAAAGGAAATATACTGGCTTGACAAAAGTGAAAATAATAGAGCACCTTCTGAAAGTTGTGTCTGAAAAGAAAGCAGGGGGAGGTGAGGATGCAACAGACCTTAAACCACAGTCATCTAATGCCACTGGCCAAAGAACTACTAAAAGGCAGAGGAAAACGGAGAATCCATCTCGGCTACATGTTCCGGAGAATCGTATTTCTAAAAACATTAGTGGGAGTGACCTAGCCAATAATAATACATTTTGCAAAAACTCAGCTTGCAGAGCTACCTTAAATCCGGAAGACGCATTTTGCAAAAGATGTTCGTGTTGCATCTGTTACAAGTTTGATGACAACAAGGACCCGAGCCTTTGGTTAGTTTGCAGCTCTGAGCCGCCGTTCGAGGGTAATTCATGTGGCATGTCATGCCACCTTGAGTGTGCTTTAAAGCGTGAAAGTTCTGGTATTGGAAAAGAGAGAGGACGTAGGGGACTTGATGGGAGCTTTTGTTGTATATCTTGTGGCAAAGTGAATGATCTGCTCGGGTAAACTTTCCTACCTATTAACTATTTTTTATATCATTTTTCTTTCATAATTTTTAGATTTTTATAGACAAATGTTTATAGTTGTGATGAATTTCACATTTCTATTTAAAGTTTATCCTAAGTCCTCCACTAAGGAAATAAAAATTTTGCAACATGTTAAGTTATTGGTGGGGAATTTTAATTCATTGCGGTATCTTAGAAATACTGGTTAGTTATATTGTACATTGGCCTTATTTTTGCTATAGTGGTTCTACGAGTGTAACATAATTTACACGACCATTCACACTTGGAAGGAAATATTTTGTTTATTATTGTGTAATATGAGCGATATCACCATCTTGTATTAATTTATAGAATATTGCTCTAAGAACTTCCTCCCTTCTTTAAAAACTGATGTAGGATTTTAAGCATGTCCTTTAACAATTTATGAGTTTTTTACAATTGTTTACAGTGCAGCATTGAGTTTATCTGATATGACCATTTATTATTTTGAGTTATTCTTGCTTTTAAGGGGGCGCATGAACTCTTTTAAAAGTGGGCTTTTTTTCATCTCATCTAATGCTTTGGCAGATAGATCTAATAAAAATCAGTCTCCCTCTTTTTGGTCCTTCCATTGCAAAGAATCACCTAAACAACAAATGGTGGGATGGATTTTCCTGGGGTGCTTTTGCCTTTCCTCCAAAGCTCTACTAAACTTTCTTCAGAGTATATGAAGCGTGCTAAATATCGTAGTATATCAATGTGTTGAAAATCATAATCCTAACGCCTTATACAGAAGCTTTCTGCATGCCCTCAGTTTAATGTCAAGGATTAACCATTTCTGGTGAAACTTGTAAATTGTTGTGAAACTTTCCTTACACCTACGAATCATCGAGTTGACGAGTTCTGTTGACTTGTCTTTAGATTCTATGAACACAGATTTGGAGTGGGTAGTGTGGTGGCAGTACCCTGTTTGTTGGGTCAATAACCTTCAGTTGAAACTGCTACAGTTCTGGTTTCATGACATGGTAACTTGCAGACCTTGATTGTATTATAAAAAAAGAGAATGTTTAGTGCTTTTGAAAATGTGGTTTGGAGATCTTTGCAGCTAAAGCCACGTGGTAGATGCAAATACATATATATCGAAGGGCAAGCATGTAAATGTATAATTCACACGAACATGCAGGTGTTTGTGTGTTGTTTCAATTGCCTGAAAGCTAGGAGTTCTGTCTAGTGCTTTTGAAAATGTGGTTTTGGAGATCTTTGCTGCTAAAGTCACATGGTAGATACATATACATATACATACATATACATATACATACATATACATATACATATACATATACATATACATATACATATACATACATACACACACACACACACACACACACACACACATATATATATATATATATATTGAAAGGCAAGCATGTAAATGTATGTATGGTAAAAATGGGTGTGTGGATGGCACCGCCCTATTTCTATTGCCTGAAGGTTCGGAGTTCTGTCCTCATCGGTTTTGTGTAGAGTTGATACTGTTTCTATTTGTCAAAAACTTGCTCTCTCTCTCTCTCTCTCTCTCTCTCTCTCTCTCTCTCTCTCTCTCTCTCTCTCACTCTTCGTGGTAAATAAAGTGAGTTAGATTGTGATTGTTTGTTGACAAGTGACGCAATTGAAGACATCATGAATGGTTCACTAATACATTTCTTTCATGTTTTTAATGCAATTAAATGGTTCTTAGTTCTTTTCTGAGTGAACGTTTATGATGAAATACTTCAAGCACATAATTAATACTAATTTTTTGTACTGGTTACCTTAGATGTTACTTTTTCCTCATATACAGCAATCTGATTGGCCTATGTTCTTACATGTATTTAGATCCTGGCGGAAACAGCTAGTAATAGCAAAGGATACCAGACGGGTAGACATACTGTGCTATCGTATTTCCTTGAGTCATAAGCTTCTCAAGGGGACTGCAAAGTATCAAAAGCTTCATGAGATTGTGGATGAGGCTATGAAGAAGCTGCAAGATGAAGTGGGTCTGCTAACTGGCTTACCATTAAAGATGGGTCGGGGTATTGTTAACAGGCTTTCTTCTGGACCAGAGATTCAGAAACTTTGTGCATTTGCTGTGGAGTCAATGGATTCGGTGCTTCAGAAAGCAACATTGCCTCCATTGGCCAAGCCTAATGTACAAGGTAATCTATTTACCAGTAACTGTCACACCCTAACCACAATCACTGGCTTTACATGCACACGAAAACTCTGTAAATAGCTGCAATTTTCGCGCCATAACCACAATCATTGAATTTACTTGCATTCGACAAATTTTCTAATGATAATGTATATACAGTGATGTAGTTGCGATAATCTCTTCATTCATTTGATTCTGAGTTTCTGGTTTTTTTTCTTTCCTCACCACTTCCTAATCGAATCACAGAATAACATTGAGGTTATTGGAGAATGGAGATAATGCATTTTTTCTAGTATTTGGCTTATTCAGAGAGTGCAATAAGGAATTTAATGGATGTTTTCTGCTGTACATCTTTTAAACATTTCAGATCCAAGTTTTATTGCTCCAGACATGGTTAGATTTGAGGATGTCCATGCTACATCGCTCACTGTGGTTTTGAGTTCTGAATATCCTCCCTCAGAAATTTTAGTTGGTTACAAATTATGGCACCGGAAGGCTGATGATATGAATTATCCAACAGAACCAACTGCTACACTGTTGTTTGCACCAAAGACGAGATTTGTTGTCACTGGACTAACTCCAGCTACAGAGTACTGTTTCAAAGTGACTTCATTCAATGATTCAAGACATTTGGGCATGTGTGAAGTATGGTCCTCCACAAGTACTGCTGGAGATGAAGTCCCTAATTGTTCAGTAACACAGAGAAGTCAAAGCCCAGTTACCAACTATAGTAGCCTTTCTAATCCTTCTTCAGTGGAAGATGAAACTAATAATATTACCGCTTATGGTGATCAAGCTGATAACCGAGCAGACAATTATATTACTTTCTGCAAGGACACTGATAATACCGTCTTTGCTGATTTATCAAATGATGTTGTCAATGCCAACAGCATGGATAGAGGACCTGCAGCAGATGTTATTTCGATGCTGGATGAGGAACACACCAATGGGATGGTTGGCTCCATATCTAAATCCGATGTCATTGAACTCGAGCGCAAGCAATCACCAGATTGCCAAATCGTTGAAGACATAAGCACTGATAACGGGTCAAATTCCCCTGCTCGAACTGGAATGGAATGTGTCCCATTTGTTGGTAGCTCAGAGGCTGGCTTACCCATCACTCCTTGCAAAATCGACTTACTTAAAGATGGGCTAGGAAGGAATGTAAGATCAAATTCCAGTAGCAAGGATTTAAAAAATGGTACTGGGAAAGGAGAGGAACCCCAAGATGGCAGCACATCAAAAAAGAGAAGTGCGGAAAGGAAAGGCGAGGAGTGTGTGACAAACAATGATTCAGATAGGGATTTTGAGTATTACGTGAAGATTATCAGATGGTTAGAGTGCGAGGGGCATATCGAGCAGAACTTCCGGCAGAAATTCCTGACCTGGTACAGCTTGAGAGCTACCCCTCAGGAGGTAAGGATTGTGAAAGTGTTTGTAGATACCTTTATCGAAGATCCTGCATCGCTTGCAGGGCAACTTGTTGACACCTTCTCAGAAAGTATTTCAAGCAAGAAATCGTGTGTTGTGCCAAACGGGTTCTGCATGAAGCTTTGGCACTAAGTTTCTTAAGAGTTGGGAACTCAAGGGTATCTGCAAGCAGTAATGCTTGTGGATCTCCTCTGCCCCTATCATTTGTTATTTATGTCGTATCACAATTCTAGTACCATTTTATGATGTAAAATTTGAAAATTCATCAATTCTAGATCAATGTGAACGTGTTTTTTCGGTGATGGTCATATTGTCAAGTGTTGTTACTAACTTATGCGATATTTGAGTGACAGTTTTTTTTCTATTATTTTAGGGTCTCCTCGGAGAAAAGCTTTAGTCAGATTTCCTAACCATGCCCCATATCCACTTGAAGCCCAGTGACATGGTACTCAAATGTCCTTGGCTTGTGTAGGTTTACGAATTTCTCATGCTTAAGTTAGAATTTTAACCTAAATTAAGATTTTTTGGGACTTGCTTGTGTACTTTTTTGGGGTCTGTATAGTAGTGAAAGCTCATTTCCGTAGTTCGACATCTCACGTTCTTCGGGTAACCGTGCATGTTGTGTGACATGCATATAGGCACGTTATTTATTATTGACATTTCATTCATATTATTATTACTTCGGTTACATAGTTATTTCATATTTTTTTTCAGCAAAAATTTACGTGGCAAATAAATGAGGATGTGGTATCATCTTATTAAATGACTTAATGAACAAGTGATCAGCCCCAATTTTTCTTGTCTCTTAGACCACGAGAATAACTTGCAAATAAAGACAGCGTGATGATCGTATTCTAAACTCATTATACAATGCTATACAAAAAAAAAGTTAAAATATAATCGTGAAATTGTAATAGATTTGAGATGACACTACCACAATGAATCTGTCTTTTGCAAGTCTCTCACACTTTTCGAATACATTACTAGATTTTCTCCAAGAAAAATACAAATATATAAATTTCGAACTCGCCATTGACAAAAACTATTAGCAACAATTAAAAAACGGAGTTCAATTATGTTGTGCGGAAACTGCCAGTGTGAAACCTTTTTTTTAGGAACATGATTGTATCCAAATCCTCTTTGTGATAATCTCACAGATCACTTCATCAGTCATCTTGTGGTCATAAATTATTTAAAATTTTTTTTTATTTAAAATTGAATACAAACATTACATAGCAAAAACTAACCGCGTAATATTCAATAAATGGTTAAGATGAATGAGAGATATGGAAAGGATCATTATCCAATTTTTTACACCTGTTCCTTCTCTTGACAGTGTCAGGTTTATATGAAGTTTTATAATAAAAATACACAAAAACCCATCAACCACCACGCCTCTGCACCCACCCAACCCAGTGAGCCGCCCACCACCCAGTGGCCGGCAAACCCTCCCTCCTCGACTCCGGCAAAAGCTCATCCTTTGAACCTTCTGCCTCTTCCTCTCACCTTTTCTTATCTACCCAGCGAAAGCAAACCCAACACAAACCCACAACATCTCCATGGCAAAGCTGAGAAAACCGAATTGATTTGTGCCGCCGCCGCCACCGCCGCCTTCAGAGACGACTATCGCTCGCCAACAGAAGCTCAGATTCCCTAATTCCTGTGGTATCAATCAGGTATGGGTTTTGAAGAAATTTCGTTTTACTCAAAAATAGACACACAATAGGACCTTTTTTATATTTATTTTTGTTGAGTGGGTTTTTGAGGAATTTTACTGAGTATCAGACCCGAAAGAAAAGTCGTAATTTTGATGAAAACATTTGATTCCGATCGGGTTAGAGATATCTGGTTATTTGTTAGGTTTTTTGTTCAATCGGGTTTACAAGAACTGACTGAAAAGAAGGAACTGATTATGGCTTTCATAGGACTTTCTCATTCACTTGAAACCCCAGTAAGTATATGTTCTAATACTTTTCGTTCAGTTTGTTTAAATGCTTCTGGGTTTAGGGGCGAGTATTGTTATTGGCACACCAATAACATAATCATTCGCTACTCCATGTATAAATTCTCCCCTATAAAAAAGTACGAGGAGTGAGGAATGACATTTTTGAAGCACCAACAAGGTTCTAAAAGACGTTATGCGCCAGTCGGGCGGCGGGCTAGGGCCTAACGTCTAGGCGGCTAGGCGGATTTAAGTAAATATATTATCTTTCGTATAAATAAGTATCTACTTATACTTAAAATACATGTAATTTCATCATAAACTACAAAATAAAATGACATATATATTATGAAGTATTTAAACATAATGAAAACATGGGGAATGAGGATATAATGTGTGTTCATTTAAGCATGCAACAAGCCTCTTACAATTTTTTGAAAAAGATAAAATGCAAAATGAAAGTTATCTATTTTCTATCTAAGTGAGTTGCGACCTAGGCAGGTGTCTAGGCTGGTCTGGGCGGGCTGGACAGGCTAAGCGGGTGACTAGATGGTCTAGGTGGGCTCCTCAATAGGTCTAGACATCCTTTCTTAATTTTCAAATGCCTAGGCATTAATCGGGGTGGTGGCCAGCCGCTAGCCGCCTAGCGCCTAGGCGGGGATTTTTAGAACAGGAAGCACCAATAACAGCTCCATATAGGGTTTAACATAACAAGACAAATAATGTTAAAAGAATGGGAAGGAAACATAGTGTTGGTGAATGGTGAGGTATGAGGATCAGAAGATGGTATGATGTTTATGATGTTTATGATGTTTATGATGTTTAAGGTTTAGAGAAAAAGATAAGATTAAGAAGGAAAAATAGAGTTGGCGAGGATCAAAAGATTTTATGGTCACTTATCAAACATCAGATTAATTTTTGCAATGGAAATGTAATATTCAATACTTTTTTGTGGTAAATGGCAGGCCGAAGCCAAACAAAAACAACAAAAACTAACACACTACATCCCAAACATGAGCTTTTCCCCTCTTGTCATCATCCAAAATACAAGAAGGATCAACTCTGTGCTTCCTCTTAAACTTTGAACATTAATATTCAATATTTTTAAGTGTTGTATAACAGATGAAACATACTTACATTCACTAAAACTAGTAGTCAGATAATTATTTATAACAACACATAATACTTTGGCCACAATAAGGGGTCAAAATTCTTTCCAACGCCTGGCTTTATTTTTGACACATTAATTACCCCATCCATTCTCTCTCTCGCTCTCTCTTTTTTTTTGTGCCTTTCTTTTGAGCTCAAGATCTATTTATTACTTTGTGGTATACTCAGTATTTGTTTTGTCGACAGTGGCGGATCTTGGATATGATGATGTTTGAGTGTCACACAAATAAGCACTTTCCCACAAAGTCTGATAAATAAAAAAGGGGCTTAAAATGGGAGCTGCTGCTTTGTCAGCTTCAAAGTGTGCTCCAGATGGGCAGCAAAGTCGTTTTAAAACCAGTAACTTGTCCTCCATATCTTCTCCTACTACAAAGATGTTCAAGCTTGGACGAACTTAAGAAAATCCATGCCCATGCAGTCACTACTGGTCTTGCTCGTTTTGCCTACACTGCCAGCAAGCTCTTAGCCTTCTCTGCATTATCAGAACATGGTAATATGCACTATGCCGAGACACTGTTACACCAAATTCCAAGACCCAATGTATTTGATTACAATTCCATGATAATGGGTTTCTTGAAGAGCTCAGAATCTGAAAAGGGTCTCTCCATTTACACCAGAATGAGAAGGATAGGCACAGAGCCAAACGCTCGTACTTTCACCTTTGTAGTTAAAGCATGTCTTGAGGTATCTTTGCTTGGTCAGGTACATGGTCAAATAACGAAGTTTGGGCATGGGTGTGATGTTTATGTTATTAGCTCACTTATTAGGGCCTCATGTCGATGTGAAGCTGTGGAATTTGCTCGTAGAGTGTTTGAGGAAAGTTTGGATAAGAATGTGGTTTGTTGGACTAGTCTTATTAGTGGATATTGTAGTAATGGGCTGGTTCATGAAGCTCGTGATCTGTTTGATGCAATGCCGGATATAAATGATGTTTCTTATAGTGCAATGGTTTCTGGGTATGTTGGGAATGCTTGTTTCAATGAAGCAATTGATTTGTTTCGTCAATTGAAAAGCCATACACAAGTGAGGCTCAATGAGTCTCTTTTGGTTAGCACTCTTAATGCTTGTGCGTCAGTGGGTGCCTTTGAAGAAGGGAAGTGGATTCATTCGTTTTTGGAAGAAAATGGTTTTGAGTATGGACTTGAGCTTGGTACTGCACTAGTAGATTTTTATGCAAAATGTGGATGTATTAAAGACGCACAAGACGTGTTTAGCAGGATGCCTCATAAAGATGTAACTACTTGGAGTGCTATGATCATGGGATTTGCCATCAATGGTGAGAATGATATGGGGCTTGAGCTTTTTGCAGAAATGGAAAAGAAAGGACCTAAACCAAATGCAGTGACATTTGTTGGAGTACTCACTGCATGTAATCACAAAATTCTGGTAAATGAAGCATGGCGGTTGATAGGACGCATGAGTAAAGTTTATGGCATTGCTCTGGGGATTGAGCACTATGGCTGCATGGTTGATCTCTTGGCCCGTGCTGGGAAACTGAATGAAGCAGAGATATTGATAAGAAGTATGGCAATGAAAGCGGACGGTGCTATTTGGGGGTCTTTGTTTAATGGATGTCTGATACATGACCATGTTGACTTAGGGGCGAGGGTGGGGAAGCTTTTGATTGAATTAGAGCCTCAACATAGTGGTAGGTATGTTCTTCTGGCCAACATGTATGCCAAAATGGGCAACTGGGAGGATGTGACGAGGCTAAGGAAAATGATGAGAGATAGGGAAGTAGGTACAATTTCAGCTTGGAGCTTCATTGAGACTGATGGTATTGTCCATAAATTCATGGCAGACGATAAGTCTCATTCCCATTCGAGAAAGATAAACACAAGTTTAAACCAACTCAGCAGGGCACTTGAAAGTTTTTCCATTGCTAGTGACGCATCGTTACTTTAAAGAAACCATTATCTTGGAAATGGAAGGACCAATCCGCAGGCAAGTCGATCCTGTCTTTTCAAAGACGCATCTAGCTACAATCTTGACGTTGTATTTAGCTCAGAGACCTGCCTCCTTTGGTGTGTCTCTAAGTTTTTCTTCTTGGAACAATTCAAAGTTACTTAGCGAGGAAATTCAATTTGAAAACATCGTCCGTAATGGTAGATTACGGAATGATATTGTCCATCATATTCTCTATTGGATCACCATGCCTTGGCTGTTTTGTAGATTTCAACTTGCGTTCGCAGCAAACAAGGGTTGTTGAAATTCCTGTGTTCCCATTCACCTATTTTAAAGTTTTCTCCACATCCATTGAATGAAGGGCAGTTGCAGAAACGAGTCATACATCTTCCTAATATTTAATTCCCACGGTTCCTCTGATGCCTGCAAAACTGGCTGTGAGAGACTTTGTCACCATGCCAAGTGGATTTTGATTGGTCGTGAGATGGTGGAAAAAGCAGGATGCTGATGTGGCTTATAAAACTCTAAAACATCTTGTACCCACCGTTTTTTCAATACCACTCTCACTCTCACTCTTTCTCTCTCTCTCTCTCTCTCTCAACAAACCCAGCATCATCAGCCTTGCAAGCCACCAAAACTGCATCTTTTTGTTCTTCTCTCCTACCGTTGGACATCAAGTTCGAAGATGTCTGCTGCGATCTTTATTGCTCCGGTTGGTGCATCCGGTTATGCTGGCTTGAAAGCCAACCCTCGGAAGCTTTTTCCGGTGAATGATTCTATTGGATGGGCCAAGAAAACGGTCTCCAATGGATCAAGAACTCTCTGCATGAAGGTAAGGGAATCTGACAAGTTATATCCCAACTCCCAAGTACCCAAGATTCTCATCCTCGGTTTGGTTCTTAATTTTACAGGTGTGGAATCCAATCAACAACAAGAAGTTTGAGACCCTCTCGTACCTACCACCACTCTCTGATGATTCTATTGCCAAGGAGATTGACTACATGCTCAAGAAGGGATGGATCCCTTGCCTCGAATTCGATGAGGTTAGTTGATTTACTAAGTTTAGATGCTCTTCTTTGTTCTTAACAAACAAATAAATCGGATTTTAACTTCTCTTCTGTGCATTAAACTATGTACTATAACTTGCATCTCTACCTCCATGGCGTATGATTTTAGTACAACTGTTATTTGACAAAATTAAGTAATTGAATAGTTTTATCGGGTTGCTGTGTAATATGAATGACACTAACACCAGATTGGACTATTTAATCCAATCCAGCATCATATCCGACGCGCTAAATATGCGCTGTATTTCGACTAATATGATCAGTCATGTTTGAACTATACATTTGACTAGCAAGGTTAACTTCTCGATGATAATCCTGGGTAGATCGCTAATTAAGCAATAAACTTTTGGGGTTTATCTCATAACGTTAACATTTGATTTTTGCAAATATGGAAGGTTGGGTATGTTTACAGGGAGAATAGCCAGATGCCAGGGTATTATGATGGGAGATACTGGACATTGTGGAAGCTGCCCATGTTTGGTTGTACTGATCCGTCGCTAGTTCTCAATGAAATCCAGCAGTGCAAAACAGAATACCCGAATGCTTATATTCGCTGCATGGCATTCGACAACGTCAACCAGGGTCAGTGCATGGCCTTTATCATTCAGAAGCCAACAGCTACCGCCGCCGCCGCCGCCACCACCACCACCACCGCCGATGCTTAATGGCAAGATTCGTCTATAGAAGTTTGGAGAAAATCGACTTTTCATCTTCACATCGTTGGTGTTTTCCTCTGTAATTTCTGTGGTATGTATGCATAAGGAAGGTTATGGTTTATGCTGCTCCCTGTTTTGGGAAGATAATTAGTAACTGAGTTAAAATAAACACCTTTTCTTATCTGGTTTGTCTGTAATCTACATCAGCAGCCCATGGTTTTGAATGAAGATCCTCTCCGGATCTTGTGAGTTAAAGTAAACAGCCTTTCTTATCTGGTTTGTATGTAATCTACATCAGCAGCCCATGGTTTTGAATGAGGATCCTCTCCGGATCCTGTTTGTGAGTTAAAATAAACAGCCTTTCTTATCTGGTTTGTATGTAATCTACATCGGGAGCCCATGGTTTTGAATGAAGATCCTCTCTGGAACCTCTTTGTGAGGATCTTAAGGATCTTTAAATCATATTCGTTACATCGTATGATTAAAAATCATTTTAAATACTTTTATTTAAAATTAAATATGAATACTACTTGAAGATAATTGACCGCACGATGTACTAAAAATATACATGATTTGAGAATTTTCAAGATCTTTTATTTAAAATTAAATATGAATAGTACGTGAAGATATTTGACCGCATGATGTACGATGAATATACTAAATGTGCGGATTTTCAAGATTTTCACAAAGAGGGTTTGGAGAGGATCCTCATTTCATGGTTTTTAGCTTTTCTTAGTTTTGGTGGGACCAAGGGATTAGAATTCCCACTAATTTGGTTATATTTTCATTTTTTATTTGAATGAACAACTATCATTCATGAGATAATTTATAACATATAAATAAAAACTTCTAAGAAAATCTTCAAAAGGACCATCAAATCCGAAGTAGAGATATGATTGTGCATATTTGATATAAAAAATCCTTCTAGTTGAAGTGTTATTTGCTGACTGGATTTGAAGCCTTTGTGTTTAGGAGTCAAATTTGACATCAATGTTAAATTTATTTTTAATTAGTTTAATGGTGGGTCTCTTATTTCACTAACATTTCAACCAATAAAATTTTGGAAAATTACACAGGGTATACTTTTAATACTTAATGGTATATGGAGACAACACTCTTTTAATATTTCAATGAGAAACAAAAATTAATACATGTAAAATATGACATCATTGACTATTTTTTTTAAGTTACAAAAATACTATGATATCCCGGCCCGGGCCCCCACCACATCCCGGGCTAGACTTTGCCATAGCACGATATTGTCCGCTTTGGGCCCCGACCATGCCTTCACTGTTTTGTTTCTGGGAACTCACACGAGAACTTTCTAGTGGGTCACCCATCTTGGGATTGCTCTTACGCGAACTCGCTTAACTTCGGAGTTCCGATGGAACCCGAAGCTAGTGAGCTCCTAAAAAGCCTTATGTTAGGTAGAGATGAGAATATACATATAAGGCTTACAAGATCCACTTCCCTGGGCGATGTGTGATGTTACAATCCACCCCGGCATACTTTCGGCCATGGATTGGCTCTGATACCAAATTATCACATCCCGGGCTCAACTCCGCCATAGCACGATATTGTCCGCTTTAGGCCCCGACCACGCCCTCACGATTTTGTTTCTGGGAACTCACATGAGAACTTCCTAGTGGGTCACCCATCCTAGGATTGCTCTCACGCGAACTCGCTTAACTTCGGAGTTCCGATGGAAACCGAAGCCAGTGAGCTCACAAAAGGTCTCGTGCTAGGTAGAGATGAGAATATACATATAAGGCTTACATGATCCACTCCCTTGGACGATATGAGATGTTAAAAATACCCTCTATTAACATAGGTGTTAATATCACAATCATTTAGATTCTAACCTACATTTTCTACCCAAACCCAAAAGCCAATAACTCACAAAACAACATAAACATTCATCAAACACCATGCTCACACATCCATACTCCTTTCCATCTGTACATAAACATTCCTCATAGGTGATTGGGCTTATGAGATTTGGGGATTTTTGATTAACTAATGGGTATATAAAAAGGAAGGGTTCTTTTGATTATTTTTTTATAATTTTTTATATGAACAATGTTTAGATAATGCATTCCTGACTGTGCCTCAGCATATAGTAATCAACATTTCAAAGTGTTGCTAAACATTGAAAAACACGACATGTGATTTTCAAAAGCTTATATAAAGTCATCAATAAGAACTTAGCTATTATGTGAATGCCAAGTTAAATTATTCCAGGATTGGGACTGTGTTCAAGAGAGCAATACTCAAACAAAATAAAAAGAAGAGGAAATAATGGAATACAAAGGTATAAGAAGATAAATATGAGTCTGGCCATGCTTGAGTCTCCCTTTGTTTGGCTTGCTGTTGCAACAACTCTTCTCTAACCCTTTTTATCCTCATTTCTCTTCCGAGTCTTTCTTGCTTTTTGTCCTGATATAGCATTAATCATTTGTGCCTTGATGAGCTAATTTGGGCAATTCTAGGTATGACAAAATGATTAATTTTGTTTAATCATTAATCAGAGTGAATTGGCTTAAATTGGGGGTTTTTGAGATTTGGGAGTTTTGATCGATTTGTGAGTGCCGTTTTGGTGGCCAGCTCTTTATTACTCATTTCTTTCTCTTTTCTTGGCCCATGTAGCTGATTGGCATGTTACGATTTTGAATGTTGTTAGTTGTTGGTTGTTAATAGTGATTTTTTATTTTTATTTTTTATTTTCACTATTCAAATCTAGCTTCAAAGTTCAGCCCACCTCAGTTTTGGATTGTGGGTTTATGCTTGGGCTGAGTAGACTTGTAGTTACTTAGAATGAAATGGTCATACAATCTCTGAGCATTCGGCCTATGACTGCACAATTAGTTTGTGAGGATAGTTGAAGTAATCAACTAAATTGAATGTAAGTATATGTATTTACAAATTGGTTGTACTAAAAAGCATAATACCAAAATTGCTTCTGCATATGTTTGAACTGATTCTGCAAAAATGGTCGATGACGGGTTGAACTGAGTCTGCAAAAATGGTCGAGGACGGGTCGAACTAATTCTGCAAAAATGGTTGAAGGCGAGTAAACTGATTCTGCAAAAATAGTCGAGGATGGGTTGAAATGATTATGCAAAAATGGTCCAGGACTGATTAAATTGATGCTGCAATAATGGTCGAGAATGGGTTGAACTGATTCTGCAAAAATGGTCGGAGACGGGTTGAACTGATTATGCAAAAATGGTCGTGGACTAATTGAACTGATTATAGAAGTAAAGGATACAAATTGATTCTACATATAGTTTCAAAACTTATTCTGCAGAAATAGTCGATGATGAGTTGAGTTTATGATACATTGATTTTGTTGGAGTTGTGAGGGTTAAGTTCTCTTAATAGCCCTAGAGCCTTAAAGGTATGGCTGATACTTTAAAACATTGTTTCCATGTTTTGGAGCTGGGCTTTAGTTGTTTTTATATTTTTGTCTCTCATTGGAATGTTTAAAAACTAGTGGAGTTCCTTAAAATATAATGAAAGTTTTTGTCTCTCTATATAAAGCTCCCAAAAATTTTGTTTCAACAATTTTTTTTAATAAATACAACCATTTAAAGCTCTACATAAATTAAAAAAAAATGATAATATTTGACAACTCGGTTAGAGAAACATAAAATTTGACATAAGACTTCGGATTGTCACATCAACCATCAATTGTAATTTGACTCTAATAATTTGACATTTCCATTGGTGATGGTCTAATAATAAGTGATAGATTGCTTTGGTAGAGACGTTTTTATCTTCATCCCACTATGTCTCGAGTCCAAAAGCTCCTTGCTCCCTTTACTATAGATTAGAAATGTATGGGAAAAAATGAAATCAAGATGCCACTATAACATATTTTTCTGCTATGATAGATTGCTTTGGTAGAGATGTTTTTCTCTTCATCCCATTATAGACATGTAAATTTCGTTGCATACAAATGTTGCATCACAAAGCTCTACGTGGCATATGACTCATCACAAATGGACAAGCCATCAATGACATGTGATACAAATCAAGCAAAGGAAGTGTAAAACATTCCTAAAATTCGGCAAAATGGAGAAAATCCACCTTAAAATCGGCAAGGGGCCCAAAATCTCTCAAAACTGGAAGAAAGCCGAATCATCTTAACAAAATAAGCAAGAATTGAATATTGCTCACAAATAGGTAACAAGGCCTATAAATTTCGCCCAATATGAGGAAGGTGGCTGAAATTAAGACACAAAACATGCCTAAATTCTCCCATGGATGAATCAAGACACAAATCAAGGCCAAATCCATCCAAAGGCATGGCTTTGGAAGTCTATAAATACAAGGATCCAAGACACACATTGAGGATTGAAAAATTACACATTGAGAAGAACCTCTAGACAAATCTTTGAAGACTAATTTGCTGCCAAAGCTCTCTTTGAAGAACGTACAACCAAAGCCGAAGCTTTCTGTCGACCAAAGCCGAAGCACTCCTTGAAGAATCAACAAGCACCTATGCCAATTCCTTCAAGACTTAGTTGCAAGCTCAAAACTTGTAACGATGTTTGATTCAAGATCAAGTCGCCAAGACCCTTGAATCAACAAAATCCCACATCAACATCACCTTTGCCTCATGTCATATGCAAACCTAGAGGTGAAGACTATCCAAGCATTGTTTCAAGCTCAAAACTTGAAACAATCGTTCAACCGTTCGTCCAAGATCAAGTCATCACAACCCTTGAATCAACAACCTACGCATCTACATCAAATTTGAAGTTTGAATCAGAGGAAAATTGTAAACAGAGATTGTAACCTAGAAATTCATATCAATACAAATCTACTTTGTACATGTGTTCTCGTTTCATTCAATACAAAATTTTCGTGTTTACAAATTTGGCACGCTTAGTAGGACCTCTCTGCCTCTCATCTCTGTCTTCAAACCCACAAGAAACATACATGGCATCAAGAAAGGATCAAGCTGTTCTTGTAACCAACGCTAAGAACAAGAACATCCCTGTTGCAAGTGATGGCACTTTGGGCGTCATAACCTAAAGCAAGGCAAAAACTTTCTCTACCGTGCCTTCCACCCTTACATCAACTCTGCCGAATGAGCAAGAGCACCCGAGGCACAAGCTCGTGATCACGTTGGCCTCGTTATGGGCGTCGGGGGAAGAAAGCCCAAGGAGGTACTCCGAGTCATTGACTTCTGATGTCTACTTAAGCAGCAGCTCGTATCCCGTAGCCATACAAGTCATGACTATTGGTGTAACTTCCATCAAGGAGCAGCTGACTCAAATGAATGAAGCAATTACAAGGCTAACAAAGACCGTGGAGGAAAATGACTTGCAAATTGCCACACTCGTCAATCGACTGGAGGTGCAGCATGACGAAAAAGCTGACCACCAACCAAAGGTTGCCCTACAAAAGAAGGAAACTGACGAAGATGATGAGCCTTCAATAGAAAAAGCTGAGGAGAAGTTGGACCAAGCCTAAGATGACCATCAATGACCCAGTAGAGGTAAAACAGTATGAACATAAGTCTACAGAGGATTTCATGATGAGGTTTATAAGGATAACGATGAGGTGCTAGTTCCCAATCAACCATGCACAACTCATAGTTATTGCCTAGAAGGCTTTAAGGCTACCATTGAGGAAAAGGTTCTATGATGTGCAATTTAATGAACTTCAAGAGTTAGTGATTGCTGCTACTAAGTATGAGAAGTTGTTGACCGAGGAGCAGCAAGTGAAACACTCATCTAAGGTGCCTCATTTCTACAAAAACAAAGCCCCAATACACCAATTAGAGTTTGAGAGTTTAGAACTAGGGGAGAATGACAACAATGTAGGAGAAGGAATTGAGTTGTGTGTAGTAGAGATGACCATTCCTTTCAAACCTTTGATGGTGAAAGGATTGGTTTAGCTTGTCAAGGATCAGAAGGTCGTTATGAATGATGGAGGTTTTGTGCCTGTAAAGCCCCCAAAGTACCAAACTTATTCATTTGATTTGACAAAGGTTGATGACATCTATGAAGAGTTAGAGAGTAATCTTGCCTGACAACACCAAAAAGATGCCCAAACCAGAAGAGCTGAGAGGAAAAAAGTATTGCAAGTTTCACTATACCTTCAACCATTCCATAGCCAATTGTGTCCAGTTCAGGGATTGGATCCAGGACCTTTAGTCAAGGAGAAGCTGGTGTTAGACGATTACCCGACAGAACACAAACGATTGTGATCAAGGGAGTGGTCTTATGCAGTAAGTGCCAATGTGAATGTGAATTGGAGGTGCCAGCATCGGGCGCTATTATTGACCAAAAGTTAGTTAGAAGAAAAGAAATAAAAAAACAAGATGCCAGTATGAGTGTTATTCGGGCAGTAGAGAAGGAAACTTCCAAGAATATGTTCTAAAGTAGGAGGAGATTTTAAACCTAAAAGTTTTTCTGAGGTATTCAAGAACTATGAAGCCTTTGAAAAAGCTGAGGACAAGGAAGCCAAGATACTAAGGTGGATAGAAGTGAAACGTCCCCATCCAAGTTATCATGGTAGTGTAAGACAAGGATGGAAAGAGAGAACTATGAACCCAGTGCCCCCAGTTACTAAGAAAGATTTAGCTTGACTTGGCTGAAAATGGTATGTGGTTGGGAATGATGGAAGACCTGTTAAAGAGAAGGGCATTTATAATCAAGAGGGTTCAAAGGCAGCACAGAGCTCACATAAACTCAATGAAAATCCCCAACATTTCAAAAGCTTCTGGGAACGTTAAGTTTGAAGAGGCCACATAAGGTCGAAGAAAACAACTCTAATGAAGAAGCAAAAAAGAGGTAGAAAGAACTAATAGTAAAATGGAGGGTGAAGGAAATCATGTACCTTAGAATCCTCATCCAGGAAAATATAGAATGTTAAGAAAAGCTTAGGAGAATGTAGTGATGATGCCTATACCAGGTTGGAGACATGAGCTTCTCTGTTTTGGGACCATTTCCCCTGATAGGGGAGTACCTTCACTTATGTTGGAAGATGCACTTTGTGAAGCCCCAAGGTAGTTGCTTAACTTTGATATAGCAGTAGACGAGGAGATGCCCGAGTTGATGTTAACCAATGATGCTCAGGCTTGGATGGACGAGTTTGTGTACTAGATTGGAAGAAAGAAATAAGAGATACCTGGACCCAGCGACTTCCACGTAACCATAACTTATGTTTTATCAGCCATGTTTTGGGCTGAACCAGATCAGCCAGCCATAATGGAGGGTGATTATTTGGCACCAGAACCAATGATGGCACTTGTTAACATTGAAGAAGTTGAGGGAAAAAAAAGATCAAACGTGGTAGACTTGCCCTAGCCTACACGAAAGGAGCCCGATAGGGTATATTCTGACCGAATGGTGTTCAGCAACCCAAGTTTGATCCAAGCCATCCATCTCAAGCCCATATACATGACTGCTCATCTGGATGGAGTTCTCTTGAAGAGGGTGTTAATAGATGGAGGAGCAGCGGTCAATGTGCTCACACTTAAACAAATGAAGAGATTATGTAAAAGTGAATAAGATCTTATTCCCACCGATCTAACAGTTTCTAGTTTCTCTAGAGCCATCACTAGAACCTATGAGATATTGCCATTGAAGGTTGACTTGGGGTCTAAGCAAATCATGATGGCATTCTTTATGGTGGATACATCTCTACTTATGGAGTATTGCTAGACAGAGATTAGATTCACTAAAGTCTGTCTATGCCATCCACTTTACATCAACGAGTTGTTGTCTACCACAAGTCCAAAGTCAAGGAACCATGATTTTGGGAGATTGTGAAGGTCGAGGCACAACCATTTCTCCCCACAGCCAGTGTTGCAGAGGTAAACTTCTACAACCCTAGTATTAGAATCTTGTAGTGTTTAGGAGCTGATAAGAACGGCCGCCCGACTAAGGAGATAGCCCAAAAGCTCTTAGAACAAAGATTGTCTCTCACTAAGGAGGAGTGGGACAAGTCTCACATTGTCCCAGCCCACCAACACCAATGATATCAGAACAAAGGCGAAATGACCAAGTGATTGCAGTCAGGTCCTTAAACAAGAGACTGTTGGTGTATGGGAATGAGAGAAAATAAGTGAAAGAGAGCTCAGTCAAAGAGGAAACAAAATGGGAGAAAAAGGCTTCAAGCACCAAGAATAGAAAAGAAGAAGAGTTTTTTGGAAAAGAGATAGAGGTAGCCATTCACATGGCTAAGTGTATATATGACTTGGAATGGCAAGATGATATGCCTAGAGGTACAAAGTTAGTTGAACTTTTGTGTACAGAACCTGATAAGCCGGCATTAGAAGTACAAGACCTATTGGAAACCATTAATTTGGGAACTAAGGAGGATCCAAGGCTAATAAAACTCAATGGCTTGTTGGAAGCTGAAGATCGGGCAAAGATAGTAAATCTTTTGCATGAATTCAAAGATTGCTTTGTATGGCATTACACAGAAATGCCTGGGTTGGACCCCAGTTTAGTAGAGCATAAAATGCCTATCAAGGAAGGGTACAAACCTGTGAAGCAAGCACCAAGAAGAATGTCGAAGGAAATAGAAGAGAATGTCAAATAAGAGATCGAGAGGTTGGTGAAGGCATGATTTATTAGGCCTGCAAAGTATGTTGAGTGGTTGGCCAACATTGTACCTATATTAAAAGTTGTAACTAATGTCATCCCATGTTATGTTGACTATAGAAACATTAATGAAGCCACGCCTAAAGATGAATACCCCATGCCTTTGGCTGACCTATCTATAGATGCAGTTGCAAAACACAAAGTTCTATCTTTCATGGAAGGGAATGTTGGTTATAATCAAATAAAAATAGCTAAGGAAGATATACATCAGATAGCCTTTAGGTGCCCAGGACATGTAGGACCATATGAGCATGTAGTCATGCCATTTGGGCTCAAAAATGCTGGTGCTACCTATTAGAGAACAATGAATGCCATTTTTCATGATTTGATCTGACATAGTATGAAGGTATACATTGTAGACATTATGGTCAAGTCAAAAACTAAAGAGCTACACTTAGAAGACCTCAGACAAGCCTTAGTGAGGATGAAGACCCATAAGTTGAAAATGAATTCTAAGAAATGTGCTTTTGGAGTAAGATCGGGTAACTTTTTGGGATTCCTTGTTCATCAGAGAGGTGTGGAGATAGACAAAAACAAAGCTTGGGCTATAATAGAGTCACATTCTCTCACCAACAAAGAACAATTACAAAGGCTACTGGGGAAGATCAACTTCTTAAGGAGTTTTATTACTAATTTGGAGGGCAAGATATAACCATTGGCTCCTTTACTAAGACTAAAGAATCAAGAAGAGTTTGAATGGGGCCCACAACACCAAGAGGCTTTTGACACAGTAAAAGCTTATTTGGCCTTTCCACCATTACTTATGCCTCAATAAAGGTGGAAACCTTTAAAGCTCTATATTTCTGCTTTTGAAAAGTCAACAAGAAGCTTTTTGGCTCAGAATAATGAAGCGGGGAAGGAACAAGCAATATATTACCCTAGTATAATCCTTACTAAGGTGGAAACAAGATATACTCCAATTGAGAAGCTATGTTTAGTTTTATATTTCACTGCCTGCAAGTTAAGGCATTACATGTTGCCTTGCCACATCCATATCATTGCCAAGACTGATGTGATCAAGTACATGCTGTCTAAGCCAATGCTAACTGGAAGAATTGGGAAGTGGATTCTAGCACTATCAGAGTTTAGTTTTCAATATGTGCCTTAGAGAGCAATAAAGGGGCAAGCAATTGCAGACTTCTTGACCGAGCACCAAGAATCACATGATGAACTTGTCAACATCCCAGGAACTCTAGAAGTGGCCAGACTTTGGATCTCACCAAGTAAAGATCACTTGGTCAAGGAGGAATGGATCTAGCAAGAGGTCAAGAGAATAATCGGTCCATGGATCACTCCTTGGAGGTTGTATTTTGATGGGTCAAGTACTCAACATGTTGTTGAAGTTGGGATTATCATCATTGATCCCCAAAAGAGTTCACCATTGCTATTCATTGTTGCTAGATTACCAAGATATAACCAACAATTGGGCAGAGTACTAGGCATTGATCATTGGCTTGGAAATCCTGATAGAGTTGGGGGCAACTAAATTTGAGTTATTTGGTGATTCAAAGTTAGTGATTAATCAGTTGAATGATGATTACAAGTGCAGGCACAACACAATGGAAAGTTATTATTTATGAGCTACTCAATTGTTGAGTTATTGGGGTACTGAATTTTCAGTCAGTCATATTCCCAGAGAGGCAAATGTAATTGCTAATGAGATGGCATAGTTGGCTTCTAGAGCACAAATCCAAGAAAGAAGGTTTAAGGTGGATATGGAGGTACAAAGGAGAAATCTCCCTTCTATCTTTGAAAGAAGGTTCAGCCTAGACGTAATGACCAAGGAACCTAAGACAGAAGACTGGAGAACACCCATCATCCAGTACTTGAAAGACCACTATTCTCCCATAAGCAAGCAACTAAGTTTATTATGTAGGACATATTTCTGCTAAGAAAAACTCCAGATGGACTTTTGTTGAAATGCTTAGGCCTAGAAGAATCAATGAGGGTGATGGCTGAAGTGCATGAAGGCATCTGTGGAGCACATCAAGTTGGAACCAAGATGAGAGGTGGTTGATGAGAAGGTATGGCTACTTTCGGCCCGAAATGGAAGAAGATTGTAAAGCTTATGCTAGAGGTTGTGAAGAATGTCAAAGACATGGACCTCTCCAACACATACCTTCAGTACCTTTGAATCTAGTGGTGAAGCCTTGGTCTTTCAGATGGTAGGCACTGAACTTCGTCGGGCAAATTTATCTAGCTTCTAGCAAAGGACACACCTTCATAATTGTGGCAGCTAACTACTTTACCAAGTGGGTGGAAGCTTTAGATGTGAAGACTATCACTTCTTTTGTTGTGAAGAAATTCATTGAGACCAAGATCTTACACAGATATGGAGTGCCCGAGACAATTGTTACAGATTGAGGACCATCTTTTATTTCGAATGAAGTAAAGGAATTTGCAAACAAGTTTAAGATAAAGATGATCCAGTTTAGCCCTTATTATCCCTAATCAAATGGCCAAGCAGAAGCTAGCAATAAGATATTGGTGAATATTATTAAGAGAATGGTGGCAGATAGCCCAGAAAGATGGCATGAGAAGTTGGTAGATACTATATAGGCTTATAGAACTTCAAAGAAAACAGAGATTGGGGCTACCCCTTATGCCTTAACCTTCGGGCAAGATGTTGTACTCCCTATGGAAATCAATGAAAGTTTTGTCAAGCTTCAAAGCCAGTTTGGTCTACACAATGAAGAATACATTCAGGCTATGTGTCAAGGATTAAAGATTTGGATGTAGACCGAATTGAAGCCTTGAACAAAATCCAAGAAGGAAAAAAGGTTGTTGCCCGAGCATACAACAAGAAAGTGAAGTTGAAAACCTTCAAGGAATGAGAGTTAGTGTGGAAGGCAATTCTACCCTTGGGAACTCAAGTTAGAGGCTTTGGGAAGTGAAGCTCTACTTGGGAGGGTTTTTTCATCATTAACCAAGTGTTAGATAGAGAAGGATATTACTTGGCAGATTTGGAAAGAAACTTGCAAAGACGTCCAGTCAATGCTAAGTTTTTTTAAGATATATCACCTAACTTTGTGGGATGTTAGAGATTGTTATATCGATGAAGTCTAAATATTTTAAGGATGATTGAAGTTAGTTTATGCATTTACCACAGTTAAGCTTCGAAGTAAAATAAGACAAGTTAGAAGTGAAGAAGGAAGTCATTTCATTTCATTTTATCAAAAGAAGGTTACAAAAAGCCCTAGCCTAATAGTTTTACATCTTTAGCTAAAACAGCTATCGTATAGTGATAGGTCTACATGATTGTGAAGATTCGGCCTGGTTCTTCTAAGGTAATGTTGTTGTTGGCTAGTTGAGCTTCTGCATCCTCCACTTCCAGATTGACTTTCTTCACTTATTCAATTTTCTGATAAAGTTTGCTCGAAAGGGTCATCAGCTTGGCCTTCAAAGCAAAGAGCTGCTCCTTCAGCTTCTGGATCCTAAAAGCGACCACCATGATGCGATCTTTCATAGCTGAACCCTCATCTACCAACTGCTGCAGAGAAGTTAAAGTTCTAAGATACTTCTCTTTGTAGCACTTGATTCTGTTTGATTGCCTTTCTGCCCGTTAATGCTGATCCTTCAAAGCCCTCAAGTTCTCAAAGAAAGAGATGAATGACTCGTACTGAACCTTCGTTATCTGTTGAGCCTTGAATAACTCAGTAAGAGCCTTCTCAGCTTCTTAGAAGGCCTTCAGATAGAATGAAGCAGTGAAGCCCCTTTGCATCCATTCCTTAAAGACCTGTCACTGATCTTGAGGATTTTAGGGCTCAAAGGGACACCTTGGGGACCTCAACTTGGTCCTACTTTGCTCGAACTCCCTGACTAGTTCGGGCAATGAGGCCGTGGCTACATGGAGGCAAGGGGATGGGGCATTACTCCAGCACCCTCAGAGACAGCATCAGAGGAGGCAGCTTCAGTTAGAACTGAAGAAGGAGGCTCGTAAGTGGTGGTAGCGGCGACATCAGTCTTCTTCGGCCGAAGGATGAGAATCCCTGTGACCCTAAAGGCCTTAAGAGGCTTGAGAAATACCACTTTATGTGTTGTGGGCTGAAGAGATTTGTCGAAGCCCTCGCCAGAAGCTTGCTACACGCCAAGGGAAAAACGAGTCAGAAAATTGAGTCATACTTAAGGTAAAGAAAGAGCGGAAATGAGAAGACTTCTATACCTGAGCTGGCCTTTGAGCTTGTGAGGGAGGAATCTCTGTTCTTGCAACTACCTTGGGAGAAACAGGTAGGCTGGCCCAAGAAACAGCTTGAGGAGCCCGCGGGCTAGTCACTTTTGAGACCATAGGGATCTCAAGGACTATTAATTCCCTAAATATTGTTGGTGGTTGCTTGGTGGCGTCATGCACTGAAGAAGACTAAGAGAAGGCAAAACAAAGTATAAATACAAGTTGAAGGAGAACTTAAAAGGAGATTCAAAAGGGCTTGGGGAAAATGGTACTTATTGAAGTGTTATCATCCTCCACAAAGTGCAACATCTCCCCAATTGATAGATTAAACTGGGAAGTGGAATCACCAACATTGCTGGAGGAAGAGTTGAAGGAGCTGAACTTTGCTCGACTAAAGATGCAGGTGCTCCAACCTTTGCTTAGAAAAGAATAAAGATGGTTATTAGCTTCGAAACTTGGAGAATCACGAGCTTAAGCAGGAATGTGAGAGAAGTATACCTTTGAGGGCTTGGCCTGACGAGGGGAAAGATGCATCGCTCGAGCTGGAGGAGAAGAAGGCTCGGGCTGGGAAGTTGCCTTTGCCTTAGTATCGTGTTTCAAACAAAACAACAACATAGAATTAGTTAAAGTGCTGAGAGAGGTAAATTTCAAAAGTAATTTAGTACTTAGGATTGAAGGCTCTACCTTCAATTCCTTGAGTAGAGGCAAACTTTTTAGAGGCTGGAGGCCCTGATTACAAAAGGAAGAAGTATGTTAGTTCAAAGACTCAAAAAGATCAAATGTTGAAAAGAAGAAGACTAAGGCTAAAAACACTTACTGGAGGATTTTTGCTTCTTCTTGCCCGTTTTAGTTGGATGGGCATAAGAGGGCTTTAAAGATTGAGAAGTTTGTGACTTGGTTATCTTCTTGGTGGGAGTTGCCTTTAGGCCAGGCAAAACAAGTCGAGGTTGAGGCTTCTCCTCGGGCTCAGACTCTAAAGTCTCCACCACAGTCGCCCTTGCCTGCATCTTTGATCGCGTCTCTACTTTAGGCCCAGCCTTGGCCTTTGAGTCACTAAAGAGCTTATAGATATCTCCAGCAGCTTGGCTGGACCCTGCCTCTTACCTTGCTGCCTCAACAACAACCTCTTGGAGGACCAGAGCATCTACAACTTTTTCTTTTGGCTCGACATCCACTTTTTCAGTGTTACCTTGAGCTACAAATCAGGAAAAAAATTAGACCACCATAGATGATAAAAGCATCAAAGAAAGAGACAGAGAAAGGGCAATCAGTTATACCTATAAGACAACTGGTTATTCTGGTTGATGACCTTATTCCAGCTCTCGAACTCCTCCTTTTTGGGTAGAGAGTTGAAGAAGACTTGCCCGAAGAGTCGATGATTGGCCTCTCTGATGTCTCCCTCATACTTCTTTGACCACTTAGCCTCCCACTAAATGGCAAAACAAGGGGTACACTCAAAGTTCAATGCCAATGGCTTGTGGGCGCTTTTGCTCATTACTTTCAAACTGTGCTGAGCTGCCTGAAATTTCACTTCTGAATGAGTGCGTAGGCAGAAAGAATTTCCACAGTGCATAGAGTTGAAGTAGGGCACTGGGATAACCTGCCTAAATCCCAGCTACCAATCATGGAAATTGGGGTGGTAGACTTCCAGCCCGCGCTCATAACTAGTTTGGTCACTGCGCACTCCCCACGCCAAATCTCTCTGCTGGATGCAACTTATAAACTTTTCCTTGTAGAGATTGCTGGTATCCTCTCCAAAAGTATCTTGGAATATCTGATTTAAGAACCATGGATACCTCTTGAGCACAAATGCCCTCCACTCTAAGTCTGCCCAAGTTCGACAGACTCTGAAGAAATATAGGCAGGCTAGAGTTGAATGGTTTGTAAGGGAAACTTTTGCCAAGATGCGAACTGGAGCTACTCCTTCAGGGAACTCCAAGTTTGGTGCCTGAAACTCAGGGAATTACCACTGAACCCATAGCTGGACCATCCAAGTTGGCTCGCTGAGGATGGTCTCCAAGGGCTTGCCTATGGTTATATCATAGAGGAGATGATAGAGGTGTGCGAGGAAGAAGGGCATTGTGGCGACATCATCAAATAAGTGCAGTGCCTCCACCAAGGGAATCCACTCCAATTTTACTCATTTGGACTTGTTTGGGAACACATGTTTGTTCAATCAGTACAAGAGGAAATACATGTGCTTATGAGCCCTATCTGCAGTGGAGGAGGGTGAGCAGAAAGTCTTCTTTGCAAATAGGATAAAGCTTGCAAAGGACTTTCCATAACTTTTGAAAGTTAAGGAGTTGTATTCCAGTCGAGTAATAGACTCAGATGCGTCTGAGCTTTCAGTAATTGGGCAAGAGGGTGAATACCAATCGTGGGTGATGTCCACACACTTGCCTGAGGGCCTTAGCCCGAAGACCTGAGCCATGTCGAGGACTGTAGGAGACATGGGATCCATTCTGAAATCAAATCTATTGGTCCCATTGTAGATCCCATTAGCCATCCATTTCTGTTTCCAGATGGGCTCGAGCTCGTCCACCTATTGCAACCAAGCTTCATCCCTTATCAGTGGAAAACCTCTTCTAAAATTGAACCACTTGGAGGCTGAGATGCCAGCCTCAGCCGAATAAGGGATAAGGGTAAACCAATTAGCAACAGGTATGTTGCTCTCCATTGCAATCAGGACTCGAGCAGTCCAGGCCGACCCTAGGGAGTGTACTCCCTATTCTTCGAAGAAATTTGACGAATTAAGGCCTGCCTGAGGGCCATAAAGGCTGTTGAATTGATGGTGCAGGTTGACGATTTCCTCAGTAGACTCACATGCAGGACGAGTTTTTGGTGCCATGTTTAGTTTTTGGGAACAAAGTGAAGAAAATCAAAGGCAGAAAGCAAGAAAGAACTGCAAAAGCAAAAGGATTCTAGAAATTCTAGAAACTCAGAGAATAAAGATTGCTGGAAATGTTGGCCGAGAAATTTAAATAGAGGTTATATAACGGGTAGTTAGTTAACGTTGAAGATCGAGGTTTAGTGCAAAGGTTTATTCTAAAATGGCTGTTTAAATGGTGCAAGTCTCGAGTTAAAGCATGCGGCTAGTGTTTAATCATTAATGTCTCGATTAATAGACTTAACAATGATTAAAGGGGGCACTATTTAAGTTAGTATTTAACATTGGGCTTTATGATAAGGAGGCCCAAGGATGCAAAAGTAAATGGAGAAATACCCAAAGCTCAGTCGAAAGGCTTGAAGCAAATTGAAGCCATTTCAGCCAAGGTATAGGCCATGTGCCTATAATTGAAGTGATGGCTGATAGAAACCAACTCACCACCAGCCAAAAACACCTTTTCGAGGCCATGACAAGTAATTAAGTGATGACTCACTGCCCTACGAGAGCCATTGGCCAAAAACAAAGTTAAGACAATCGGGCCAAATAGCCTATAAAAGGAGAAAGAGACACCAGAGACAAGAACACTCAAACAACCAATCAAAAGACATACAAACTCTGCTCTCAAGCTAGTTCGTACTCAAAAAGCTGAAACTTATCTAGATTCATTCCTTTTAGCTATAGTTCCCTTAGAAAAGCTATCTTTTGTCTAGTGTAAAAGCTCTGCTACCTTCCTTTAGTGTTGTAGTATCAATTCTGTAGTGTAAAACATGTTTACCTTCCATCCCTTTCAACATACAACCTCTGTAAACTCAAAGAGAAGTGGTTACAAGAAGTTCAACCTTACCTGACAAGGTGAAATCTTGCCCGAGTTTCTTTGTTCATACTTTTATTTAGTAGATCTATCGTTTAACTTACTTTCCAACATGTATTCAAGATGTTTCCACTGTTCTCTACTTAAGAGTCCCATTTACATTTGAATCTAGTTAACTTAATAAACCTGTTTTCATTAAGAACAAATTGTGCTTGAGGAAATGGTTAAAAGGGCCCTGAACTCCCTTCATTGTGGACATACAAGATTATGAATTAAAAGTCCTTGTTCACAATGCAAGAAAAAGAACTTAATGCAGACTTAACCCATCTGTGACAATCCTTTGATAACAAGAAGTTTAAGTAACTTGGGGTGCAAGTAATCAACTTAAACCACACCTATTCAACATCTGTTATACTGGGATAACATTAGCACACCTAAATCCTTGTTAGTTTTGATTGCGAGCATCAAGGCCTACACCAAAGGCCCTACAAAGGCACCTTTCAAACTAACTAACAATTAACTTATCTTGCAGCACACCAAGCGGCAAGAGCTCGCCCGACAACCAACTAAGTGCCATACCCCTGAGGAGCTGTGCAAGGGAAATCTTGCCCAAACAAGATCGTTCTACATTTTACAAGTATCCTAAACAAACACTAACTTGAGTGCCAGAGTGTTTTATTGTAGGTCCCCCTCCTCCCTCATTGATAGTGAGCAAAGATGGTGTCTAAAGCTTCTCAATGTGTTCAAGATTGCTTGTTGGTGGAGAATTGAAGTATCTAAAATTTTTCGCTCCAACAGTTGATGCCATCTGTGGGAATTCGTACAAAAAGCCGTATTTGAGAAGTCATGGTTTCACCCACACCACAATGGGGGCACGGGCCAAAAACCTAGATAAGTTTTTCTATTCTTCTATGTGCCCAAATTAAAACCCTCAATTGCCTCTATCCCTTGTTCTCAGTTAGCTGGATGAAGGAAAGCACAATCACTACACGACGTCGTACCCAAGAGCAACAATAAAACATGGGAATACTTCAGAGGGTAAAACATACGAAAATTTTCAGAGGCGAAGACGACTCTTAACCGGCATCGCCGTTGCCGTCATTCTTTTCCTCGCCTTCGCAATCGGGTCCCCCGAAGCCGATACAGCTCGTCTACTCGACAAGAATGGGAAGTTCCGAAGGGATCAAGAGGTTGTCTCCATGCCACAGCTCATAACCCATTGGTATCGTCAGTTGGGGCCATGCCTGCCAGGGCATAAGCTTTATTCTTAACCAGCTTTTCAGAACTTCAGAATGAGTGGCGGATTTCAAGTAGCATTTACACATCATCCATGTACAAAAGGGCTATGGTGTTGGAATGCACCATTTAAGAGAACTGCACTGGATGAGACAGAATACAATCTATTACCATTGGATAATGACATTTTTGATCGGACGGAAACGTATGGCACACATATATTTTCCTTAGTGGTTCTCCTATCTATCATGCTTATTTACAACCATATGGGTGGAATAGATGAAGGTTCACTTGATCGTATCTGTCTTGTCACTCAAATAACCAAGCATGTACGTGTTAAAGCTTATGGAGGAACCAAAGCTTCTGAAATTGGGCAGTTCTCCCAAATCTTTGGGTGTATTTTGAGGGACTCCTATCTAAATTTATCAGAAGATTGTCGAAGGTTAGCGCCACGTGAATATCAGGGGCTTGCTTTGAAGCCAGTTGAAGACAAAAAAAAAAAAAAAAAAAAAGAGGAAAAAAGCCCAAAAGTGAGGGGAACAAAGGAAAGAACACTGCATTCAATCCTATCTAGAGAAAGACGATTGAAAGAAGTGACAATAAATTCCTACAAAGCGAAACAGGAAAACTAACCAAATACATATGGGAGATCCATTGTGGAGTGGGGGCACGGAAGTACCTCCTAGCAGATTGTGTTACCAAAGCCGGGGATAATATGAATCATGCTCATCGCTCACTTGAAATGCATGCTGCTGATTACTACGATCAAAGATAATGAATCGTGTTTCAATTTATGAGAATATGGAGAGAAAGTGGAAATGCTTATATTACACATCGTTTGGTTGCATATTGAAAAGAAATTATTCGGCAAGCACTCATAGCTTGGAGCACGCTATTACTACATAAATTCATGATTGAAGATCATAAGACTGTCAATTGAAGACCTAGAACGAATTAGGGCCGAAGGCCCAAGACTGTGGGAACGTACAAAAAGTCGCTTTGAGAAGACATGAATGTTGTCCAAGCAACAATGGGGGCACAAATTTACACACCAAACATAGAGAAGAATTTCTTTCCTCTAGCTATTTTACAATTTTCCATTAAAATACGAATTCTATCATTACATATTTTCGTCATAAAATGTTAAAGAAATTTGCATATCCATACTCCATCGCTTTACAATTTTACAAAGAAAAATCTTTCACCGGGTTTAAATTCTGCATGAAGAATAATCTTATCTGAGTTCATACTAGAATGTGTGTATAGTCCATGTTACGTTTTAGAAAGAACTTCTAAACTCTTTCTATTTCTTGAGTTGGTCAGGAAATAAATTACATGTCAGTCACTCTTGAATCAGATTCTTTGGAACTCATCAAAGGATTGAATATCTGGCTGACGTTGACTCGACTATATTTCCATACTTGGATGTTATAAGATCTAAATCTTTTCAGGTGCTTTTATTCGGAAGTGAGTTTCACGATAGGTGAATCGTGTGGAGTACGCACACGGATAGTTGGGTTTGGAGACCCTATCATCGAACCATAATTGGCGATGAGACTTTGCATTCAAATGGGATAGATATACAATGGTCAAACTACATTGGGTGAAGTTGCAGCCTAGGACCATCCCGAATCGTCCCTTTATCCTGCTATAAGGAAACAAACAGAGGAAGAAACACCATTGCAGAAAGAGAACGCTGAGCAGCATGTGGGGACACATGACAAGCTTTCTACAAGGAAAGTTTGCATGGTGGGACAAGCCACGATATCCTTAGGATGTTGGATTGATCGAGGTAATGTTTGCTCGTGATTTATATTTGAGAAATGGTTTGGTCATTGACAAAAATGACTAAAAGAAGGAAGATAATGCACAATGCAGAGGTATGAAAACTGATGTTAGAGTACGAGTACAAGTAATGCTATTATATATTGTGAAGATGATGATGATCGGCATGCCACCTCTAATCCCCAATATCATGACTGAAACAAGGCTACATTGCTTTGATGATTTCCCATGCGCTTGAACGTTGTTGCTGGCAGAATTCAGGATGCGAATGTTTAAGGCACGACAACTATGGGTACCGTACCAACCCGCATATATGCTACGGTCCATCTTTATAATGCTTGCTTATGAATTGCATGATTTATTATGAACTGATGTTTGTGAATTTGAGACCAAAAAAGTGAAAACATAAAATTAAGCCAAGGTTTATGAATTAAGATCGAAAATCTAGGATGGAATGGGTTAAGACCAAATCAAGAATGAAAACACAAAATCAAATGGGATGACACCGAATTAAGATCGAAAACCCAAGATCGAATGAGTTACGACTGAATTAAGATCGAAACCCAAGATTGAATGGGATAAAACTGAATTAAGATTGAAAACCCAAGATCGAATGGGTTAAGACTGAATTAAGATTGAGAACCCAAGATCAAATGGGTTAAGATTGAATTTAAATCGAAACCCAATATCGAATGGGATAAGACCGAATTAAGATCAAAAACCCAAGATCGAATGGGTTAAGACCGAATTAAGATCCAAAAATCAAGATCGAATAGGTTAAGACTGAATTAACATCGAGAGTAAGACCGAATTTAAATCGAAACCAAAGATCGAATGGGTTAAGACCGAATTAAGATCGAGAACCCAAGATCAAATGGATTAAGACCGAATTTAAATCGAAACCCAATATCAAATGGGGTCAAAGGGTTTGAGATAGAACATAAATATAGGTTACAAAAGTCAAACATCAAAAGGGTTCAAGTCCCTAGACTGAATTATGGCCAAAGCCCAAGACTGAGGGCGTAGACCCTAGTTTGAATTATGGTCGAAGTTTCAATTATAGTCTGATCATAGCCAAAGGCTAAACTATGATTGTAGTGAAGGCTAAACTCATATTTGAAGATCATCCAAATGTTTGTTGGTATCATACCAATGACATCACATGAATTTTTACAAACTAAGATGATATGAGTTTGCAGAGCAAAAAAAGGGCATTTATGGGTGCAAAAATTAAGGTTCAAGCAATGAGTCACTTCCCATTAATCCTAAATTTGGGGGAGTGGTGTTAGAATGAAGGAGCATGATTGAACACTTCATCGAATGTGTAACATGGAGAAATACAAGGAGAGTGGAACTTGGAGTCTAAGCATTTTATGCCTATAAAAAGGCATAATCACACAAGAACGGGGGGAAAGAGAGAGGTATGAGATCATTCTATATTTACTATTATTTTGAACAAACACTAACTTGAGCGTCAGAGTGTTTTATTGCAGGTTCCCCTCATCCCTGATTGATGGTGAGCAAAGATGGTGTCTAAAGCTTCTAAATGTGTTCAAGATTACTTGTGGATGGAGAATTGAAGTACCTGAAATTTTCCGCTACAATGGGAGAACATAAGAGAAACAAAACTGGGAAACTTGAAAATGAGTTCCATAAAAGAATTTCCAAACAAACTAACAGATAGACCAAAATCAATCCTCTCGAATACACCTGTCAATATTAAGGATTTTTTAGCAATGCAAAATAATGCTGCATTGAGGAAATCAAAACCATAACCCATCTTCAAATGTTAAAGCCTAGTTCCTATCCCTACTTTTTATACATTCATACATAAGCCCTTTCGAGCAAGTTTTCTTGATTAACAACCCATAAGCCTTTTTGAGCCTAGTTAGTATTAAGGATTTTTGTTGTATCTTAGGATAGCCGAAACTGAGGATAAGATAAGAGAAAATCGGTTAAGGTGGTTTGGACATACAGACGCTCTAGTTAGAAGATGTGATAACGAGACAGATGATTAGGGGCAAAGGGGTAGAGGAAGATTTAAGAAAACTTGGAAAGAGACCCTAAAAAAAATACTTGGAGTACTTGGATCTAACAAGGCTTGACACAAAACCGAGTGCAGTGATGTTCTATAGACCACAAATAAACCCTATGCATTTCTCAAGTAAAACGAGACGTCCCCCCAATACTAAAAACATGAATAACCCTACCCTAGAAGGCTAGAACCCAGAAAATCAGGAACTGATCCCCACAATAATATACAGATTCTAGCAGACAAAGGGATGAACACACAAAAACATAGATAACATTGACGAGTTTAGGTCAATTGCAACAGAAAACAAGAAATTAGTAAGCTCGAATTTGAAGTAAAATCGAATTCTAACACGAATAAAAGAAATCATAAACCGACATTATACTCAACAACATCCAACTTATAATGTAAACTTGAGCATAAGTAGAACATTCCACCCTAACTGAAACAGCAAATAAGGGGATTATAAAGCCTAACCAGTAATCTAGCGATTGCGCTCGGCAGGCAACGGCCGATTAAATCCACCGCGGCGGTTCATATACTGTCTTGGCTGCCGCTTCGTGACGGCCCTAACGCCACTTATATCGGCGCCCAGCACGGGCTTCCCTTTTGTCGAGTCGAACCCAGTCGGAATCCCCAATTTCTTCATCATCTCAATCTCATCCTCGTCCATACCCTCACCACCATCACCATCGCTGCTCGGCTTCTGCTGAGTTTTCTGCTCCTTCGTGATGCCCTCAACCAAGTCCAAAACCGCAGCCTTCTGCCTCTCCCTCTCGTCCTCCACGGTCGACTCGCGGCGCTGCCGCTTGCGTGGCTCCGTCGAGGGGCTGCGGTCGTGGTGCTGGCGCCGCCGGTGGGACCTGTCGTCTGGAGTCCGAGAACGGGAGATGGAGCGCGTGCGGGAGCGGGTGTGGCGTGGTCTGGTGCGCTCGGGTGTATGCGAGCTCTTGATGCGGACGCGGTCGCGGTCTCGGCGTCTTTCTCTGTCCCGGTCTCTGTCTCGTTCTCGGTCCCCCATAGTCTGCGTGAGAGTCACTAGTAACTCGGAGGGTTCAAGATTTTAGAAGAAGAGGGTGCTTATCAAGGAAGCCATGGCCCTGCAAGCCGGGAATTTACTTGAACACGAATTTGGTAATTGCGAGCGTATTATTATTAGTTATCGTTGTCTAGTAGACCGAAGTTGAGTGACAGAGATTACGGTATTTAATTCTAGACAAACGATTGTGGTATTGAGTTAGAAGTAGCTCAACTTATGGACTTTTAGCCAAAAGATTGTGGTATTGAGTTAACGTTTAGAGACAGAGATTGCAGCAGTAATTAACTTGTAGCCAGAAGATTATGGTTTTTCTTTACCGTTTAAGGACCACACTTGTGGAGAGAATTCCATCACAATATGTAAATGGTGAAGAGAGAAAGAGATTGCTTGAGTGCGTTGTATTTAAATAATAATAACAATTGAGAAACTTATATTAAAATAGAGAATACTTGTAAAAACAACAAAACAATAATAAATTGAAGAGTGCTTTGAGTTTAATTGGAAGAAATGAAAGAGCTTGTGATGAAATGAAATGAAAGAGTTTTGAAATGAAAAGAGCCTTTGAACTGAGAAGGGTGTAATTGTTGTCACACCTTAAAAATGGGCACATAACAGTACCACGCTTTATTAGTAATGCAATATTATAGTGTTAAAATACAACACTATAGCACTACATTCCCAACAGAACGTAAGGCTATAGAAGAGTAATAAAATAATTTATTTTTAAGTAGAACAGAAGCGAAAATCATTTTGGTAAACAAAAAAATAAGAGGCTTTGACCTTGGAAGGGTGTAATTGTAGTGAGATGTGTTTGATTGTTTTTTGGTTTAATTCTATGGTTCATAAACTCTTATATTAGTCGCTTTGATCCTTTAATTTAGTCAAGTATTTCACTAACTTCATTTATTTTCGCTAATTTAGAATTAAAACAATTGAAAGAGTTGGAAACAAAATGAAAGAGAACAAAATAATAACTAAAATTTAAAAAAAAAATGAAAATGGACCATAAAAAATAGTTAGAGAAATAAAATGAAAGATAACAAAATAATAACTAAAATTAACAACAAAATTGAAAATGGACCATAAAAAATAGTTAGACTTTAGAGCAACTCCAGCGTTGGAGCCCTCCCCCCAGGCAATGCACTATTCAATCCACCTAATGAACAGTAACTGCCCTTAATGAACAGTAAATAGCCCTGGCAATAGAATTTGTATCTCCACCGTTACACTTCAATAGGCCTGGCAATAGGCAATATAATATTAGTATTTTTTTTATTTATAAAATAATACAAAATAATTTTAATTGTAATATCGGATAAGATTTTTAATCGTTCTCGTTGCACCACGTGTCATTATCCGAAGTATTATTAAATAATACAAAATAATTTTATTTGTAATTTCGGATAAGATTTTTAATCGTTGTCGTTACGCCACTTGTCATAAAATTCGAAAAGACAATTATTGGAGATGGATTTCCGATAAATTTTTTAATCGTACTCGTTATGCCACGTGTGTGACAGCCCGTCCCGGGAAATTCTAAAAACGTAACGTGAAAAGACGATTTTGCCCTAGCGTGATTTTTTTCATTGCGTAGTTGTTCTTTTTGGCTTGGTGTGGCTAGTTTGGCACCACACACTCACCCTCACTATTTTCTCCCTTTCCCTGTGATTGTCCCGAGCCCCATTCCTTCCAATTTCCTTTGGAACGTACGGACACACCCACAAACCCATTCAACTTCCACATATCGAAGAAACCAAGCACATATTCTTGCTCGTGAGGCTTGTGGGAGTCCAACCATACCTTTTTCAGGTGAGAATACCTTCGTTTTCACGTCGAACCCACGATGCCCGATTTTGGTACTGTTCATGCACACATGATTTCTCACGTTTTAGGGAATTTCAAGCTTGTAGGTAGCTTGGTGAGGTCCCTAGGAGGCTCGGGGTGGTTCGTTTGAAGGTTTTGGACGTCGGGATCACTAGTTTCGAAGTTGGCCGGAGTTGGGTTGATTTTTCAGGTGAGATTTTGTGGATTTTAGCCCTTGAAAGTAGTATGATTGTGTTCCTCTAGTTCTAAGCTTCATTTTGATACCAATTTTGTGAAATTTGGATGAAAAACGAAGAAGATATCAAAGTTTGAAAAATTCCCGATTTTCCGACGCCGGCGACGGCGCCGGAGGCTCGCCGGAGAAGACGACGGAATATTCCGTCAAGTCTGACGAAATATTCCTGATGCCGTTGACAGAATCTGTTAAATCTGACGGAATATTCCCTTACGGCGTCAGTTGACGCCGTCAGCATGCCAGGCACGTGCCTGCGTGTAGCCGGCGCGTGGGGGCGCGTGCGACGGTGAAAAAATATTTTAAAAATATGGGGATGTTCCTGAGGTTGAGTAGATCACGTTGGTGTATTCATACACCCCATTTGAGCATTGTATGAGAAGTTATTGCTAAAGGTTGGTTATGTGCTTTAAAATTAACGTTTTTGTAGTTGTTTCGCATATAGGTGATACCTATCCCGAGGACGAGCGTGGTCACTCGAGGCAGGGGGGTTACGACCCTTCCACATACTAGTGAGTGGGCTTTTGGTTTTCCTTATATACGTATATACTTACATTTTCCCAGAAATTGATTTAAATGTGTATTAGTTATATGCCATTTTTATATTGCCGGTCGTTATGCATGATTAGTTGCATTTCTATACATATGTATGTATTGGTGCTGTGGACGCACAGGTAAGTGCCAGGTAAGTGCAATTCATGTTTACATTCAGTAGTAGTTTAAGATACATAGAGAGCTCATAACCTGCACCCCCGGTGTTAGTGCTCCCGCCCAGAGTAGGGCACAGTCCTTCACGTGATGTTCACCTCCCGCACCACACGCTTAGCTTGGATCCAAGTTAGGTGCACAGTCCTGTCGTACAGACCACTTTAGGTGGTTCCGACTCGTAGGTGACCCGCGATTTCTCGCCCAGCCTTCACGTGATTGTAGCACTAGAGCGTTTATATGTATTACACCCAGGCCTGTCGTACAGACCACTTTAGGTGGTTCCGACTCGTGTGCAGGTCTAGTTAATGAGATTGAGATTTGAGCTCTAGATGCAGCCATACAGGTCACGTTAGGTGACTCCGGCTGCCAGATTATATGTTATTGATATGATTTATACCTGAGCACTTGCATTCCATTCTGAGGTTCTGGCATGGCATATTTTTGAGCATGATTTGTATATGTATATATATGTCTATTTTCTGGGAAGTATACAGGTTTTACGGCGAGGGGTTAGAACGTATTTATTATATGGTTTTCAAAAGCTTTGTTTTTACCCACTCACGCTTTTGTTTTGTGCCCCTCCAGGTTCTAGTTGACTAGCAGGTTTGGTGGTTTCCCAGAGGACCTTCCCGGCATTTCTGACAGACGATCACCAGCGTAGGGCCACCTTCGGGTGTACTTTGGTTGCGTCATTTTCATTTGGATTGCTTTAGGCTTTATGCTCTGAACTAGGCGTCGCACTTACGTTGCACTTATTATTACTTGATGTAAAACCAGTTTTTATTTATTCGTACTATTTACATTACTATTTTATTAGCTTCTGCACTGTACACATGGTTACGTCACTTCCACGTGACGGCCAGCATGCCCTGATCTCGATCGGGGTGTGTCAACGTGTCATTATCTGAAAATACAATTATTGGTGATGGATTTCTGATAAGATTATTAACCAATCACGGTGCGCCACGTGTCATAATCTGTTCACAATCTTTGAGGATAGATTTCCATCAGATTTTTAACGAATGACGGCATGCCACGTGTCATAATCTATTCACAATCTTTGACGATAGATTTCCATCAGATTTGTAACGAATGACGGCATGCCACGTGGCATTATGTACAACCTAATCCTTTCTGAATCCTCTATATAATCCACCATCCATCCTCACAAATCTCACACCAATTTTCTCAAGATCTCTATCATTATTCATAGTTTCTGCTTCCTTATTCACAAAAATCTGTATCATTATTCATAGTTTATGTTTCTTTCTTACAATGTCTTCTTCTTCTTCCTCAAGGATGATGTGGGAATTCAATCAGGAAGAGGAAGAATTGTTTAACGAATCAGAAGCAATGTTCAATCACCAAGGGGCAAGAAATGAGAGGGAAGAGGATGAGGAGCGTCAAAGAAGAGATGACGAAGTAAGAATGGGCAGAGCCTCACATTCCCGTCGAGTTGTCCAAGGTATGGCTCAGATCTGCAGGTCCAGCCATTCTGGAAACCTTGATAGAAGCAGGCAACGACGAGGTATGGAACTCTTGGATGATTATTTTGTTCCTAATAGTGCATTCCCTGATACGTACTTTAGACGTCGTTTTAGAATGGAACGACATTTGTTCAACAAAATCATGATTGCTGTTTGCAACCATGATTTTTATTTCGTGCAAAAGAAAGATGCTTTTGGTGCTATGGGTTTACTGCCTGAGCAAAAAATTACTGCTGCCTTGCGGATGCTTGCATATGGAGCATCTGCAGACCAAGTGGATGAGATAACGAGGATGGGGAAATCAACCATTCTTGAGTCCCTGATGAGGTTTTGCGGAGCAATCGAATCTATCTACACCGCTGAGTACCTCCGCAAACCTACAAACATGGACTTGGAACGGCTGTTGAAGAAGGCGGAGATGCGTGGCTTTCCTGGGATGATTGGAAGCATTGATTGTATGCACTGGACGTGGAAAAACTGTCCAAGTGCATGGCAAGGCGCTTACGGGGACAGAAAATGAGCAAAAAGTATCATTATGGAGGCGGTGGCATCTTTTGATACATGGATTTGGCACGCCTTTTTCGGGGTCCTGGGAGCTCAAAATGACAACAACGTCCTTGCCCAATCCCCAGTGTTCAACGATGTCCTGCAAGGAAAGGCACCAAAAGTGACGTATGAGGTCAACGGACGTATGTACGACGGGCCATACTGCCTAGCTGACGGCATTTACCCGCGATGGTTAACATTTGTCAAAACAGTGCCACGTCCGGGGAGTGCAAAGGAAAAACACTTTGCAAGCTGTCAAGAGGGGTGCAGGAAGGATGTCGAGCGTTGTTTCGGTATCCTCCAAGCTCACTGGGCGATCGTCAGGGGTGCTGCCAGATTGTTTGATGTAGAGTCGCTTCGATCCATCATGATGATGTGCATCATTCTTCACAACATGATTGTGGAAGATGAGTACGATTATGAAGCCGTTGATGAATATGAGCCAGACACGATGAACAATTCAAGAATACGTATATATTGTGCTCATGACGCCACCGATGAGCCCGTGCAACATGAGCCATTACAAAGGGATGGACGTTACAATGAAAGGCTCATTCAACGATATACTGCATTTCAAATGCCAGACATGCACAATGCCCGACAACTTGACTTGATAGAGCACCGGTGGGCATTGAAACAAGCTGAAGATAATTAAGTTCATTTTGTGTGTATTTTTTAAGTTGGTATGTTTATGTTATTTTATTTGGTGTGTTTTATTATTTGGTATGTTTATGTAATTTTTTTGGTGAGTTTTTAATTATTCCGTATGCTTATGTAATTTTATTTGGTGTGTTTTTGTCATTTCAATAAATATTCTCTTAGTATAAATATTGTCTTAGTATAAATAACTTACCAAATTAATTTGAATAAATATTCAATAAATTGGAAACAACATAAATAATACAAACAATAAATAATAAATTACAACCCAAAGTGATTGGAAAATTATGGGCTCCGATTACAAAAAGTACTCTATTCATCATCACTTAACCAATTTGTGGTGCTAGGATGATCTTCTCTTGTGGTGCTAGGACCACCTTGGCTTGCTATCGCTTCTCTTGCACGCCTCCTTCGCACCACGTCCGCTTTCTCTGACTTCCAAAAAAATTTGGAATTTGGAGACTTCCCTTCTAAAGGCGTGTTCATAATCTCACGATCTTGTTGAGCCCGTCTTTCTTCTCTAACATGTTCCCTTTCTTGCCTAAGTAGCTCTCTTTCTCTCTCATTAGCCTGAAATTCTCTCTCAATAGCTGCAGCTTTTTTGCGTCATCTCTAGCCTTATCACCCTCATATTTCGCCAATTCCCTCGCCAAAGTCAATTCACCTTGGCGAGTAAGTTCTTCCATGAACTTTGCATAATCGTTCTTGGAAGCACTCCCTTTTCTCTTTGAAACCTTCTTACCTTGAGGCCTAATTGGATAACGGGTCGAACCCGACGCTTGTTCAGGGAGGGGCATTTCGGGCACTCCTTCTGCATCATCTTCATCAACATGCGAGACATGATCGAGTGTAAAGTGTAGAGGGGTGCTGTTCATGTGCACTTCTGGACCGACTGGCACAACTCTAAATTTAGGACAATCTTTGACAATATTCCAACATTTCCACCGGTTGAATGATTTATTTTTGCTTTTGGTTTTGGCAGCGTACCAAGCTTGTGTTTGAAGTTCCTACACAATGAAAATAAGTAACAAATAAATAATACAAATAAATAATTATAATGAAAATAAGTAACAAATAAATAATACAAACAATAAATAATAAATTATGTAGGTAACAAATAAATATTACAAACAATAAATAATAAATTATGTAGGTAACAAATAAATAATATATTGTTACCTGATCCGAGTACTTTTCCCTACTTCGAATATTACTACTAGCTTGTGCCAAGGCGTCTCTCCACGTGCTAAACGATTGGCTAAGTAATTTCCAATGACTGGACATCGATTCTTTGGTTCTTTTCCCACCAATTTTCTCAAGAAAATTGGTATGAATAAGACTCCACATTTCTCGCAACTGCATCTCATTACCCGTAAGCGAACTATGAGTAACTTCAACCCAGCTAGTACACAACGCAACATCTTCAATAAGCGATCAATTCGTACCTGCACCAGTGGTCATTTTGTTGAAAAAAAATGGATTCAAACTTTGAGACAAAGAAAGGAATGTGATTGAAAGTAGTTGAGAAAATATGAAATTGTTGTGTAAGGTAGATTATAATGAGAAGGTATTTATAGAAAAGTAAAAACAATTTTTTTTACAATTTTTTTTCAGATTTTTTTTTTTTTGAATTTTTTTGAATTTTTTACAATTTTTTAAAAATTTTTATTTAATTAATTAATCTCTATCGTTGGATATAAAAAAATTTGAATTCCAACACTCCAGATTGTGCCACGTGTCACAACGGTAACTTTTCTTAATTTTAAAACTATTTTTTCTTTTATTTTTTTATTTATAAAGCATTTTAATATCCACCGTTGATCTCAGATCGAACGGTCCAAATTAAGTAACCGTTGAGATCTAACGGACCGTGGGAAGCCACGTGGCTTCCCAACGGTAACTGACAAATTTTTTTTTTTTCTGATTTTGTGTCAGCGACGCGCCCCCACGCGCGAGTGGGGTGCACGCGCCTGACACAAAAAAAATTTAATATTGCCTGACGCCAGGCTGACGTCAACGCTGACGTCACATGGCCCTCAGGCTCTCGGGCTGGCAATTCGCCACGGGCACGGAGCTCGGGCCTCCACCTTCGGTCGGGCTAGCCCACGCTGGAGCCCTCCCACCGGCCTTCGGGCCCTTGTTCTCTCCACTGTCCCCCGAGCACCAGCCAACGCTGGGCTTGCTCTTAGCAACTTTCATATATTCTGCAATACGATTTTGAAGCTGGCAAGACATCGAATTGTGGTTGAACTTCAACTAACAAACCACAATTTTTTTTCTTTCTCATTTTCTTCTAAAAATATTACCCAAAATAAATAGGGGCTTCAGAGCTTATCGTAGTAATAATATGGGATGAAATTCCTAATATATCCCTAAATTTAATGTAGAAGTAGATGGCATTAATAAAATGGATGCAAGATTAAATTGGAGGACAATATATGCGTTAAGAGAGCGAAAATTCCTACAAATATCCTTAAATAAAATAGGAATTTGTCTACAATACAGTTATGTATTTAATACAATCATTTAACTTTCAGATATAATTCATATAGTTTATACTAGAAGATCAAATTTGACAACTGTATTAAATACATAATTGTATTGTAGCTACCAACATTTATCTCAAAATCAATGGGATACAAATCAACATTAAATAAGATATAGCAATAAGACTCTTCAAAAGAAATAGCAACAAGAAAATCAAAATTTAAATACCGGGAAGGACCAAAAAAGATCAATAAGGGTGGTGGTGTGAACACCTCTAAGCCAAAGTTCTACACACCCTTGTTTAAACGCAAAAAATCGCAAGACAAGCTAGGCAAATCAAATTGAGAATTAGTTGAAAAATAATGAAGCCAAATGGTGATGATGGTAGAGAAAAAGGATGACCTGCATATGGGGATCAAGATGGTGGAATCAGCTGCAAGAAGGGGGTAAATAGGGGAAACGAGGTTAGGCTTATTGCAAACGACAGTAAGGAAAAGAAAAGAAAAAGCAGAAACATAAGGGACTGCCACCGACCCTGGCCATAGCAAGGCCGATGGCAATGCTGGAAATCTGAAATGAAAACTAGAACTCACAATATGGTGAGAATGTCTCTCACTGGAAGACAAAAGAGTTGTGAATATGATCTTTGGCCTTACTTTGAAGCTCTCAAACGATAACGAAGCCCAATAGTTAAACAAAAAATGGAGAATTAGCTACCCAAAAGACGGAGGTGATCGATTTGGCATCAGAACAATCTTCTCAACGCCCTATTCCAAAGAAACATCCTAGAAAATCCAAAAGGCTTTTGGGTCTCCACGATGTACAGTGTTCAAGGGAAGAAGCGTCCTTTAAGGTAAACTGTATTTACGACGAGCAAGAATATCTACAGAACACCTGAAAAGAAAGAAAAATGGCTTGCAAGAAACAAGAATGGTAGATGTCATTAACAAACCACTAGCGATTGACTCTAACATCTTGATGTTTTCAAATCGTGATCCGGGAAGACATCCATTCACCCCTTGACAATGCCCTCACTATCAAGGTTCAAATCTCCAATGCCCTAGTAAACCGTGTCCTGGTTGATAATAGCTTAAGGGTCAGTGTCTTATTCAAAGACACAACTAAAAAGATGAGAATTCTCGACAGCATCAACAAGGAAAGATAACCTTCCACAACTTCAATGGGGCACCGGTGCAATCACTAGAAACGGTAAAGCAAGCGGTCCAAGCAGAGCCCTATAACCACCTTGTGACTTTCCACATAATGGATTGTGCAAGTCCCCACAACGCCATCCTTGGCCGGAACTGGTTACACAAGATAAAGGTCGTCCTATCCAGTTATCACCAATTACTCCATTATCTAGCTCCCGACGGAGCAAAAGAAATAAAAGGAGATCAATCGGTAATGCGTTACTGCACTGTCGAGAGCATGAACATGATTAGGAAAGAAGAATGAAGCTTCAACATCTGCATAGATAAGTTAGTATAACAATCATAGTTAGGGGTCAATAAACAAGTTATAAGGAATTTGAACCAGATCTTGACCCCCAAGATGACAGTACGCCAAATTCAAAAACAAATGAAGATGCTAAAGGAAATGCAAACTAAATAGCATAATAGGCATGTGGTTGAATTCCTCAATGATTTAAGGTTCAGATTCTCATTCGTTATATAGGCTGACAATAAGGCCTTGATTTACAAGTTTACTTTTCATACAAGATATACATAAAAGGAAGGTATTTAAGAGATATGATTTGTACAAGAAATCACATAAAGATCATAGGAAATCAGGAAAGGGAAATCACTGAAGAATCACACAAAATCAAGGAATTATTGGCTATCACACCTCCGCAAGCTAATAGTACAATCATAAACGGGAAGCTTGGAGACAAGTAAGTGGAAGCGAGCAAGCCAAAAAGCCTTAGTGAAGATATCAGCTATTTAGACATGTATAGAAACATAAAGGGACAACAAGCTTCTTACGAACAACCTTATCACAAACATAGTGGTAATCCACTTCAACATGCCGAGTGTGAGAATGAAAGACAAGGTTAAAAGTAAGGGAAATGGCGCTAATATTATATATTGCAAAAGATGGAGGGGCAACTAAGGGGCAATTGAAGATCATGAAATAACATATGGAACCAGAAGACAGTTTCAGTGATGAGAGCAAGTTGTCGATACTTAGCCTTGGTACTAGACCGAGAGACCCTATTTTACTTCTTTGCACTCCAGAACACAGGCTTGTAGGTGATGCCATGATGAGAAGCACCAACAAGGTAATGTAGAATCCGTTTTACGGCAGCCTAATCAATGGTAATCGGCTGGTGAAGAAATTGGCATACTTGATTGACCGCAAAATTGGTATCGGAAAGTGATGCGTGATTTATACGCACACAAATTAAACCCTCTTTTTGACAATTGTAGTATAAGTATAAGTAGAGATCGTTCTGGACCGGGGATTAGGAGGGATTGCAAATCTCTTGGAAACTGACTCAAAAACGTAAAATAAAGTTTAAAACACTAAACTAGACTCAAAGAATGCAAAATTAAAGTTTAAAACACTAAGACAAACCAAAAACTCAAAATGCTTTAAAAACACAAACTAAATTGAATTCTAACTAAAATGAACATTAAAGCAAAAGGGGGATTGAGGTTTTTACGAAAATTGAAATAACGAAACAAGTTAATAAAATAGACAGAATGTAAATATGAAATTTATGGATGAATGCTAGCTAAGGGGTTCATCTCCATACATGTTACACTTGCATACAAGATTGATTCTCAGTTGGTCTTTCGATAAATTATGAAACTCAACACCCCGGGTTAATTAGGTCCGCTTAAATTAACCGTCAAGTTCTCCTTAAGTTAATGAATTGGATGGGTTAGCGCAACGCAATTCACCACATTCTCCAAAAGTCCTTTACGTGAAAAGCACAATAAAGATACAATCAAAGATCATTAAGCATTATGAAAACTATAAGTGTTGACGAGGCATTCGTTACTATGGAATACGCATGAAACTAGTGCCAAGAATTCGTTTAACGCGATTGTTTATAAGCAACCTCCACTACTTATGAATATAAGTTCATACCGATTAGGTGAAATTCACTTATATTCTAGCGTCATATTTATGCATGAAAATTAAGCGCGCATTCTTAATAAACATTCATAAATAAGTTATCAATCAAACGGTTAAACAAATTGAATCACAACTTATGAAATTCCAACGAAAGTTAATCAATTCATATTGCAAATATAAACATAGTTTCGAATCACCCCCTAGCTAAAGGGGGTTTAGTTCCTCATATCTTTGAAATCAAAGAAACGCCTAAACATTCCAACAACTCAAACTTGAATTGTATGAACGTTTAGGCACTCTTCTCTTCCATTCCTCATACGTACAAAACAAAGAGAATTAAAATGAAACATTGAAATCAAAGAATCACCTAAACATTCCAACAACTCAAACTTGAATTGTATGAACGTTTAGGCCCTCTTCTCTTCCTCTTCGTTTTAGCATAAGGTCTAAGGGATGTTGTTGGTGTGTTGAATGGATTGGGGAATTATGGAAATGGATGAGGAAAGATAGAAAATGGAAAGAAACCCACGGCAAGGAAGGGAATTTCAGGATGTGAAGATGGTGTGTGTTTGTGTTGTGGTATGTACAATGGAAATTGAGATGGAATGGGGAGTGAATGAATGACAAATGAATGAGAATGCAAGGGTTTTTATAGGAGGAATGGAGGTGTATATGGCTGTTTGTTTAGGATGCAAGTGGCTAATTAATGATGGAAAAATAGCTAGGAAAACATGTGAAAGCTGGAATTGCATGTGAAGGTGTTGGAATGGTGTGTGAAGGCACGGCATTGATTTTCAGGATGGGTCTTTGTGTTGTGTAGTGTGTTGAAAATGCATGTGAATGCATGTGTTGAATGATTGTGTAGTGTGTTGTTGATTATGTGGCTGAAATGATGAAGTAGGAAGTGGAAATGCAAAGTGTGTAGGTGCTGAAAATGCATGTGAATGCATGCTGGAATTGCATGTGAAAGGCACGGCATAGGGATGAAATGAATGATTAAATGTGCATGGTTGGAATGATGAAGAATAAAGGATGCATGTGGGTTGAAAATGGCTGGAACAAAGGGGGAATAATGATGAAGAAAAGCTGGAAATGTTAGGGAATGTGCACGGCATAGGAAAGTGAATGTAGATGGGTGCATATGTTGGTGGTTTTGCATGTGAATTAGAGGGGGAAGGCATGTGCAATGAGTGGTGTTTTGTGATGCATGGTTGAATGATTAAAGAGTGCATGTGGGTTGGAAATGTGGCTGCAATGATGAAGAATAAAGAGTGCATGAGTGAATGATTGAATGTGCATGTGGGTGAATGTGAAGGGAATGCATGTGTTGAATGAGATTGTGGAAATGCACGGTATTGAATTGTTTGTTTGTGTGAAGTGTGTGTGAATGCATGTGAAGATGCTAATAAATAATGCATGTAGGGTTAGGAAATAAAATCATAACTTAAAGGGGGATGATTAAAGGGTGTTGAAAGGTTTTGCATGGCTTTGAAGTGATTGTGGATTGGGCTAGGGTTTAAGTACATGAAATGGACCCAAATTGCTCCCCCTTGCATGGCAAGGAATGGTGTTTGTGTTAAGCCCAAGGCAAGGTGAATGTAATTGGGTTAGGGCCATTGTTTTGTGTCCTCAAGTGCTTACAAGGCCTTCAATTTCATCCAACACTTGGGCTCCAAGCATAAGCTATCCATCCTTAGCCCAATAGTGCTCCAAAACACTCCACAATGCATCCTTTCGTCAAACACGTCTTATTATCCTGAAAACACACAAAAGAAGCATAAAGGACTAAACTAACTAAAGAAACATAACGTAAATGTACGAGAACAAGCCATTTAAGTCGCATGAATATGCTCCTATCAAATACCCCCACACTTAGCTTTTGCTAGTCCTCGAGCAAAACAGAAAAACAAAATAAAACGAAACGAAACAAACCAAACACAATCTTAAACCTTCCAACGTTGCCTCAGGGATTTCCAATGCACATGACATGTTAAAAATCATTATTCCCACAGATTTTGGTTATCTTTACACTTAAGTACATACTTAATCATAGTTACCACATACTATTTCACAATTAAACATTTAAAACCATGTTTTGAATGTAGTAACATGCCTTAGAGAATTTGCTCAAATCCTTACAAGATATGCACTCGTTTTTCACACAGATTTTTTTTTGACTACACACCCTACACTAGTTATATGTGAGAAGATTGATGTAAATATGAATTCTAACACTCACATATGTTATATCAAAGAAAGCACTTTCTGGATTTACGACAATGACATGAATATGATCTCATGAATGGAATGCTACTACTTAGAACGAGAACCAGTGATTCCATAAGCTCATATCAATTCCAAACTCCACATTATTGAACACATAACACTCAAGATAGAAGCATAAGGGTTGAAACGGAGCTAAAGGTATTGGCTAACAATGAAAGGTGAAGGATAAACAAACATTCTTAAAGCAATAGTGAGCAAAGTATTGAATTAGGCACTTAGAATTCCCTTTAGAACGCAAAAATCAACTTTGAACACCCAAGGGAAAGTCACACAAAACTTAGGGCCATATTCAACTTTTTGGACCCTTTCTTCAACCATCAACGATCATGAGTTCATTCTTACTTATTTTCACTCCTTTTTTTTTTCTTTTTCTTTTCTTTTTCTTTTGAATCTCGAAACATACATATAAACGTAAGAACAAACTTTTACTCCCCCACACTCATTTTCTTGCATAATGTAACTCAAAAGGAATTCATTTAAGTCATGCTCACTATACTTTAAGAACAAGGGTATAGGAAAGTCCTACTCTAGGCTAGGTAAGGGGTGATGCGGTTAGCAAAGAAAATAGGCTAAACGAGGCTCAACGGGGTTAAAACTAATATATACAAAATATGGGAAGTAAGGCTATTTGGCTATGGTGGCAACTACACAACTTCATCTTGATATATGTTATGCAAATCAATGTCATGCTTTGAATGAAACGGATATAAGTTCTAGCATTTAGTTCTATCATGATACAATTGCATTCTAAGTAACAACCAAGCAAGGAATAATGAGATCATGCAACAACTTTAGAAAACAAAGAATCACAGAAAATAACTCTCCAAATAACGTTTAGGCTCAAATCTCACAAGGTTGTAGCGTTTGTATGAGTTTTTTCCTTCAAGCATGTTACAAAAACGAATTTTTCTTTTATGATTGCATGTGAAGTCATACATTATAACCATAACCAAGCATTTACCAAGAGTAAATCAAACTTTCATCCATGTTTATAACTCTCTTTAACAGCCATGCAATTTCAAACCAAATCCTCATTATTATGTTGGAAGGTACCCTAGGACACAAAAACAACTCAAAACACTCTTTTTAGGCTTTTCAAAAAAATTGTTTTTCAAATTTTTATGTGATTTTCGGAGTTATAAAACAAAACACGCTAAAACAGTTTAAAAACACCTTAAAAACATTTAAAACAGCAAGGAACAACACTTGAAGTTATGGGTGATAAAATTCAACGAATTTGCATCAACATACTTAGTTACCCCCCCCCCCCCCCCACACTTAAATCAAACATTGTCCTCAATGTTTTAAGCATAGATTCACACAAAGCATAAGTAAATACACAAAAAGCACTTAAACATACTAAACATGGCAGAATGTAATTAACAAAGAGAAGAGTTTAGGGATGCAAATCTGGTTATGAAGTGTAAATTCCATCTTCTCCTTGGTAATTGCATTGAGGCTTTGATCTTTGTGATTCCACAGGCTTACTCTTGAACTGGTTTCTGCCCATCGTTGATTTTCCTTTGTGCTACTTCTTGAACTGGGCAGCAGGATGGTTCTTTTGGTCTCCCCCGAAGGTCTGAGCTTATCCCTTTTATCTGTTTCTTTGTTCAATCTGTGCAGGAGTGGTCCCTTATCTGGAAGTGTATCAACCATTGAAGATGACTACTCGTGAGCAACGCTAGGTAAGCAATCAGGAATAGGTTCCAGGTAGTTGGCTCCAGATCGGAAGACTAACTCCAAGTGCCAGCTGATTGCTTCTTTTACTTTGCCATGCGAGTAAGAACAAGGACAAAGAAAAAGACAGGGAAAGAGCATGATATGAGATACTTTTGCTTTTGACCTTGATGATATGAGATACCTTTGCTTTTGAAGAAGCGGTGCATGAATCAGCACATGTATTTCCTCCTTGGTCATCTTTACTCCAGGCATCTGGTATCATCTTTGGGGAAGAAGAAAAAATTGAGTATTTCAAGAGGCTTTGCTGGGAGTGCGCCCTCAGAGGTGAGGGAGAGTTGGGCATTTTCTTCAGGTTTGCCCTGCCATAAAAGACGAAGGTCGACATATATAGAGATAATATCAAGTAGTGGTACTTTTTACCCTTGTCGACAAACGTTTTGATCCCGCAAATCCGGCTTTTTGAAATAGTGGCGCCTCTTCGATCTTTGAATACGCCTCTTCGATTTCTGAGCAGGCGCCCCTTCGATTTCTGAACGACGCCCCTTCGCTTTCTGAACGACGTCCCTTCGCTTTCTGAACGACGCCCCTTCGCTTTCTGAATGACACGTGGTAGTGCAGATGCGGCTCCTTTTGACAAAGCTGCACGCGTCTTCTGAAAAGTAGAGAAAGCGTCGCCGAACTTTGCGCTTGTCGGCTAAAGATGTGTAGTTGCGATGATGGCCTCCACGTGTTTTCAGCTTTGTCAGAAATCTTTTGACAAAGTTGAACGCGTTTTCTGAAAAGCCGAGGGAGCGTCGCCTAACTTACGCCGGAAAATCCGGCTCTTTGAATCGGTGGACGCGTCGCCTTGGCTTTTTATAGAGCTATCGATCACCGCCAACATACACACTCTGAAGATCTCCCATTCTTGATAATCGTCTCCGGCCCTTCGAAATTTAACTCCATCCACCCCTTCTCTTTGAACACTTTTGAAAGAAAATGGCAAACTCATCGAACCTTAGCTTAGATTTGAGTCTCAGCAGCGATCCGGTTGCGCCCCGTCAAGGTAATGTATGGCGCCCTTCTTTTTTATCTTCTAACGGTCCTCTTTCAGGTGAAGACTCTGTGATGCAGGACGCCACAACAGCTACAATAGTAGCTAGGAACCTCCTCACTCCAAAAGATAGTAGGCTGCTGTCAGGACGGTCCGATGAGTTGGCCGTTCAAGAGTCCCTCGCACTTAGTGTTCAGTGTGCGAGCTCTGTGTCCAACATGGGCCTACGCCTGCTTGCCCGGTCCCGCCAAGTGGAATCGTTGATGGCAGAGGTGGAAAGTCTTAAGCAGGAAATCAAACAGCTTAAGTACGAGAATAGAAGTTTGCATGTGCTTGCAAATAACTATTCGGCGGGCATGAAGAGGAAGCTTGATGAGCTGCAAGAATCTGAGGGTCGAATTCACAATGACCGTCAAAGGCTTGCGTCTTATCTCCAGAGGCACCTTTTTCCTGGGTCATCCAGCGTTTGGCCAAGTATTGAGGCCTGGAATGCTCTAGCTCCGATGCCTTCCGCTCCGATGCCTTCCGCTTCTATGCCTTCTGCTTCTATTCCTTCTGCTTCGATTCCTTCTGCTTCGACGCCTCGTAGTGGGGCTTCACGTAAACATCCTCTGTGAAGGCTCCATCTTTCTCCATGTTTAGTATCTTTCTTTCTTTTCCTTTTTATTTTTTTTATTATTTTTTATTTTTATTTATTTATTTTTTTTTATTATTTTTTTTTATTTACATAAATAAAATCAAACGGCATGGAATTGGTCCTTGAATGGAAGGTGATACTTGAAGTGAACCGGCATTGGTTTGAATTCTAGTGTAGGTGCCTGATTCAAAAAAAATAGCAAGTTAGTATAAAATCTAATGGAATTTGGAAAAAAAAACTTACTTGTTTTGTCCGACAAGAACTCAATGACAAACACCACTCCTTTGAAAGTTTCAGGGATATTGGACTTGGCCAGATTGCAAGTGATGGTTATGACTTGTCCAATGTCATCAAATTTAACTTCTTTGGATTTTTTGGTTTCAAGAACGTCCTCTTTGATGAATTCATGACATTCCCTACTTGTCACCTTTGGAAGGGCTTCCAAGATGTCTTTTTCACCTTCTTCTTCCTTGGAAGTCATGAATCTTGGAACGGGGTTAAAAATAATGAAATTTGGAACAACCATACCTGTATTAGATGGCATAGGAGCAATAGGTGCCTCCGGTAAAGGTGTTTCCACCCTTTCCGTGGGTTGGGTGTATTCCTCTTCCTTGTGATTTGATTTTGATGGTTGAGGGTCCATTCCAACCTCCTTGTCACTTCTCAACATGATTTCCTTGGCAGTTTCAAATTCTCCCTTCGGATTTGCAATGGTTGAACTAGGGAGTTCGCCTTGGTCTCGAAACTGTCCTACGAACTCCGCGATCTGCCCAATTTGCTTTTCCAAATGGTCCAACCCTTGTGGTGGCTGCATAGGCATTGAATAGAACTCCTCATATGGCTGCCAATATCCTTCTTGTTGAGCCTCATTGTCTTGATTTTGTGAGCCCTGCACCAAACAAATTAATTCATTAAGCTTTTGATTATAATCTATTGACGAACTTGAGTTTGGTTGGGCATATTGAATATGAGGTTGTGGTGGCTGCCAATATCCTCCTTGTTGAGCATTTTGAGGTTCCCACCACATAGAGTTTGATTGATCACTCCAATCCGAATTGTAAGTATTGGAAAACACGTTATTCCTTGATTGAAGATTAAATATATCAACTCTTTGCATTTGGGACCTTTCCATGAGCTGTGACAAAAGAGAAGCATTATCAAGTGCCATGTTGTGCTTCTTTAGTACTTAAAATCAACAAACAAAACACTAATCAAAAACTAAAACTAAAATACATAATAGAAACGAACAATCCAAGAGATTAGCAAATTTGCTAATCCCCGGCAACGGCGCCAAAATTTGATGCGTGATTTATACGCACACAAATTAAACCCTCTTTTTGACAATTGTAGTATAAGTATAAGTAGGGATCGTTCTGGACCGGGGATTAGGAGGGATTGCAAATCTCTTGGAAACTGACTCAAAAACGTAAAATAAAGTTTAAAACACTAAACTAGACTCAAAGAATGCAAAATTAAAGTTTAAAACACTAAGACAAACCAAAAACTCAAAATGCTTTAAAAACACAAACTAAATTGAATTCTAACTAAAATGAACATTAAAGCAAAAGGGGGATTGAGGTTTTTACGAAAATTGAAATAACGAAACAAGTTAATAAAATAGACAGAATGTAAATATGAAATTTATGGATGAATGCTAGCTAAGGGGTTCATCTCCATACATGTTACACTTGCATACAAGATTGATTCTCAGTTGGTCTTTCGATAAATTATGAAACTCAACACCCCGGGTTAATTAGGTCCGCTTAAATTAACCGTCAAGTTCTCCTTAAGTTAATGAATTGGATGGGTTAGCGCAACGCAATTCACCACATTCTCCAAAAGTCCTTTACGTGAAAAGCACAATAAAGATAAAATCAAAGATCATTAAGCATTATGAAAACTATAAGTGTTGACGAGGCATTCGTTACTATGGAATACGCATGAAACTAGTGCCAAGAATTCGTTTAACGCGATTGTTTATAAGCAACCTCCACTACTTATGAATATAAGTTCATAACGATTAGGTGAAATTCACTTATATTCTAGCGTCATATTTATGCATGAAAATTAAGCGCGCATTCTTAATAAACATTCATAAATAAGTTATCAATCAAACGGTTAAACAAATTGAATCCACAACTTATGAAATTCCAACGAAAGTTAATCAATTCATATTGCAAATATAAACATAGTTTCGAATCACCCCCTAGCTAAAGGGGGTTTAGTTCCTCATATCTTTGAAATCAAAGAAACGCCTAAACATTCCAACAACTCAAACTTGAATTGTATGAACGTTTAGGCACTCTTCTCTTCCATTCCTCATACGTACAAAACAAAGAGAATTAAAATGAAACATTGAAATCAAAGAATCACCTAAACATTCCAACAACTCAAACTTGAATTGTATGAACGTTTAGGCCCTCTTCTCTTCCTCTTCGTTTTAGCATAAGGTCTAAGGGATGTTGTTGGTGTGTTGAATGGATTGGGGAATTATGGAAATGGATGAGGAAAGATAGAAAATGGAAAGAAACCCACGGCAAGGAAGGGAATTTCAGGATGTGAAGATGGTGTGTGTTTGTGTTGTGGTATGTACAATGGAAATTGAGATGGAATGGGGAGTGAATGAATGACAAATGAATGAGAATGCAAGGGTTTTTATAGGAGGAATGGAGGTGTATATGGCTGTTTGTTTAGGATGCAAGTGGCTAATTAATGATGGAAAAATAGCTAGGAAAACATGTGAAAGCTGGAATTGCATGTGAAGGTGTTGGAATGGTGTGTGAAGGCATGGCATTGATTTTCAGGATGGGTCTTTGTGTTGTGTAGTGTGTTGAAAATGCATGTGTTGAATGATTGTGTAGTGTGTTGTTGGTTATGTGGCTGAAATGATGAAGTAGGAAGTGGAAATGCAAAGTGTGTAGGTGCTGAAAATGCATGTGAATGCATGCTGGAATTGCATGTGAAAGGCACGGCATAGGGATGAAATGAATGATTAAATGTGCATGGTTGGAATGATGAAGAATAAAGGATGCATGTGGGTTGAAAATGGCTGGAACAAAGGGGGAATAATGATGAAGAAAAGCTGGAAATGTTAGGGAATGTGCACGGCATAGGAAAGTGAATGTAGATGGGTGCATGTGTTGGTGGTTTTGCATGTGAATTAGAGGGGGAAGGCATGTGCAATGAGTGGTGTTTTGTGATGCATGGTTGAATGATTAAAGAGTGCATGTGGGTTGGAAATGTGGCTGCAATGATGAAGAATAAAGAGTGCATGAGTGAATGATTGAATGTGCATGTGGGTGAATGTGAAGGGAATGCATGTGTTGAATGAGATTGTGGAAATGCACGGTATTGAATTGTTTGTTTGTGTGAAGTGTGTGTGAATGCATGTGAAGATGCTAATAAATAATGCATGTAGGGTTAGGAAATAAAATCATAACTTAAAGGGGGATGATTAAAGGGTGTTGAAAGGTTTTGCATGGCTTTGAAGTGATTGTGGATTGGGCTAGGGTTTAAGTACATGAAATGGACCCAAATTGCTCCCCCTTGCATGGCAAGGAATGGTGTTTGTGTTAAGCCCAAGGCAAGGTGAATGTAATTGGGTTAGGGCCATTGTTTTGTGTCCTCAAGTGCTTACAAGGCCTTCAATTTCATCCAACACTTGGGCTCCAAGCATAAGCTATCCATCCTTAGCCCAATAGTGCTCCAAAACACTCCACAATGCATCCTTTCGTCAAACACGTCTTATTATCCTGAAAACACACAAAAGAAGCATAAAGGACTAAACTAACTAAAGAAACATAACGTAAATGTACGAGAACAAGCCATTTAAGTCGCATGAATATGCTCCTATCAGAAAGGGTGAGAGTCAAATGTTGTAGAGCTTCAACGACACTTTGGTATTCTATGGGATCAAGCAAAGGGTCACCCCAAATCCTTAATAAGTGTGATAATACGAGCCGGATTATTACCTGTATCGTCAATGTATATTAACAAATAAATACAGATAGTCCCATGAATGTAAGTAAAAAGGGAAGTGTACATAGATAGTGATACCAAGTTTGAGGCTCTTGCTTAAGCCTATAGAGAGAATGATGTAGTTGACAAACATGGTGAGGGAATTGGTGATCCACAAAACCACGGGCTTATTGTATATAAACCTCCTCAGACAAAGAACCATGGAGTAAAGCATTTTGAATGTCTAATTGGCAAATAGGCCACTTAAACTAAACAAACAAGGCCAATATCAACCGAATAATGGAATGATTAGCAATGGGACTAAAAGTTTCACCATAATCAAGACCTAGTTGCTGATGAAAATCGTTGGAAACTAAACGAGCTTTGTATCGCTGGATAGAACCATCAGAGTTATGTTTGATGCAAAACCCATTTACTGTGAACAATGTTCATTGACACACTCCAAGGAACAAGTACCCAAGTGTCAGCACACAGGAGAGCATTAAATTCATCAGCCATTGCATGATGCCATTCCAGAATTTTGTTAGCCTGTGTGAAGCATGTAGGTTCAATAGGGGATGCGATGGAGACATAAAGCGCATCAGGCTTGGAATTTTTCTAAAATCGAGTGACCATGGGATGAGTGCATTGGGCCGTAAAGCGTGGGGAAGAAAAGGCGGAGCTACAGACATGACCACAATGGAATATGGCTAAGCATGAGGCGGGTCCTTGGTGGAATGGGATGGAGCAGCTGGCAAAGCATTGGTGCAGCCAAAGGTGAGGACCTGGCAGTTTTGGTCATGCTAATAAACTTGAAAATTGGTGGGTTGTGGGCTAGGTTGACATCAAGCAGAATGGGTGCTTAATGCATTGGATGCTTTAGAAGCTGAATTGTTGGACAAAACAGGGGCACTAGGAAATGGCTTAGTAATTTCTAGAGTAAGAGATAGGGCTGGATCAGACTTGGATAAGGCAAAAGAAGAAGATAACTCATTAAAGGGAAATGTACCTTCATAAAAAAATAAAATGTCGTGATAAAAAAAAAATACAGTTGGTAGAGACGTTAAGGCATCAATGTCTTTGATGATTTAAAAAGTAACCAAGAAAAATACATTTAGTAGAATGATAACAAAGTTTATTATTATTATAAGGTCGAAGATAAGGAACACATGCACTACCAAACATTTTCAAAAAGGAATAATCAGGTTATTTGTCGACTAATTTTTGATAAGGGGAAATAAAATCAAGAAACATAAACGGAGGACGGTTAATAAGGTAAACAGCAGTGTGCATGGCCTCAACCAAACCTTTTTGTTCAAGATGGTGGGGACAAGAAACGTGGTGATGGAAGCCATGTTTAGTTAAAAAAACCCTGAAATCCTAAAAGTTAGCTTGGTATCGACAATGTGAGGTGTTTGTGTTCAACCAAACCTTTTTATTCAGGATGGTGGGGACAAGAAAGGCGGTGATGGAAGCCATGTTTAGTTAAAAAATCCTGAAATTGATGACTAGTGTATTCACCCCCACCATCCGATTGAAACATTTAATTTTTGTGGAGAATTGATTTTCAACTAAAGCCTTATATTGAATAAAAAGTCAAAATACATCATATTTTAATTTCATAGGATAAATCTAAGAATAGTGTGAGAAATTATCAACAAAGAGCACATAACATTTAAAACCATTAACATAACTGTTAGAAGCACTCTAAACATCAGAGTGAATAAGTTCAAGTGGAGAAGAGGTACAGAAGTAGAAGCAGAAAAAGAAACTTAATACTTTTGCCCAACGGGCAAGAATGACACATAAATTTATTAATATTAGGTTTTCTAGAAACGGGCAATTTATTCTTAAGACGAGGAAAAAGAAATAGCAAAACTTGAGAAGAAGGATGTCATAGAAGAGAATGCCATACATCACTACCAACATGAACACTTAGAAATGCAACATGACCATGAGATAAAGGTGATGAAGATGAAAATGGGTAGAAGCCGTTCTTACTCTTGGCCGAAAAGAGAATCGTCCTATCCCCATATCCTGTATATAGAAACAATTTGGAAATAATGTAATAAAACAATTATTATCTAGCATAAAATGATTAGTAGATAACATCAAAGTATAAGCATCTAGGTAATGAAGCACATAATTAAGCTTGAAAGAAATATTGTTATGAGAAATAGTAAAGGAATCAATACGGGCAATAGACAAACATGTTCCTCCAGCAACACCGACAGAATCGCCACCACGATATTCACAAGATAAAGAGAGATTGTTGAGGTCATTGGTTATATGAAAGTTGGCCCCAGAGTCCAGAAGCCACGGTTGAGCATTTTGGGCAGTTAATGCAATGAGACTTTGAGATGAAGGACGACCTTCGTAAGCCAAGTTGAGACGGTGGAAACAATCGAAAGCACGATGGCCAACGCTGCCACATATTTGGAAGATTGGACGGGAAGTTTCAGTTGGGCCAGGGTGCAAAAGGCTAGGAAAGTGGGGATTACCAAAATGACATGTAGCACGGGAAGGATGTGCCCCTTACCACCACCAAAAGCTAGTGCCACTGTTGCAAGGAACATCGAACTAAGGACAACGATCATCACTATCAACTCGATCACCCCTCGAGAAAAACGGCCACCACCATGATTAAAGCAGAAATGCCAGCAAGAGGAACCAAAACATGCACCGACCCCGATATTCCCAAATACCGGGACGTGCAAGTGCTGGCCAACATTTAAGGGTGAGAAACCATTTTAACATATATGCAAGTGATATCGGTGAATGAAAGTAAATAAAATATGTAAACATAAAGAAATAAGTCAATGCGGAAACGTGTTCAGATATACAACTAATCAAGAATTATTATAAGATGGTATGAACAAGGAATGGATCCTACACTAAGAAGACTTGAAGATACCGATGTGGGAGTGCCTTGACGCCAGGATTGTATGCCTCGATTCTAATTCCTGAAGGGGGCACAAAACAAAGCGTGAGTGGACCAATTTAGTATAAATAATAATAATAAGAAAACCATTTTTCTTTCAACCATACTAACTCCCTGTTTTGAAAACAATATAATACTACATAATAGGTTTTTTGAAAACCCTAGCATGCCCTGAAAATGTTCTTAAATCAAATCAATAAAGTACTCAAATAAGGGTATCAAATTCGCCCGAATGCATATCCAACACCCGAGGGTGAAGCTGTATGACACTAGGTTACGCCAGTGAAGAAAAATGGTAGGTCCCATCACCCGAAGGTGAAGCTGTACGATTATGGGTCATGCCAGAGAAGAAATATCTATACATAACACACTGACACTAGCCGTGGCTAGTGAAGCTGTTCGACACTAGTTTTGCCAGTGAAGATAGGAGTATGTCATAAATATCTTACTACTCATCAACTGTGTCCTATGGCCATAGACAAATACATACTTGTGTTGTGTGTATGTGTTGTATGATTACCCACTAAGTAAGCACCGAAAAACATAAATCATCTTTCTCATATCAAATCATCGGAGCTCAAAAGCTCAAACCATCATATCATAAATCCATAGAAACTTTCTATCACAAGCATCATAAATCATCATAAATCATATTTGTAAATCCGTAATATATCATAGGACATAAAAGCATTAGTTCGTAAAACTTTCATAAAATGTAAGTTTGATAAATCATAAATAATGTGTGAACCTTAAAATCATAAAATCATGTTTTTCATGAATGCAAGCCTAGCATTTAATAAAAATCATGCAATGTAAGAAGGGGTCCACTCACAGATACTTTGTTGCCGAAAAGACGTACAAATTAGAGAAGATGGAGTCGCCATTAACAAATGCACCTAAGCACATAAAAGGAACTATTAATAAAATCCTACTAAAACAATTGAATCTAGGAAAACGAAGTGCGAACTTGGAATCAGGGCGTCGAAATACCCTAAGTGGGTCCCACACAAAATTAGTAAAAAGTCAACGAAAAAATCAATGGTCAACCCAAAAAGTCAACCGAGACGCTGAGCTGGTCAACTACATTAAGACATTAGAATTTCACTAAATGGATGTCAAAAACGGACTCAAGGCGTTGAAATTAGTGGAGGAGGATTCTTAGAAAAATTCTGTAAAAGTCAAAGAAAGGAATATTCCATAGAATATTCTAGGAAATATTTCAAGAATATTCCAGAGAATATTCCATCTGGGTCGGGTCAATGGGTCATGATAGGATTAAAGGCACACCACAGAATATTCCATCTGGGTCGGGTCAATGTCCCTACTGACCAGCCACCGAAAAATAATTATTAGACTGACTTACACTTATCTAAAGTCTACGAAATTTTATATGCAGATACTAGACACACAGAGCTACACTCACACAAATTTTTGGAGTTGATTTACTATTTAAATTAAATCGAACAAAAACAGGACAAAAACAGATTTTTAAGTAGTTCACAAATTCAGAAAAAAACGAGTTAGGAGAATTGCTATCCACCACCAAATAATCATGCAAACATGTTATGTTTCATTCAAATTCCTTTAATTTTTGGATGAAGATGCTCAAGTTGGCTTAATGTTAGAACTCAACCTATTACTATTTCTTATGTAGTATGTTAAGAGAATGACGTTTTCAACTTAACTTAGTCCCTAACATGCAATCTAGAGTGGTGTGTTCATAGATTTAACAAGTAGAAATCATTAAAAATGAAAAGAGTTTGAGTCATCACAAGGCATCATAAGTACTAGCGTTGTCTTACTTATCCTAGAAATTGATTCACATGTTAATCGCAATTAACAAGTACTACTCTAGAACATATGTAGGTCCTCATTCGACAAGGGTAGGCACACACATATTCATAGCATTAGAATCCTAGATATGCTTACTAAGTATGCATCCGTAGAAAACACATAAAGAATTCATCAATGAGACAAGTAGTGAACCAATTTTCATCCATTTGTAAAAGTAATTCAAACGAAATGTCATAACAAACTTGCAATCATATTCGGGGCTTCAAACAGCCCCTAACTACTAAAAATTTAGTTACACAATCCTTAAGTTAAAACACAAGATAGACATGAGTTTGAAAAAATAGAACCGAAAGAAATCGTCTGAGGCTTCCCCTTTTCTTCCTTCCCCAACACTACTTTTAAACCAATTATTGCTGCATCATTTCTTCTCCTTAACTCACCCACTAATAGCCATTTAGTGATGACAATAAGTGAGAGGAAATGGTAAAACAATTGTAACTCCTTGGGTAGCCTTTATGCCAATTACTCCCTCTTAATCCTCATCTTTAATTCTATTTGAATAGGTGTCAGCTGGCTTGTTCTTGATTGCATCAGTTTTGGCTGCTAGTTTTATTGGATATATTGCTTTCAATGATTTCTTGTCAGTTACAAACTGGTCAGCCTCTTGGGAACCTTTTAGTGTTAAAACAGCCATAACTTCTTCTAGAAAAATGATATTAACAATCTGCGAAATGCTCCTGAAAATAGTCATCCTTAGCTTTCCAACCATATAAGGCTCATTCTCTAATTCATTCTGAGCTGCCCGCAACTTGCTTCCAAAGTCAGCTGACCTGCACAGACAGTTTTGACGAATTTGTTACTTAAAATTCCACTTGTGCTATTTTTCTTTTCTTTGCTTGACAAATCATACAAAACACAAAAATAAAGTAAATAACTCAAAAATATAAGGAACTAACTAAGAGAAGACAAGTGAATTTGATATAAAATATATATAAATATGAGCTTATTAGGTCAACGAGTAGGGCAACGGATCGGGTGAAAGGGTCGGTCAACGGGTCGCCGATTTTCGACAACAAGAAGGCCGGAATCTTGGGAGTTTTCAAACCTCCATAACTTCTTCGTTACTCAATGAAATTAAGTGATTCAAAGACAAAACTTATACTTCGGAATGAGACGAATAGAGTGGTAGCCTTCGCGATGGCTAACTCGTTGTGGTTTGGCCAAAAAATGGCATCGAAGGTCGCGGGTCTGTCGAAACCTGCAGAAATGGTTGGATTTTCTGGGTAAACTTTAAACAGAGATATCTCTCTTGTTTCTCAACCAAATTCGACCCATAATAAATCAAAATGAAGCTAGAAAATGTATAACACAATTATAATTGTTTGGCGTTCAAAAAGTGGTAGGGGATGGGCGGAAAACGCCTACAAAGGTGTGGAGGTTGCCGGAAATTGGGAAAAATTCAAATGGTTATAACTTCTTCCCCACTCAACGAAATTGGGTGATTCAAAAATGAAAATCATACCTCTCAACAAAGAGAATGGTACCTGTCTTGATGGTTAACTCGGTGTGATTTTGCCAAAAATGCCTCAAAAACCATCAGATTTCATGAAGCCTGGGCTATGGTTCAAGCTTGGCATTCCATTCGAGGTTCCTATACTTGAGTAAAAGTGGAGAAGGGTGAGGTGATGGTGGTGGTGTTCGCCGGAGTGGCGAGTTGGTGGTGGTCTTGTGATTCCCAGAGAAGGAGGAAGAGATATGAGAGAGTAGAGAGAGTTCGAGAGATTCCTCGAGAGAATGGGGAGGGAAGAGAAATGGTGAGTTTGAGTGAGGTGTGTGCCCCACGGAACATAAAATAGTCCCACTAGAAAAATAATAAAATAATAGAAAAAGGAAATATCTAAACTAGTGATTTACTAAATTTGATTCCGCTTACGCCCATGTGTTCGTAACGTCGAGCACTAAACGAATACACTAATATAATAAATCAAACGCTTCACGGCACAAAAGTTAACGAAAGTCAAAAATCTCGCCTCTAAAGGCATTTTTGTAAAATCACATTCAAAATTATAAAAACCATAAAATTAAGGACGGGTTATTACAAACCAGAATTGCGAGAAAGAGCCAAGCCGATGGTGAGAGGAATCAGCGAGAATAAGAGAATTAGCAATACGGGATTTCGCAGCAAGTGGGATGGCCTCCAAATCAGCAAAGGATATTGGAGTGTCACGGGCTTGGGCATCAGCAACAGTGTGTTTGAACTTAAGGCAGACGTTGGACATAAGCACGGGCACTAGATCATCATCAGAAATCGGAGAACCAGCAAGAGCCAATTAAAGGACAATGGAGTTAACCTTATCCAAAAACTCAAAAATAGAGGAGTCATCACGCTTGGTTTGGAAGAAAAAGGTACCCAACTAAAAAAGGCGACTCTAATTAGTGGAAGCATACTGCTTAAGAGCCAACCAAGCAGAGAGAGCAATGTGGTGACAGACGATGACAGCAAAAGCCTAAGGAGAAAGAGATCCAATGATCCAAGAAAAAACCAAAATTGACTTTTAGCACCTATTCAGTATACTGTGGACTAACGATAGTGGTAGGCTTGCCTTTGTCATCAAGAACGTACTTAAACGGGCATTAAGATGAGTTGTCGATGAAGGATAATAGTTGACAACTCTTAAAAACATGAGGGATTTGAGCCAGCCACAGAGGATAGTTGGAACAATCGAGATTGATGCAGATGGTGTGCTGGATAAAAGGAAAAACATCAGGAGAGGCAGAGGTGGTAGAAGCCATTGGTGAAGAGCTTACGAGGGAGAAAAGACCAGAAAAAAAATAATGACAGTTATTCAAGGGCTCTGTTATACCATGAAAGAGAATGTAAACTAAATAGCATAACAAGTATGTTGCTGAATTCCTCAATGATTTGAAGTTTGGATTCTCATTCATTATATAGGTTGACAAAGCTTTGATTTACAAGTTGACTTTCAATACAAGATATACATAAAAGAAAGGTATTTAAGAGATATAATTTGTATAGGAAATCACATCAAGATCACAGGAAATCAGGAAAGGGAAATCACTGAAAAATCACAAAAAATTAGGGAATTATCGACTATTAGACAGCGTGTACATCAGCATCGATCTCAACAGACCAAACAAAAAGCTAAGATCGGCTCAAAACTTACCTGCCGAGAAAAAGGCAGAAGATATGCCTAGAATCAATCTCCATGTGATCTGCCACCATTTCCACCTAGATCCAACTGCGAGACCAGTTATCCAGCATGAATGGAACCACAGAACAGGGCGCAAAAAAATCATAGAAGTAGAAATAAACATACTCAAGGATGCCAAGTTCATCATCGAAGTCTACCACTTGGACTGGCTAGTGAACTTTGTCTTGGTGCAAAAAAAGAATAGGAAGTGGAAAGTGTACGTACACTTTACAAACCGAAATAAGGTATGCCCGAATAATCCATATTCATTTCCATGGATATACCTGTTAGCAAATTCGTCCACGAGCCACAAACTCTTGAGTTTCATGGATGCTCACTCCAGATACAGCCTGATAAACATGCACGAGCCAAACAAGGAAGCAATATCCTTTTTCATTGACCAGGTTACATACTGCTATAAAGTCATGCCCTTCAGACTCAGAACATAGGTCAACGTACCAATGACTTGTCAATCGAATCTTTAAGGAGAAGATTGAGGACACAATAGAGGTCTATGTGGACGATATGGTTGTCAAGAGCTAAGAAAAAAAAGACCATATAACACATCTCCAGGAGTGGTTCGATTTACTTTGGAAGCACAACACGAAGCTGAATCCAGAAAAGTGTACATTCGGAGTAGCATTAGGAAAGTTCTTGGGTTATATGGTCACTAAACATGGGATAAAGGCTAACCCATATCAGATCAAAGACATCTTAATTATGAAATCGCCCAAAACCATAAAAAAGATACAAAGCCTGATAGGGCTAGCGATAACCTTCAACAGACTTCTTTTGATCCATCGACAAGTGTAAACCATTCTTCACTGCAATAAAGAAGAGCAAATGTCTACTTTGGACCGATGAATGTGAAGAAACATTCACTAAACTCAAGGAATACCTTTCCAAACCCTATTGATGTCTAAACCAATCGACGGAGAAGACCTGTACTTATACTTGGCATATCTGAATGTGCGGTAAGCACAACTTTGATTCGAAAAAACTCGAGGGAGCAAAAACGGTGTAATACATATCAAAAACTTTTCTTGAACCAGATAGAGTATCAGAAAATGGAAAAACTCATCCTGGCACTAGTAATGGTAGCCAGAAAACTTCAACCATATTTATACTATTTCAGAGTAATCTATATGACAGAGTATCCGCTAAGTTCTATCTTGCATAACCCCGACTCCTTATCTAGAGTCACCAAATAAGCTATCAAACTAGGGTAACATAAGATAACCTATCGACCCAGGGCATTAATCAAGACTCAAGCACTAGCAAACTTTGTAGTCGAATTCATGCCAGCAACTCAAAGTACCACAGATGCAACAAAATACCAAGGCTACCCAAAAAATGCACTCTTTTAGAAGTTTTACGTAGACGGGTCATCTAACATACACGAGGCTGAAGCAAGGATAGTTTTGCAAACACTGGACGAACCTATACTCAATCATGCTTTGAAACTTGGGTTCAAAGCAAGCAACAACGAAGTGGAATACAAAGCTCTCCTAACAGGGCTCAAAGTCGCAGAAGAACTCTAGGTGAAAAAATTGCTAATAAATTTTGACTTGATGCTTATAGATAATCAAGCTACAAGGGATTACGCCACCTACAATCCCACTCTAGGGCTCTACCTGGACAAAGTTAAAACATTACTCAAGAAGTTTGAAAATATGAAATCAAACATATCCCTAGAAGAGAGAATAGCCACGCCGACGCGCTCGCTAGGATAACTTTAAACGTAGATTACTCCCTCCAATGAGCAATCCTCTTCAATTATCTAGAAGTCCCTTATATCCATGAGATTGAACCTAAGGTAGTTGTCATTGTTGACGCTTGAGAGAATTGGACAGACAAAATCATCGACTACATACGAAATGAAAAACTACCAGAAGTCCATGACATGGCTAGAATGATAATCCAAAAGGCGTTAAGATATATCGTTGTTGGAACCAAATTCATTCACATCTGCAGACGGAGGCAAACACCCAGTCGTACTAGCTCATGATCACTAATGAGGGGAATGCAGTTGATTTGGAGGGTGTGGTTGAATTCGGGAATGACTGTCTATATATCTCCAGGAAAGAGAATCAAATCAAGGGTGTAGTTCTATGAATGAATGGTGTGAACCATCCTTGATGAATAGCCTATAGTGGGGTGTTGGGAGATGAGTTTTCCATGGACATGTCTACATATAGACGACAGTGTAAGGGCCTCTTCTAGGCGTCGAGAGAATATGTGTGTTTAAGCATGAGAGAGATAAGTTGATGGAAAGATGTATATGGTAGTCTTGTAGAGAATAAAGTGATCATTTATGAGAGAGATCGATGTCCTGCTTAGAGAGAATTAGATGTCCCCCTGATAAATACCCATGCTAGTGTATTTATAGGGATCTTAAGAGTTCTTGTAGGGAAAGTAATCTTCATCAAATCGGGAGACTATCTAAGAGGAAATCTAGGATAAGATACCCAATCTTGCTAGATTATGATTATATTGCCTAATCCCTAAGATATCCTATTTTGACTTTAACTAGGGTTTCCTTTACTTGGGAGACAAGTAATATCTTTAATAGGCCAAATCTTATCCTATCATACTACAATCTATAGGCTTCGGGGATTCCGATCATTCTCTCCATATGTCATGAACCCAGAAAATCATGGTCCCACAATTACCCCTAACTATGCTCCTAAGAATGTGCTTTGCTTCGAAGATGGATAGTTACCAACATACCATGAGTGAATAATCCTATAATAACTTCTTAAGAATGGCTTTCAATGTTCTTGTTGATTTGAGGCCAGCTAAGACTAGCTAATCTTGCTTGCTTGTCTTTTTAAAGGCTTGATTTTTCAGACTTCTGAACCATATTGTAAACCCCTGGTCGAAGTTTCAGATGCATATCTAGAAAGGTGAATGAGAGGCGGATTGCGCCTATATATTCCTGGAAGGACTTAGATGCCTTAGGAATATTCTTCTAAGTTTATTTTACTTAAGTCATTAAGCCTGGTAGAGTAAAATACTTGGACTTTTCATTTCTTTGCTTCCTAATCGCGGAATATAGTTTAATCCGTCAATCTTTCCAAAGTAAGCTAACTTCAAAGTGTAGAGTACTGAGGTGAAACATAAGTAAGCTTATGGGCTCGGTATAGAGTTCATCAAAACCCCCTTGGTGACGTTGATTTGGAAAAACGTCACCTCCCAAACTTAGTGTTTATAAAGATTCCCATCGCGATATTCGAAGTACCATCTTACTCTGGTACCAGTAATTAAATATTAAACCCATAGAAAACATTTTGCCCCAGACTTGTGAGAATGCATTGATCGAATTAATGGATGAAAAAGTGTCAAAACATACCCGGAATGACCTACAAAGTCTGACATGTTGGAGTTATCTTGTTTGTTGATTTCGTTTGTTCTTTCACCTTGGCCCCATTCAAGGCCAAATGATTTTAATAGTACAATATGTAACCAAGAAGGGATTTTCTCCTTAGTCTGAATTGTTGATTCATCCCTAGTGAATCTTAGACAAAAGTTTGTTGGGGACTTGTTCGTCTACATGTGGGTCGAAAACACTGTTTGAATCTTTTTTTTAGACCCTATGAGTTGGACTTGAGCTTTTCTGATCGGACTACACTTAGCTAGCTTAGCTAAGGCACTTTCGTGTATCAAAGCTCTGTTAGAATAAAATTCCTCTTGAGGATTTCCTAGTCTGGATGCCTCATTCAAACTTACTGACATACGATGTCGCAGAACATAGCTGGCTTAGTACAGTGGTTCGGGATAGAAGTAGTCGTACTCGGATCAAAGTTCAGAGCCACCCTTGGATGATTTTTGGACCGCCCTTTAGACTATTCCCTTGAATGGCATAGAGCCCAAGTTTGAATGTTATGACCCACAACCTTACTGGTTGCATAAACTTTCCGAAGGTCATATGGTGCATTGGACTTCCAGGTCAGGGCGTCATATGCCCATGCCTAAAGCCTGCCAATTGTAACCATGCTTATTACCGCTTAAGCCTCTCAAGTTGCTAAATGTTCTAGACGAGATGGGCTTAACAGATACTTTTTTGACCATTTTGAATTTTTATAGTTGCCTTCGTGCGAAGTTTCAAAGTTCTTTGTAGTTCTGGAATTTAGGGTATTCTATGTACCACAATGAATGGTGTAAGAAAGAACGAACAATAGCTTACGAGGATCTGAAAAGATCATTCCGAGCTTTGGGTCTTCTATCCTGGACATGCATTTATTCGTGTATATAATAAAAAAGAAGTACTTATCTTTTGGAATGATACCATGGTTTAGGCCAAGGCTGTTCATTGGTTGGATGGGCCTTCAAGTTGTACTGCTCATTTGTCTTTGATGATGTCTTTGAGAATTCTAGAGGATATCTAGGGATAGATAGTGTCCTTTTGGAAATGTGATTACTTGCGCCGCACGCTAATTCCTAGATTGTAGAAACTCCAAGGCTTATAGGATTTGATTGAGTCTGTATCTAGATCAGAGTGCGTGTCTTGCAGAACAAGCATGGTCATTCAGTAGAGTCACAAGGACTCTAACTATTGCTCAAAGCTAGTGAGTCCATGACTAGACTATGAAGGTGTTTTTTACTTCGACCCGCTTTACTCTGAGTGGTTTCAGAGTGAGGCAGAGTCGTTTGCCGTTCAGAATTCTTTAAGTGTGGGAAGTTGGATGAATCCTGCCATGTAGTGTAGGAGTCATTCGTATTCATGAAATTTTTCTTCTTACTCCGTATGGTATGCCCCTTATCCTTTTCCATTACAAGCTAGTAGTGGAGGAGGACAAATGTGGAGTTGTCATGCAATGCTTTGTGGGTGACCTTCAGTTTTTGCTTGTTAAAGCAGACTTGAATTGATTGGAACCTTTAGGTTAACTGCTGACTTGATCATGACTATGTGCATCCTGAACTCGTAGGGCATGCAGCACATTGTACATCATTTGATATGAATTTTGGAGGAAGAACTTGAGGAATCCCACATAAAATTTCAGCATGCGCTATGACTGGTAAAATGACAATAACGTCTTCTATGTAACTCGGAATTAAGTTCCGAAATTTTTTACAGAAAGCTGTCTTTCCTATCTTTGCAATGACATGTGGTAGGAGGCCCATTTTTCTTCTAGTAGGTACAGTTTAATTGGGAAGTTGTCTGTGCTGCTGCAACGTCCTTCTTGTGCTGGCTTGTTGTTCAGCTGATTTGTGTGCTAGATTTGAGATCATTTTTCTTCTAGAAAATTTTGGAAAAATAAGAATATTGTAGCTCGGCCTCTTATCTTTCTAGAATATGTGGCATGTCAGGGGAAAAATTAGGAAGGCCTTGAAATCTTCATTCTCCCATAGCTGCGCAGTTTTAACTGGAATGCAACTTTGACTGCCTTCGTATGTAAAACTAGAAAGGTTGGCTTTGTAGACAATTCTAAAACTTTGACATAACAATATTGGGCGTCTTGGTTTTTGTTTCCAACTCACTTTATGTCGAGATTCATTTGGGAAGTCGGCTTTTCATTGAAAATCATTCAAGTGCATAAAATGGGTTTTAGGCACGATTACATTGCCCCTAGAGCTTTGCGCTAACACTTTCCCCCTGTCAGAGCATTGATGGACTCAAACTAAGTCTCATGTAGATGAGAGGTCCATAAGTCAAACTTACAATAATGTGTTGGTCCACACGGAGCCAATTCTACCTTCGCTTCCTGGCTTGAAATCTCTTCTTTCTAAGTCTTTTTGTAATTCTTTGTGTTGTAGCAGGATCGCTATGTTGTGTTGTCGAACCATCATGATTCATATTCAAGTTTGGAACTCTAATGAAACTCGAGATCTAGTTCCAGAGTTGAACTTTTATGCCATTTCTAAGGGTGACTTGCCCCCAATTTACTTCTCCTCATCTTGAGACTTTACCATGTTCGTCAGAGAGCTTGTGTTGTTGTCGGAGTTACTGGCTCAACCAGAATAGAGTAAGACTAAGTTTGTCAAACACCATAAGATGTGACAGGAATAAGGGATAGGTAATTAGCACATACCCCATTTGAAAAAATGGTAACAAATAGTTAGGTTGAGCTTTTTGTTTCATGGTAAAGTGATTTAAACTTTTCGAAGTAATAGGATATTAGAACAAAATAAATAAAGGTATTAGAAACCCTCATTTTTTGTGTTTTTTTCTCAGAAAAGCCAGGCCTTGTGACAAACTCTTCTTCACATCATATGGTGTTGGCGCTCGTGATTATTCAATCAATCATGAAGTAATTGTGATCGTCATCCTTGTTTCTGTTGTCGCTCGTGGATAGGAACTTTACCAACGAATCAGTATCCATGCGATCCCCACGGGTCTCCTTTTAAAGCTTAAGATGTTCTCAACATATCTTCAGAAGGAGCCTTCCCCTAAATATACCATCTTGACCTTCAAAATACCCAAAACGTCTAGAAATGTCAACCTCGGAAAGTTGCACACTAGGCGTTCTTTTCTTTGCCCTGGTTAAATGGCTTGGAATTAAATTCTAAAATTTTGGCACAATTATCTTGAAAGACTTCTGAATCTACTTTAATTGAAATTACTCCAAAATTTCTTCGTTTGATCCTTTTTTTCCCAAAGTAGATTTGCATGTGATAGAGTGATTTGGAAGAGGGAATATAAGTTTTCTCTCAATGAAAGCACCAATTATTGGAACCAAATTCACTCACACATCTATTGACGAAGGCAAGAACGCAGTTGGACTAACCCATGATCACCAATGAGGCAAGAATAGGAATGATTTTTGTTTGGGGGAGGGGGTGGGGTGTGGTTGAATCCGAGAAATATTGCCTACATATCTCTGGGAAAGAGAATCAAACCACAAGTGTAGTTCTACGAAAGAATGATGTGAACCATCCTTCACGAATAGCCTATGGTGGGGCATTAGGAGATGAGTTCTCCATGGACGTGTCTACGCATAGACGACGGGTAAGGGCCTCTTCTATGCATCAAGAAAATATGTGTGTTTAAGTCTGAGAGAGAGATAGGTTGATGGAGAGATGTATATAGTAGTCTTGTAGAGAATAAAGTGGTCGTTTTTTAGAGAGATTGGTGTCTAGAAAGAATTAGATGTCCTCTAGATAAATACCCAAGCTAGTGTAGTTATTGGGATCTTAAGAGTTCTTGTAGGGCAAATAATCTTCATCAAATTGGGAGACTATCTAAGAGAAAATCTAGGATAAGATACCCAATCTTGCTCGGCTTATGATTATATTGCCTAATCCTTAAGATATCTTATTTTGACTCTAACTAGGGTTTTCTTTACTTGGGAGACAAGTAATATCTTTAATAAGCCTAAGCCTATGGGCTTTGGGGATTCCGATCATTCTCTCAACATGTCACGGGCTTAGAAAATCATGGTCTCATAACTGTCATCTATGAAAAGCTCTATAAACGTTCCTACTCTGGACCTCATACCTTGTGTGTCCCACTGGAGATTGGCTTGCAAATTCTAAGTGACATCTATTCCAAGGTCTGCAACAATCATGCCGGATGAAGATCATTGACCAAAAAAGTAATAACTGCAGGTTACTATTGGCCCACCATACGACAAGATGCAATTAGTTGCGCCCAAAGTTGCGACAAATATCAAAGGTATGCTCATATGAACCATCAACATGTGAAAGAACTCAATACTCTGACAAATTTATGGCCTTTCATGCAATGGGGGATCAATTTAGTAGAACCCCTTTAAGAACGCCCGAAGAAACAGACAATACTTGATAGTGGCAACAGACAATTTTTCAAAAAGGATAAAAGCAGAGCCCTTAGCAAGAATCACAACTGTGGTCGTCAAGTCTTCCATTTGGAAGAACATCATTTGCAGATTCTAAATTTCCCACACCATACTAACCAATAATGGGTTATAGTTCACCAGCTTCAAAGTCACAGACTGGTACAAAGAACTTGGGATCTGTCACCTTACCTTTACTCTAAGATATCCACAAGGTAATGGACAGGCAGAAGCTTCAAATAAAAATGTTTGAAGAAAAGACTAGAAGAAAAGAAAAGCAAGTGGTCAAAAGAGCTGTTTGGAGTCCAATAAGATACTGCACGACAATCCGAAAAGCCACGGGAGAAATACCACTTTCTATGGCTTACAGAACAAAGGTCATCATCCCAGTTCAAGTCACAGCTATGCCAAATTTGCATACCAAAAGGCAAACCATCCTGGAAAAAATATTGGGATTTTGAAAAGTGATCTCAACTTCACGGATGAGCATCGAGAATGCACTCAAGTTTGACCAGCAACCTACCAGCAATAAATCTGGTCGTATTACAACAAAAGCGTCAAATCCAGGATATTGCAAGCCAGGGAAATGGTCCTAAGAGAAGTTTTTGAGAATACTAATATCCCAGGGGAAGGCAAACTTGGAGCGAACTAGGAAGGACCATACAAGATCGCCAGAGTAGGGGCACCAGAATCTATCACCTAGAGCATATGGACGGAACCCCGATCACCAAGAAATGGGACATTGTCAAGCTCAGAAAATATTTTCATAAGCGCACCACATGAACTGTGGTTTGATTCCCTCCAAGGGATATGTCTACAGTCATCTCCAGACTTAATCGCAACGCCACCATCTGTGTGAAGACAAGTCTATGAAGAACTCATCTCCTCACACCACACCATAGGCTTATTGTCTAAATTGATCCCTGGTGTAATTTTTACATCATATAATCTTTTTCTTAAAACTACACCAGTGATTTGATTCTCCATCCTGAAGATATATACGCAATACTTTTCCAATTCAATCACACCTTTTTATCAATCTAATTCTACTTTGAATCATGAATAAAGAAAAGTTATTCGTCATAAATATTTGTTCTTTCTTTTCCTTGTGATGCAGGAGAGTAGCCTACTCATTTCAAACAGGGCACCAACTTTGAAAAACTTCTCATGAATGCAAATCTAAAAAGTTCAAAGTAAAACTATCAAAGCAATTTTCCTTAGCCCAATCCATCTTGAATGGTTAGCAGCTTAGGTGACTCAAACCATAATAAGCGTGGTAACGGTTGGCGAGCTACAGGCACGGCCACATGACGCCCTGACCTGGAAGTCCAATGCACCATCCAGCCTCTGGAAAGTTTATGTAACCAGCAAGGTTGTCTGTTATAATATTCAAACTTAGGCTCTACGCCATTCAAGGGAATAGTCGAAAGGGCGATCTAGAAATCATCTAAGGGTGGCTCTGAACTCTAACCCCGAGTACGACTACTTCTTTCCTGGACCAACATACTAAGTCAAATATGCTCTACACAAGGTTCTAAAAGACGCTATGTACTAGGCGAGCGACGAGCTGGGGCCTAGCGCCTATGCAGCTAGGCATGGGGCGTAGGTGGGTTCAAGTAAATTTATTATATATTGTATAAATAAGTGTCCATTTATACTTAAAAAATACATAATTTTATACATAAATTACAAAATAAAATGACATATAGATTATAAAGTATTAAAACATATTAAAACCACGAAAACATGCATATAATAAGTATTCATCCAAGTATTCAACAAGTCTCTTACATTTTATTGAAAAAATAAAATGCAAAATGATAGTTATCGATTTTCTATCTAAGTGAGAGTTGCGACCTAGGCGGGCTAGGCAGATTCCTAAACAGGTTTGGCACACAATCTTAATTTTCAAACATCTAAGGACAAATTGGGGCAGTGGCCAGCCACCTAGTGCCTAGGTAGGGCCTAGGTGGTGCTAGACGGGGATTTTTAGAACAATGGCTCAGCAGCACCATGTGTTAGTAAGTTTGACGAGGGTATCCAAACTAGCCAATCCCCATTAGGAATTTATTCCAACAAAGCTTCGATAAGTAGAATGCTTTGGGTTAGTTAATCCGAGTAGTCTAATTGGAAACACTCAAGTCCGACGCATAGCGTTTGACAAAAAGATTCAAAAAGTATTTCTGACAGACATGCCGACGACCATGTTTCCAAAGAACTTTCATATAAGATTCACTGGAAACAGACGTGCAATCCAGTCTAGGAAGAAAAATCCCTTACTACATTGCAATTGTCGAAACCCTTAGCCTAAAAACATGGGAATGATATAAAAGGTTTTGCTAACTTATCTCCGGCAATTACCAAGGGGGTTTAGGAGGGAATGTTTTTTCGAGCCTACATTACCAAGGGGGTTTCTTAAAACTTTGTCCCGGGCCCACAAATTTATTTACATTTTGCTCTGTTACTTATTTTATTTCTTGAAGTTCGTTTTCTTTGGAAACATTTATCGGATTGGAAATTCATTATGCTGAGCTGAAAGATACACAAGACAGGAAGATTCTCACACAAACGATTGATTATTATCAAAGTTATAAAGAAGATCATACTAGTACAATAGTTTGGGGAGAAGAGCTATCACCCTTAGCAAAAGAGAAATTTTAAAGGTAGAACAACATATCGGATTGGAATCATTGGTCTTAGAGAAAATACCACCATCATCACGCTGCGCCAACATTGAGGGCAAGTATTCAGATAGAGATCTGCCACCGTCATCGTCTTAGAATGCCAAAGCATCCCATCATCCTCGAGTGAATCGAACACCGGTGTAAATTCTGCATAAGGTGTCCAATGAAGGAGAAGGTTATAGGGAACTCTAGTGCAATTCCAAACACTCAAGCCACATGATGCCACATGGGTGAGTGTTTGAACGAAGGGTTGTCACTATCACCGTCAGCAAACATCAAATGTGGAAAAAAGCGGTGACAAAGACCCTTTAGTGGATCTTCACACTTCGTGCAGATCCTACCCTTCCTCGAAGCCCACATGGAGAGCCTTACGAAGGGATAAATGTCATAGAACGAGTTGTAAGAAGTGTGGAATATAATAGGGCAAGTTACAGGAAATAGGTAAACATTTTTAAGAACACGTAGGGGTTTATTGTGTGCAGCATAATTTTCTGGGATTGAAGTTTTCTTCATCAAAGAACCAAGAAGAAGACTATGGTTAAGAAAAAAAAAAAAAAAAAGAAGTCATGGCACAAATGAGGAAGAAATAAAGAAAACTGTGATTTGAGAGGGCTATATAAAGGAAAACCAGGAAAAGATCTCACCATTGAAGATAAAGAGATGTCATCCTACACCCACGTGGACAAGAATCAAGACCAATCAATGAGATGCAAAACGGAGGCGTGCATTATCATGATGGTTAATTTTAGATGAATGCATGAAGGAAATCAAGAACGATTCAACTGGCTCAATTTAATGAGCCAGACCAAATTTCAAGAATTTGAAAACCAATTGGTACGTATTCCAGCTTACTTCGAAAGGCATGGTCTTTGGATAACAATCCATCCTCAAAGGGAACAAGTTGCCTCTTAGACGAATAGTTAGGAATAATTATGAGGCCATGATTTTTCAAGGCCGAAGTAAGGCTAATCCGAATATAGTTAGCTCAGAAGGTCGGTCATTGACTCACCAGCTCTGGGCGAAGCTGTATCAGACAGAGTATCAGTGACACCATAACTCTACTATGGGCTTGTTCCATAAGACATGGGATCTGATTTGGACATGCACACAACCAGATCCTATAAGTCTTGGAGTTCCCACAATCTAGGAATTAACATGATGCGCAAGTAATCACAACTCCGAAGAGGAAGCAATATCTACTTCTAGATATCCTCCTGGATTCTCCTAGCATAGAATAAGGATTTTATCCTAAAAAGGCCTTTCTACCCCCACGGTATAATTAAATATACCCATCTAGGGTTCATTTATGGTAACACAATCTAAATGCTTGTATTTTCTTACCCATTGCTTGAGTCTAAAATTATTCACTAACTTGACCGTCGGAGAGCCTTTGGCTGACACAAACCCCCCTAAGCTTGATCTCGATTGTTTCACTATTTTGCAGATTACTTGAATTTGTGCTCAACCACCATTCACGGAGGTGCGCAAATTTGGTTCCAACAGGGAGCTTTCTGAATCTTTTGAGTGTTCGAGAGTACGAGAGTTTGAGCGTATGGGTGTGAGGATGTGTCACTCTTGATTATTCGTCCAATTTTGATGAGTCACTTTTCATGTGTACAATTTGTTAGACACACAATGCATGCCATATAAGCCCTTGCATATTGAGATTTTAACATGTTGGTAAACATTTACTTCACCGAAAATTTGATATCCACTAACCAATTTGTCTTTGGTCAAGCGGTATTTGTCTTTAGTTGATTGGGGAATTCTCAACTCCAACTCACATGAATGATAATGACGATAAATATTTCATGAAGTTGAAACCTAGTTATGAACTTATGGTTAGCTCGGTTGCAGTGACGTAGCTTTGTTATTACTGACCCATACTTGTAATCCATTTGTACATCAAATATATAAGGATTAATCACTCGTGTTACTTGTTAAACTTCAAAGTATGTTACTAATAGCTTAGTCGAGTTAAAGCAAATTATAGCCAAAGACCGAGAGATGATTTGGATCCTTAATGCAACTCCCCATAATATCTAATGGGTAATTAATGTTTACATGCCAAGAGCTAGTGTTCTAAAACGCAGCCTAGGCAACCGCCTAGGCGCTGGGCTTTGGTTCGCCGCCATGATTAAACCAAAATCGTTGAAGAAATCGGAAAGGGTATTAGGTGGTGCCTAGACGAGCGCTGTGCAGGGGAGGCGGCCTCGGCAACCGCCTAGGCGACTTTGATGGTAAGTCAATTATAATGTCGTTCTTCTGCTGTGGTAATGAGGTTGGACGACTGAGCGACCATCCCAACATTTCGATCTGCAATTGCAGAGAAAACGAAGTGAGACAATTTTGCTGGGATGAGAGCGATAAACATCGATTTGCAATTAAAGAGTAAAGATGTAAGACGAGATAGTGGATTTACAATTGCAAGGTAAAGAAGAGGGACGACTTGGTTGGGAAGAGAGAGAGAGAGAGAAAAAGGTATCTGAAATTGCAAAGAACCAAATGGGGCGGCTGAGCTTGGATAATTAGAGTTAGGGTTTTTTTTTTTTTTTCTTTTTTAAAGGGAGAGGAAGGTGAAGGAGCGACCCCAAGGTTGGGAGCCCAAAGTAAGCTGAAGGTCCAGCAGCACCTCATTGGCTCCAGCAGTCCATATCCTATCCCCCTTCGGGCTTAGCTACTAAGGGGTTTGCGGTTTGGCCCTCCCCACTGAGTTTCTGTAAAAACTAGGGAATAAAATTTGTTTTTTTATTAATAAGAAAACAAGGCCCAATTCATTTTTAATGAAAAGCAAAAGCCCAACAATGATTAAAATAAATGAGCTGACTAAATGTTACAAAATCAACATAAAAAATTCTAAAATTTTACACATATACTTAAATCTGCCTCAGCCGCCTATGCACCTGTTTAGGCCTTGCCTAACTGCCTAGGCGCTAGACCCCAACCAGCCGCCCAATTAACGCCTAGCGTTTTATAGAACCTTGCCTAAAGCTATAAAACCCCACAAGTTTTAGGGTTTAAGGATATCAATGGAGTAAATATTAAAAACCGGTCCTCTGATTTGACTCCTTTACCCCTTCCCCATGATTGATTGCCATGAAGATAACAACTATACCTAAAACGACAGGCCCTGTATTGCATGCGTACACCAAGAACTGGAAAAAGCAGTTAAGACTCGCACCCTCCCATGTCCTTAGGTACAAATAATTTTGGGGACCAGCGAACCATATTGGAGCTGTTGCTATTCACCAGCTCCAAATATACATAGCCGTATACAGTCAAATTTTTTTTTCATTTCAAAGATTCTACTGCTCCCCAACAGTCTCGTTTCAGATTTTCTATCTCCTTTCAAAACTCGGTTAATTTGATTAAAGAAATGATCTTATTTTAACCCCACACACACGCACTATTTGCTTACTGCAACTTGTGAACAGTAAAGCATGCATCACTTTCTTTGTTTATTTAAAAACTGCACCTGCAGAGATAATTTGGTGGAAAAGGTAAAAGCATTTTTATAGTTCTTGGTTGGCGGGAAAACATCCCTTTCTGAAGATAGTCCTTTATTTTAAAAAAGTTTTTTCCTGCTGGGCCCAAGAACTGTTGGGGAACTGCTTCTTTGATGATTTTTTTTTTTTTTTTTTTTTTTTACTTAAAAATATATGGATATTGAGCATCCAGTCAAAATATAGGCTGACCAAACAAATATTAGTGTAACCCGGTGGCCTCACGTACTCCACCTTTGATTATTCCCCTTGGGCTTTGGCTAGTAAAAGCTAGGGTTTCCCAACAAATCTTGACCAAACAATTTGTCATGATTTTATGAGCAGGATAAGATGAACTTTTCACTAAACCAAGTAATTTTGTTTTCTTTTTAAAAAGGAATCAACTAGTGGATTCATCATAGTAGTCCACTCTTTCAAGGATAGAAAAGATTAATAGAGATATTTTAGCCTCGCTTGGCCCACCATTGTGTGATTACTAGCACTAATAATCAAACTCAGGACGTACCGTGTGAAATACGGGCCTGAAATTTATTCCCAACACTAGGTCACCCCCTGTTGGTTACTAAACCAAGTAATTCATACGCACAAGTATAATAATGAAAATGAACCTAGTGTAAATAAGATATTATTGTTTGAAGGACTACAATGTAATTGTATAAATATATTTATTTATTTGTTCAATATGAAGCACCAAAGGATCGATATATACGACTATAATCCACCAAGCTTATGTAACCAACATCTTGTCTGCTAAGTGACAGTAGCTTATGAACATGATTTATTTCTCTCTTTACAAACCGATATTAAGAAAGGACCACAAGTTTACATATACATATAAATATATATGCATGCTAAAATATTCTATATTTTCAATGTGGAAACATGTGGGATGTGACACAATTTGTGATCCTAATATTCATGTATAGACATTTCAACATGTGTTAGTTCAACTGATATACTATAACCGATGTATAACTTGCACTTATTTTCTATTACTTCTTGCCAGGGCAAATCCTTTTCTTTATTAACAAGCGTGAGCAATTTGATTCATTCATATGGTGATTTCATAAGGCCTCCGGCCGATTGACGCTAAAAACATATAAATATAAATCCATAGTTATTCAAGATTGACTCCTAATTAGTGTGTGACTGGGTTCCATATATATCCTATTCGGCTAAACCTAAGATGACATTATCTAATAAGTAAAGCCTTAATTATTCAATAATCTCTAAGCAATATGATAAAAGGCTACCTAATACTAATGGCCGCCTAATCATCAATATGCTACTAAACAATTTGTCCATTTCTAACTGCTTGTTATGTTGGATCTATGTACTTGACTTGTTTTTCTTTTGTTGTCTGTGTATATATATAAGGTTCAGTTATACTTAGCACTTCTCCTAATTGATGCGGTAATAGTTTGGTTTATGTTTTTTAAAGATTGACATAAACAATCCTAAAGTTATGAGTTCTTATAATTGATAAACAATCCTAAAGTTACAAGTTCATATAATGGGTTCTGGTAGGGTATTGGAAGAACAACTTCTTTTGTACTTGATATCTTGGACGTAGATGCAGCTGTCTTCAAAGCTTAAAGGCCACTAATGGAGATTGAGAAAGTATTAAAGGCCACTAATGGAGATTGAGAAAGTATATTAGTTTAAAGAGGTTGGTGACATGGGGTTGGGGTGGTTCATGGTTGGTCTGGTAACATCTTTGTTTTTTTTTTTTTTTTTGGAAGACTGGTAACATCTTTCTAGAAAGCTTTTTGTACATCAACTCATATGTACTAACAGTATCATGCCTTCTGCTCCAAATTCACTCGTGTCCAGTTACTTATGCTCATTGATTATTGTTTGATACAAGAATATGAATTATGAGAAGTAATTAAACAGTTTCATGTTAATTGTTTCCCGGAACATGTTTAAAACATGTAATTTATATCGATTAAACTTCATGTTTATATGCAGTCATAGAACCAAATAATAAAACAGTAGCAGCAGATCGATTGTAGGTTTCAACTCTCATTTTTCAGAAGTGTAATTACCTACGGTAGTCACTTATAAGTATCAAATTATCAACTAATTAAATAACTACTACGTTTACTTGTGTTTCCCCATAGGTTTCCCACTTATCATTAATGTATGTTCACTGTACAAATATCATAATAAGAACCGTACATTTTTTATTTATTATTATCTAAAGATCACCTCTGTGAACAATTAAAAAAAAAAATCATTTAATTTCAAGTTCGTTTAACTATCATATGGGAAAACACTAAGTATTATCTTTTTCATTTTACCATGGGAGGCATATGCTGAAGAATAACATGTAATTCATTATTTAATGATTTTCCCCTTAATTCATTTGGATTTATTTATATATAAAGGAGTTTCCAATTTATTTTTATCGATTGATTTTGGCGTGTACTAAATAACACAAATGATGATCTATTTATTATCAATTGAATAATTATTTTTGAAACTTAATCAAAGCATGTCTATATCTTTCATCTTGACTAATGTTGTATGGTTTATTGTTGTCACAAGGCCTAACATTTTACTTTACAATATTACGCATGCAATATTGTCTCTATTAAATGCTGCAAGTCTTGAAAACAACATTATATTGCAGAAGATGTCATCCGGTTTCTATATTTAATATATTCAAAATTGAGACACTTATTACAGGTCAAGCATCAACATATTTAATAACTTCTCTTGAGCAATGTCCAACATTTAGGTTGCCATAACTTACAAAGTTCCAATTGAGTCCACACTTAAAACCAAAGTTAATTTTATTTTACAGATGCCAAAATTGCTACATAAACATATAACAGTAAAAAATTGGTAATAAATTCTCTCCAACCGAGCCTTTAATTTCTTATGTGGAGTAGAGACAATTGAAGGCAAAGCCATCTGGCGTCAAAGTTGACAAGTGTTGTCCAATGAATTTAATAATTTTTTAATAGGTGTAATGCAATTTAATCATAATAAATGTTTGTTGTGTGTTTCAAGTATTTGATTGGTTGCCTCAATAATTGGACATCACAAAGAGATGAAAAAAAAAAATTCTAGAATGACATTATTATTTAATGACACACCCCGACCCGAATTGTCCACTAGGACTTCGAATCAAGTTGTGTTGGCCGACACCTGGAAAGTGATGAAGCCATAAAGTATAGTGATGTGGAATATGTGAATAAATTTAAACCTAAAAATGCCTAAATATGAGAGTGCGTTGTGAGCGAAAATGAACCCATTTCACACGTGACGTCAGAGCATAAGTAAAGTACAATAGAGTGGATTGAAAATCATACATTCGAAGGTAATCTTCAATACCAAGATTTGCCATGAATCATCGTCGATACGAAAACTCTGCTACTGGAACCTGGAGGGATAAAAAACAAGAGTGAGTGGGCCTGAAAATAACGCTTTAATAAAGACCTTCTAAACGTTATAAGCCCTCGCTGTAATACCTGTATAGTTTTCAGGAAATCATACTTCGTATAAGTATGAAATCAAATGTAAATCAACAGTAAATCCAGGAATATTCTAAATCACTACATATCAGCAGCAGTATATAAAAAATCAGGTGCTCATCAATCTATGATAACACACGAGTCGAAGTTGCCTAACGCAACATGTATGATTCATAAATCAATTTATGATAACACATGAGTCGGAGTTGTCTAATGCAACCTGTACGACAGTGTCGGAGTTGCCTATCGCAACATGTACAACAATTTCGGAGTTGTCTATTATTGCAACCTGTACGACAGTGTCAGAGTTGCCTATTATTGCAACATGTACGACAGTGTCAAAGTTGCATAAAGCATAAATATAGTCAAGCCATAACTCAATCATTTCAAATAACACCATAAACTCCCCTGAACTTACCTACGCGTCTCGTGTTCACCTTAGCACCTCTAAGCATTCATAACAATTATATGCAGGTAATATGCATATGGATATGTCATGATGCAATCTAAAACTCAACCATATCATAGTATTTTAAAATATATATTTACATGGCATAAAACGCATAAATCAATTTTAAAAGCATTTGTGGAACTATCAATCATATATATATACTATAAAAAGGAAAAGACCCACTCACCTGAGGTATACGCCACGACTACCTAGCACGAATATCAAGACGTCACGAACGATCATCACCGGCCACGAAGTCCAAAAGTGGATGGAAGATGGTCAATTTTGCCCACAAAGACGGCGGGTGCCTAAAGCTTCTCAGCGTCGATTCGTCGTCTACGGTGGTCCAACGGGGTCAAGGTTGGTTTGGATTTTCTCCTGGATGATGAACTACAAAGCCCAAGTGGTGGCATCGCCCATCGCCTTGCTGATTCACCGGAAAATTGAAAAGAGTGGCTGGAGCACTGTTGATTTTCGCCAACTTTCGTGGCCTCAAACCGTCACATACTATGATTAATCAAGGTGGTTCTTGAGTGGATTTTGCAGAGGGGAATGAGAGCTTCAAGATAGTGGTGGTGGCATTGAAAAACTCCACCAAAGTTGGTCGGAATCGGGCTTGGAAAATGGGAGGTCGAACTGGGTTGTGTGGTGTGCACGGGTTGAAATGGAAGGGGATGAGGTTCTTCTCTCTCCTTCCTGATTGGCTGATCCCTCTCTCTCTAATTTCTGATTGGTCCTCCTTCTAACATATCTAATTGGTCACTTAAACAAAACAGCTGATTGGTCCCCTTATTCTTGCTTAAAATCTGATTGGTTTCTTTCCCACAAGGTGGGAGTTTAATTTATTTATAGCTAAACTTTAAATAACCAATTTCAAACGTCCGTAACTATACCATTATAATCCGGACTCACAAACAGTTTTCGCCTATGCGTTCGTGACAATGATTACTACGCAAATACTCCAAAAGAATGACTTGTACATCTCTCTAAAAAATGGCCAACGGAAGTCAAAATCCTTGCCTCTAGGGCATTTTCGTCAATTCACGCTTTTAAAATTTATAAAACGTAAAATTAGGGACTGGTTGTCACATTTAAGATATCGGGTGGAGCATAAAATTGTAGAAAATGCCAAATTGCCACATACATCAAATATCAGTATGATGTTTACATTTGACATCTCTTTTAGAGATGCTCTTAAATTTTTCAAGGAGAAGTCCCTTTGTAACAAAAAGAAAATAAATTGACCTTTTTAATATGTAAAATGCTTTAGGATTGGTACCAAATTATTTTCCAAACTGTTTTCCAAAAAAAAAAAAAAATTATTTTCCTAACTGTTCCTATAGAGTAAGAAAACTTTGTTTGAATTAGAATATAAACTTGAAATTTGTACGACAGTCATAATTTTAAACTGAATTTGGTGGCTATGTATTCTCCGGTTTAGATTTACAAACATAAAAATTGGAAATTTTTTGTAAAAAAAAAAAAACATAAAATCATAAATTCAACCTCAAACAGAGTTGGCTTAGAAGGCAAAAGAGGCATGTATTTTAGGCCTCACTTTAAACGAGGTCCGATAATTTTTCATATCCTTACCGATAATTTTTCATATTTGGTTTCTCGATTGGAAAACATTATTACCTTCTTTTTTTACCATTATTGTTGATTTGGACATTTTGACATCTCATTTATAGATGCTCTTATTCTACATGCAACTTAAAACTTTCCTCATTTATTGTATTCTCGACAAAAGAGAAGGAAAAATAAAAATTTTCTCTTGTTCTCCTAAATCTAATTTGGTGTGCCTGAGTTTCATATATATTGTTATGGAGATGATTGGTACGTTGGATTAGAATGTTTTTTAATTTCACTAGTTAATTTAAATAAAATAACATTGAAGTACTAAATTAGAAATGCTTGATTGCATTTTTGTCTTAGGCCTCAGTTTGTATATATTGGGGCAACTTTATTTCAAATTTCATCTAAACAATTTTTATTTTTCAATCCCATATAAGTAGGAGTTTAAAACAACCACCATATTTGCCACCACCATCAACACCACCACCACCACCACCACCACTCTTACCCCCCCCCCCCCCCCAAACCCCCCACCATCGCCACACCACCACCTTGCCATCACCGCAACCATCCCCCACCACCATCGTCGTTGCTGGCAACACCACCACCATCGTCATTGCTAGCACCACCACCATCTTGACATGACCTTGACCATGACCACCACCATTGTTAAATATTAGTTTTACTGTTTGGCTTCCCTTATCAAATCTTGTATCTGGTAGTACACATGCTCATAGTTTAGAATTAGGGTGAAATGCTAATCTGGAATTACTACTGGGGATTGAACTTGTCAAAGCACTAGCCATCTTCACTACAAAATGTTTGAATCATACGTCTGCATATGTATGCCAGGCTTATTTTTTGAGAATTCCTTTTGTCTAGTGTAGGTGTCTAGTCAGAAGTTTTGTCTGTTTTCCAGCTGTCTAGGCACGCAAAATAAGACAGCCCAAATGGGCCATCTGACACCTTTTTCCGTGCGTGGAACTTTCACCCTTGATCTGGGAAGGTTTCTTTGGCTTGTGACACATGTCTCCTTATTCCCATTGTCTGAAACATTCATCTCTTCCATTATAAAGGTTTTCAAGGTTTCATTTGTTCCTTGGTTAGGATTTTCATATTTTCACAAAAAAAAGTGCATTTTGCTTAGAGCTACGTTTTAAGCTTCTAAATCGAAACCCTAGCCATAAAACCAACTCATGCATAAACACCCAATCACTGCATATTAGGGTTGCATTGTTTTAATGGTTTTGCATTAACATTTTGGTCTAAACCTAAGTTTTCATATCCTTCATAGACCAATCTCTCGGATTCATGTTAGGTTCTTTTTCAACTGTTTGACTGAAAAACCTGATTGGTCAGTTGAATCCAAATCTCTTGTACAAATCATAAAATCATATCACATCATTGATCGTGTTGATCTTGGAGCCACAAGGTAATGAGCTCAGGAGGAGTTGCCACTTCGTGAAGACCGATGGAGTTCATCTCGTGTAAAGCAAGGTTGCACAAAGGTAAAGCTGCTCCATAGACAAGGATCTAGGAATTGAGCTTGTGTTGTATGAACCTTTGTTTACACTAGTGGGTTGGACTCAGTGAAGAGTCCTCGGTTTTTTAACCTAAAGGTGGGTTTTTCCAGCCAAAAACTTCCTTGTGTTCAATAATTTACAAAGCCTTAATTATAACCTTGTTGGAACTAAACATTATAGGGTTTCCTAGTATTGATACTTTATTAATCAAGTGAACTTAACTAAGACTAAAACTTAACTGAAGTTTTTGTTAAGTTTTAACCTTCTAAGTTTGTTTGATTTATATACTTGTGGGATTCTAACAATTTGTACTCAGTTGACTAGTACATTGGCTAGTCAATATAGTGGTTCCCCACAAGAGTGCAACCAAATGATCTGTTGCCGCTCCAAATTGTCTTTAATCTCATGCCTCTTACCAAAAGCTAAAGGCCAAAACTCTAATCAAGTTTTTTTGACTCATGTCCGTTGTTTTTATTTAATTTATTTAATAATTTGAAAAATAAAAATAAAAATGAACGTGTGAAAGTCACCTCCATTTGTACAAAATATTTCGAGCAAGGAAACGAAAATGCTTCTTGAATATTTACATCTAAATAAAAATATATAATAAAGTAACCCATGTAAGGACATAAAAGTAGAAAAATTAACGCTTTCGGGATAAAATTTGATAACTTTTGAGCACGGCATGGTTAACTACCCACATCACACATACTATTTTAACTTAACCATTTATTATTAGGTGTTGAGTTTTATCACAAAAGTTACCACTGATAATTAGTAATGAAACTTCCACGTATAAGGTATGTATTATTTTGTTATATTTTCAATATGGGACTCTATTCTCCAATAGAACTTTACTTGCTGCTACTGTATTAGCCTCGTTTTATGATTCTCTCGGGGAAGCTTATATGAGGGGTTTTAATTCGTAAGGTGTTGTAACCTTTTGTTTTCCCTTTCCTTTTTATGATATCCACAAAAAAAAAAGGGACTTATCCAATTGTTATTATATGTAAATTACAGTTTGATATGTACATATTAAAAAACTTCTTTTTTAATATCAACAAAGTTTTACTAGATATGTGTTGTATTATAATTCGTAAGTAAGAAAGAATGACTTCTTAACCACTGTTCTAAAACTAAACACATGTGAATCGATCATTTATTTAATAGAACTAATGAATCGTTACATGAAGGAGGCAAAATTATTTTTCCAAAAGACCCTTATCAACCTTCTATAAAAGCAAATTATCCCATGCATGGATAACCATCATTGCTACCGAGTCCCACAACACCCACACCCACACCCACAAAAACTGGACAACACTTCCTTGAAGTTTGAACCAACACATAAGAAACAGACATCCCTTGGCTCTGCCCCTCCTCTTCCTCTTTCTCCTTAAATTGAGAGAGGACTTCGGTCCCCTGTGTTTCTGCTTCTCACTTGAGAGCAGGCTCTGGCTGGAGATTTGTTGCTCAATTGCTCATTTGCTCTGCATATGAAAAAGTGCTTTTCACAGTTCAGAAATTTGCAGCAATGAAATACATTAGAACAAACAGCCTGAAAAGGCTCTTCTCCCTCAAATGGAGAAGTCTAGAGGAACCCACAAGCCCCAATGGCTCCAAAGGCGAAGAAAACAATGAAATCCTGAAGAATGTTGAAGCAAAAGAGCCTTCGCCAAGACCCACTTGGAAATGCTTCTCCTATGAAGAGATTTCTGATGCCACAAATGCTTTCAGCTCAGGTAGGTTTTTGCTTGTTTTCCTTCAAAAACTGTTTGATCCTCTCTGGGTTTTGTCTGGGTGATTGAAATTTGATATTTTTTCACATTTTGTGATGTGGGTTTTGGCAGACAATCTGGTTGGGAAAGGAGGGTATGCACAAGTGTACAGAGGAATTCTAGAAAATGGTGCGGAGATTGCAGTGAAGAGGCTCACAAAAGCTGTGACAGATGAGAGGAAAGAGAAGGAGTTCTTGAATGAGATTGGGACCATTGGACATGTCTGCCACCCAAATGTTCTGTCTCTTGTGGGTTGTTGTATTGACAATGGCCTTTATCTCATCTTCCATTTCTCCTCCAAAGGCTCTGTTGCTTCTCTTCTCCATGGTAAACATTCCACAATAATTTGTTTAGGGGAGCGATTTCTGCACACCCGCTTGCTTCTGGCCCTTGATTATTCTTTAAAAAGGCGTGCAGAAATCATTTTCCACCAAAGTAACAATCTAACAATCTTGTTTTGCTTATTGGGTTTTAATTTCTGGGTTATTTTCTTGAAACCGTGTTGTAGATGAGGATTTGCCGCCTATGGATTGGAAAACAAGGTACAAGATAGCTATTGGGACAGCAAGAGGCCTCCATTACTTGCACAAGGGCTGCCAGAGAAGGATAATTCACAGGGACATTAAGTCTACAAATATTCTATTGACTCTGGATTTGGAACCACAAGTACACATAGAACCATAGTCTCTTGCTCCTTTTCTTAATCAAGATTTGAGAATAATTTATTGCATTTGATGTTTTTAATGTTTGAAATGTTACAGATATCAGATTTTGGTCTGGCAAAATGGCTTCCATCTCAGTGGACTCATCATTCAATTGCTCCAATTGAAGGGACATTTGGGTACTCAATCTTAATAATTACAAGCTTTTATCCATCAAATCCAATGAATTATTAATAACTTTAATCCAGATTTCTAAATGATTACTTGTTTTTCATTTTTTGCCAGAACAAATGATTAATTGTTGATATTCTATATATTTTGCAGGCATTTAGCACCAGAGTACTACATGCATGGGATTGTGGATGAGAAAACCGATGTGTTTGCTTTTGGAGTAATTTTGTTAGAGCTCATCTCAGGGAGGAAACCAGTGGATGGGTCTCACCAAAGCTTACATAGCTGGGTAAGTAAATGGAAACCTTTTCAAATCTTATTATATGATTTAGTCTATTAATTATAAGTTAACATATTCCGCGGCTGGGAAGGACTTACATATACTCCTCGACATTTTAAGCTAACAATATATTATCATTTGTTTTAACATTACCACGACCACATACAATTATACTGCTCTTAGACGCTGTCTCGTGAAATGCATGCAAGTCTTTGTCCTATTATTTCTTAACGACTAATTGAAAATATATGTATTATATTTTGCAAATTGTTGTGGTTCGACTGGAATTTTAAATGTGTTTTCAACAGGCAAAACCAATTTTGAATATTGGGGAGATTGAAAGGCTAGTAGATCCAAGGCTGAGAGGGGCCTATGATGTTACACAGTTGAAAAGACTTGCCTTTGCGGGATCTATGTGCATTAGAGCATCTCCAACATGGCGCCCTTCTATGACCGAGGTACCTATTTATTTTACTTAAAATAAGCTCATGCGGTGCCTTAATATAACAACGTATTACATATTAATAAACTTATCATATATGAGTCTGACGTTTTCAACAAATGACAATGTCACACGATGGTAATTATATAAGAAAATCATATCTTTATAGATGTTTGTGTTTCAATAGTAAAATTCTGATTGACTAGTCACCTAAATAGCTGTTTTCACAAAAATTGAAATGTGGGGTTTGTTGAAAGCACTTGTGTTACATTCACAAAAAGATGCTTATAATTTAAAAGCACTTTTAATTATCAAAATCTTACACAAGTGCTTTGGTTATCTACATGAGCTAGCTACTTGGTTACAGTAGCCATACTTAATGGTTTAAAAATGGTATGTGGTTGTTTGTCTGTAATGACTTTCTGCATCATTTTTCACCAGTTATAACCAGAAACAAGAAACTAATTGTATTTAGCTCTCTCTTTGGGAGTTGGTATATGGCAGGCCGTTTGGTTTTTTTTTTTTTTTTTGTTTTTTTTGTTTTTTCACGCAATGGCTATTGTCCAACAAATGGTTCCTTCCCACCTAACCTTAATATTTATGCTAAAATAAAGATGTGATCACTCAATCATGCACCATGTTTAGGAAAAAAGATTAAGATCTGATCACCAAAATGATTGTGAGAGTGGGTCCTAATTTGTCTTTTTTTTTTTTTTAACCCATGTCAGCTTCGGTGATCCTTTTCATACAGCTATTGAATACATAGGCAAAAATGCACAATGTAAATCACAAATTCTTCATCTCATATCATTTCCCCTTGCATAAGTTCATGAGTTTAACATAGAACTATATTAAAATAATTGTACCATAATATACTCTTTCGGGTCTGTACACCCTTTTCTTTCTTCTGCACAGATCTTTTAATTCAGGGCATTTAAAATGAATAAATCAAAGGAGACATAATATACAGAAGTAAAAAAAGATGGACATAGAAAAAAGAGTGCAGAAATCATTTTCCAATCTAATTAGCGAGCTTTGTGAGTTTAGTATACTTGTTATGGTTTGTGTACGTAAAATATATCAACATGTAGTAACTTAATGTGCCACTATATTTGCAGGTATTGGAGGTGATGGAATCAGAAGGGGAAATAGACAAAGAGAGGTGGAAGATGGCAGAAGAAGAAGAAGTAGATGAGTTTTGGGGTTTTGAGGATTTAGAAAATGAATGCAACACTTCCTTCTCAATTTCACCACACGATTCCCCTTCAACAGGAAGTTGTTAATTACATGTAATAATTATGGTTTAAGAGCTAAAAAGAAAAGGGGTTGGGGACGAACTTTATGTCAATTATTATTATTATATGTGACTTCCTAACCTCAATTTTTATCAACGTGTACATATAAATAGGTTTACACATGTTTGGTACATGCAGACCATTTTCCATATATACCTTGTGAGAAACAATGAAATCTCATTGTCATAATTAAATAGGTAAATGGTTTTAGATTGAATTGAATTTTTGAAAAGATGATATATGAATTGAGATTTACAAAATAGACGATTCAAGTCGCTGAAGTACAATATGAATTAAATCTTACAATTAAACCCTATTTAAAAAAAAAAAAATAGGAATCCTTTTGTATGAAGAACAGTGTGCCTATATTTATTTATAAAGCAAAGGTTGTTGCAAATTTGCAGTACCACTTCACGTGAAGTGTTGATAGTGATTTGACTCCTGAGCGCTGGACATCTATTACTTTTGTAAGATTGTGAAATTGAGACCATAAAAGGAGGCTGAAATGGTGGAATACGTTTAATTGCATACCATCAATTCACTCAGCCACCACTACATTTTGGAAAAATTTGTATAGAAACCCCTGAAAAACTAAAAACAATTAAGAAAGAACCATACAAATGCTTCTTTTTTTATATATTTATTTTAGGCCCAAAAGAGTGTTTTCTATTTATTTATTACAAGCTATATTCTACACTAAGAGAAGCATAAAAGATTTGAACTTGGAAAAGAGTTTAAACTTTAAAGTTTATATTTTTGTGGCGAAAAATTGGTGAGATAATAAGTGAGAAGTTCAAAATTCAATTTACTCTGATATAACAAAATAAAAGAACCTTAAACTTTTTAAGTTTAGTAGTCACCGTTGATTGTTCAAAAAAATAGTCACCGTTGATTTGATTTTGATAGTTTTATATAAATTAAAGTTGCAGACTTAGGAAGCACGCATGCATGCAAGACAGAGATGGCATCTGGCATGCAAAAAAGCAATAAAAAAGAAAAAAAGAGCTAAAAAAATATGTAAAAGAAAACGAAAGACTAACTAATGGCATATAACCATATCATAAGAATATATCATGCATGAAAGCATGACAGTTCAAAAAGATTTATAACAACATTAGACAATTAACAAGTATTTAAAAGCTTATAAAAAATAAAAAAATAAAAAAAATAACTCGTTAAACAAGATGGAGTACTTAATAATTTTGCAGGATAAGATGTGCATGTATCATAATATGTAGTCTCAAATATTAGTAGTGGACTATTGACCATATAAGAAATGGCTCCAAGATTCTTACATCATCCCACATGTAACACTATATTTTTATTTCTATCAATGACATATTGTGCTTCTAGTGGATAAGGTTGATAGAATTGTAACAATTGTAGGGGTGGTCATGAGGTTGTGTTATTTTTATTTGAGTAATGCTACATTTACTATTTAGTTGTATCATCATCTGTGTCATCTCTCTAATAGAGATAAGGTCTGTCAACTCATATGAGTCATGTCTCTATTAGAGAAATGGTACAAATGATGATACAACTAGATAATGCTAAATTTGTTATGGATTTCTTGATTGTTTGTGGCGATTTTATATGTTTTAGTTTAGCCTTTCCGTGTTGCTTCTTGTGCAATCCTTTCGAAATTTGTTTGTCTTGTACACATTCTTAATTAATATGTTTTTTTTTATATAAATAAATACTAGTAAATTTATTAAAAAAAAAATTATGATGATATTTATATTAAATTAGTTGGTTAACACTTGAAAGTCAAACTTCAGAGTTGTCGAGCCTATTGCGTAACTTTCATATTGCAAAAGATGGTTTCATATCTCAATTACACACTTTTTTAAATTTTCAATCGTCAGATCAAATAAAATGAAGAAAATTAAAGAATATAAATTATCAGATGTATGTGAGATTTAAAAAGGAACATATAGATAGCACGACTCAATACAATATCAAGTATTAGTAACACGTATAATACAAGATGAGACAATGACAGGTTTCATGAAAGCAGATGGAAACGAGTTTCTTTAAAGGGAGACTTTGGATGTGGTTCCTCGATATCAATATTCTTTGACTGAAGCCTTATTGATTTTCAATTTTTGATCGAAGTCCCTGAAATTAATGTGATAAATTATTTTTATGTACGTTACTATATTTTTTAAATTAAAAATTGAAATTTATAGTTGTTTATATTAATAAGATTTTAAATAAAAACCCATAATTTGTGGGATTTAAAATATTAAAATCTCTACTAATTAATGAAATCCTCTTTGTCAACCAAAAGAGGGTGAAAAGAAAAATTAGTCTTTTATCACAAAAACAAATGATGGGCAATAATGTAATTTCACAGGTCCAAATTTTACTATTTTTTATTGAAGCCTCACCTACAGGTGATGACACACCCCGACCGAAATAAGGGCGTACTGGCCGTCATATGAGGGTGACATAGTCATGTGCACAGTGCGGAAGCAAAAGATAGTAATAAAAGTACGAAAAAAAATAAAAACCAAACTACAAAACAATGTAGTTAACGTACAAGTGTAAGTGTGATAAACAATATTCAGAGCACAGAAAACCTATTGCAGTCCAGAGGAACAAACATTAATTACACAACACCCAAAGGTGATCTTACATTTGTGATGTTCTGTCAGAACCACCGACAAGTCCTCGTGAACCACCAAAGCTGCTTCTAACTAGAACCTGGAGGGGCGCAAAACAAAAAGTGTGAGTGGGCAAAAACAAAGCTTTTCAAAATCATTTCATTATCAAAAGTTCTAACCCATCGCCGTAAAACCAGTATAGTTTCCCAGAAAATAGAATATACACATAGATCGAAAACATGTTCAGCAATATGCCATGTCGAATGCCTCCACATAAAATGTAAGTAACCCAGGTAATGTCAATCAATGCAAATAACATGTCAGCCGGAGTCACCTAACGTGACCTGTACGGCTGAATCTAGAGCTCAAATTCCCAACTTACTAACTATACCTGCACACGAGTCGGAACCACCTAAAGTGGTCTGTACGACAGGACTGGGTGTAAATAAATACGCTTAAGTGCTACGATCACGTGAAGACTAGGCGAATAATCGCGGGTCACTTACGAGTCGGAACCACCTATAGTGGTCTGTATGACAGGACTGTGCACCTAACTTGGATCCAAGATAAGCGTGTGGTGCGGGAGGTGAACATCACATGAAGGACTGTGCCCTACTCTGGGCGGGACCACTAACACCGGGGGTGCAGGTTATGAGCTTTCTATGTATCTCACATAACCACTAATTCACAATCATAATCTATAAACTTACTTGGCACTTACCTGTGCGTCCACAACACCAATCATAAATATATGTAACTACTAATGCATAAATAAATAGGCAAACGCAATGCATGACATTTAAAACATATAAACATTCCATTTCATTTTCTGGGAAAAACCACAAATATATAGGTATATACTGAAAATCAAAAGTCCACTCACTGGTATGTGGAAGGGTCGTAACCCTCGAGCCTTGAGTGACTGCGCTCGTCCTCAGGATAGGTCTCACCTATGTGCGAAACAACTATAAAAACGTCAATTTAAAGCACATAACCAAAACTAGGTAATAACTTTTCATACAATGCTTAAATGGGGTGTTTGGATACACCAATGTGATCTACTCAACCTCACGAACATCCCCATATTTTTAAAATAATTTTTCGAGGCTCCACGCTCCGCCACGGGCCAGCAAGGGCACGGCCCTACGCGCCCCCACATGCGGCCACGACCCTACGCGCCCCCACGCGCGGCCACATGCCAGGCACACTGACGGTGTCAGGAATATTTCGTTAAACCCTAACAGATTTCGTTAAAACTAACAAACGGCGTCAGCATATTCCGTCCAAAATTGACGGAATATACTGTCGTCGGAAATCTAGAAAAACTTTAAACCTTTCGTTCTCACTCGTTTCTTCACCAATTTCTATGAAATTTGCACCAATGGAAAGCTGAAGATGAGTAGACCAACGTTATACCTGTTTGAAACCTCAAAGATCACGAGATGTCACCGGAGAAATTCAAGACAAATCGGCCAAACTTGCAACTCACGATCCCGACGTCCAATTCCACTCAACGAACCACCTTGAGCTTCCTAAGGACCTCACTAAGCTTTCTATAAGCTTCAAATTCCCTGAAAAACAACATTTCACGTGTGCATGAACAGTGACCAAATCGGAGATTCCTGGTTCGACGTGAAATCAAAGGATTTCTTACCTAAAATTGGTATGGTTGGACTCATATGGTCCTCATGAACACAAAGGTATTAATTTCCACTTCGATCTGCAACGTTTGCAAGGGATTTAGGTCTCGTCCGTACAAAGGGAGTATAAGAGAGAGAGAGAGTGTGTTCGAGACAGAGAGGGATACGAGGAAGGAGATGATGAAGATGAAGGTGTGTGGTCTAGATGCAACCAACAAAACCACAAAACAATCACCCAAAATGACAAATAACCACTAGGGGCAAAATTGTCATTTCACACCTACGGTACAATTAATTCGAGACGGCTTGTCACAACCTACCCACCTTAAGAAATTTCATCCCGAAATTCAAAACAACAACTCAACTACCCACTAGTAAACATAGAACAACCGAGGATACAAATCTCTCATCCGATCTTCTGTCTCCCAAGTAGCCTCCTCCGTTGAGTGATTCCTCCACAAAACTTTCACTAAACTCACAGTCTTGTTCCTCAAAACCTTTTCCTTCCAATCCAAAATCGTTACTGGTTCCTCGTCATATGTCAAATCCGGGTTAATTTTCAATGGTTAAGGAGGTATCACATGTGACGGATCCGCAACGTAATGACGAATCATGGACACATGAAAAACATTATGTACTTTAGCCAGCTCAGAAGGCAACTCAAGCCTGTAAGCCACTTCACCAACTCACTCGGTGATCATATATGGTCCGATATACCTGGGACTTAACTTACCTTTCTTTCCGAACCATACTACACCTCTCCACGGTGACAACTTCAGAAACACCCAATCACCAACTTTATACACCTTGTTAATGGCATGCCTATCCGCTAAGCTCTTTTGTCGATCCTGGGCCGCTTTTAGGTTAGACTTAATTACCTGAACATTCTGAGTAGTCTCATCTACAATCTTGGGGCCCACCAAAACTCTTTCTCCGACCTCTGACCAACACAAGGGTGTTCGACAAGATTTACCATACAGTGCCTTAAATGGTGACATGCTGATACTCGAATGAAAGCTGTTGTTGTAGGAAAATTCCATTAAATCCAACCGTTTGTGCCAAGCATCGCCAAACTGCAACACCAAAGATCTCAACATATCCTCCAACGTCTGAATGGTCCTCTCTGATTGTCCGTCTGTCTAAGGATGATATGCCTTACTATAGAGTAATCTCGTACCCAAAGCTTCCTGAAAAGCCACCTGAAATTTAGAAGTAAATCTTGGGTCACGATCCGAAACAATACTCACTGGAACACCATGGTACTTCACAATCTTCGATATGAATAACTTAGCTAATCGGCCCAAATAATACTTTTCCCTCACTGGAATAAAATGCGCTGACTTAATAAGCCGATCAACTATCACCCAAATGCCGTCAAAACGATTATGTGTACGCGGAAGCTTGTACACAAAATCCATAGTAATATTTTCCCATTTCCACTCTGGAACGGGAAGCAGCTGCAACAACCCAAACGACTTCTTCCTTTCAGCTTTAACCTGTTGGCAAATGGCACACCTACTCACATACTCAGCTATCTCTCTTTTCATACCCGGCTAATAATAAAATGGTCGAATGGTATGATACATTTTAGTACCTCCAAGATGCATCACATAAGCTGAGATATGCACTTCATCAAGAATTGCTTTCGTTAATTCCAAATTATTTGGCACAAACATTCTACTCTCCTGCATACGTATGCCATCCGATTCTCGAACTCTGAAGTCTTTCTTTTTCCCCCGATTCCTTGCTTGCATTATTTCTTGGGTCTCTTCATCAACCATCTGGGCTTCAAGTACACGATCAATTAAAATCGGCCTAACTTGAAAATTAGCAAGTAAGGCTACCTCCTGATCTTCTACCTCTAACCGCACTCCAGTTGATCTCAAGTCTACCATAAGAGGTTGACTAGCATACAACGCATTAATACGGCCTTGAGATTTTCTGCTAAGTGCATCAGCTACCACATTCGCATGACCAGGGTGATAATCAATCATGCAATCATAATCACTAAGCAGTTCCAACCATCTCTGCTGACGAAGATTAAGATCACTCTAAGTGAAAAGATACTGAAGACTCTTATGATCCGTAAAGATCTTACATTTTTCTCCATAATGATAATGTCTCCACATCTTCAAAGCAAAGATAATGGCCGCTAACTCCAAATCATGCGTAGGGTAATTCAACTCAAAAGGCATTAGTTGTCGTGAAGCATAAGCAATCACCCTACCATGTTACATCAACACACATCCCAAACCATTTAAGGAAGCATCATTGTAGACTTCAAAATTACCAATATCGTCTGGAAGTGCAAAAACGGGTGCATGAGTGAGACAATACTTCAACTGCTGGAAACTCTACTCACAATTATCATCCCACTCAAATTTAACATCCTTCCTCGTTAACCTTGTCAGTGGTAAACCAATCACGGAAAAATCCTTAACAAATCGCCGGTAATACCCTGCTAAACCAAGAAAACTCCGTACCTCAGTGACGGTCTGTGGTTGCTCCCAATTCTCCACTGCTACTACCTTTTGAGGATCCACCAAAATACCTTGAGCAAATATGACGTGTCCCAAAAATGCCATTTGATCTAACCAAAATTAGCACTTGCTAAACTTAGCATACAGTTGGTGTTCCCTCAACCTCTTCAACACTAAAGTAAGATGTTGAACATGCTCAGATTTAAACTTAGAGTATACCATGATATCGTCGATAAAGACAATAACAAACCTATCCAAATATGGCTGGAATACTCGGTTCATTAAATCCATAAAAGCTGCTGGTGCATTCATCACCAGAAACTCGTAATAACCATAACGAGTCCTGAAAGCTGTCTTAGGGACATCTTCACTACTGGTCTTCAACTGATAATAACCAGACCTCAAATCAATCTTAGAAAATATACAAGCACCTCGAAGCTGATCAAACAAATCATCTATACGCGGGAATGGATAACGATTTTTAATTGTTACCCGATTCAATTGCCGGTAATCAACGCATAGCCTCAAAATCCCCTTTTTCTTTCTCACAAACAACATTGGAGCTCCCCAGGGTGAAGTACTAGATTGAATAAAACCTTTATCCACTAATTCCTGCAACTGGATTTTCAATTCCCTCAACTCAGCAGAAGCCATTCGATAAAGAGTCAAGGATATAGGATTAGTACCTGGAAGCAAATCAATGGTAAACTCCACATCTTGGTCTGGCGGCAATTCAAGTAAATCGTCAGGGAAAACATCAGGAAAATGCTTGACTACCTTCACGTCCTCCACACTACTAGGAGCAACATCGTTCAACACTACATGAGCTAAATATCCCTAACCATTTTTATTTGTCATACACTTTTTGTTAATTTCTGTCATTTGATTTTATTCAATTCATTCAAACCGAGAGTAAAAAATTATTAAGAATGTGTGTGAAAAGTAAAAATGAATGTGTCAATATCACACTCTTATTTAAAAACACTTAACATACTTTTTGTTTTTTGTTTTTTGCGGTTTTGTGATTATTGAGTAATGATTTATATTCGATATATCCTGCTACCTCATTAGTTAATCTGCTTGCTGTCATGACAGTAGGCGAGCCCTACCCGAAGGGCAGCAAAGCTGTCATCGATAGAACTCGAGGAACTACGTTTTGTAATTAGGCATATATGTGCCACCAGCTGACCATCTGTTAAATAATTCTGTTGCTACATTATTTCATGCAGCTCCATTGCCCACGTCAATCATTCAATCACATTTTCAAAATTAAATTAATTAATTGATGCTTCAATTCTAATTTTGGTCAACTTAATTTGCTCATAAAATGTAACATCCGACATCGCACAGGGGACTGGATCTTGTAAGCCTTATATATATATTCCCATCCCTACCTAGCATGAGATCTTTTGAGAGCTCACTGGCTTCGGGTTCCATTGGAACTCCGAAGTGCGGAACCCGAAGTTAAGTGAGTTTGTGCGAGAGCAATCCCAAGATTGGTGACCCACTGGGAAGTTCTCGTGTGAGTTCCCAGAAACAAAATAGTGAGGGCGTTGTCGGGGCCCAAAGCGGACAATATCGTGCTACGATAGAGTCGAGCCCGGGATGTGGTGGGGTCCCGGGCTGGGATGTGACAATTTGGTATCAAAGTCAATCCCTGGCCGGAAATGTGCCGACGAGGACGTCGAGCCCCTAAGGGGGGTGGATTGTAACATCCCACATCCCCCAGGGAAGTGGATCCTGTAAGCCTTATATGTATATTCTCATCTCTACCTAGCACGAGGCCTTTTGGGAGCTCACTGGCTTCGGGTTCCGTAGGAACTCTGAAGTTAAGCGAGTTCGCTCGAGAGCAATCCCAGGATGGGTGACCCACTGAGAAGTTCTCGTCTGAATTCCTAGAAATAAAACTGTGAGGGCGTGGTTAGAGCCCAAAGCGGACAATATCGTGCTATGGTGGAGTTAAGCCCAGGATGTAGTGGGGGCCCATGCCGAGATGTGACATAAAAACCCTAAATTAATTATAAAAATTGTTTGAAATAACAATGTAGTTTAATAGAAGGGAATTATTATTGACACTCAAAAAATCTCATTCTAAACTCTAAACTTTTTATATTTAAAAAGAAAAATACAATTGTGAGGAATTTAGAACGAGATTTTTAGAGTACCAATAACACTTCTCTAATAGAATCCTCGTTATTAACTAATAGTAATATGATTGAACGATCTTTATTTGGTGTAATATATACATGTCAACTGCTTTCAACTATTATTTTCCTTTTCAAGGTAAGCAGGCTATGAATTCATGCTAATTTAGGTGATGCATGTGTCAATGTAATCAAATTCTTGCGAACCAGGTGGCAAAGTATATTACCAAAATAGAATTAAGAGTTAATATATAAAACAAGTAGCCTGGGAACTACTTGTATATGTTCTGGACCACATATATTATTAGAATACATCGCTGAGTCACAAGAGACACAGATTTTATATATACTAGATTTATACATGACCATCCACTGCATACATAAATATCTTCATATGTTTGGTACCACAATAACAATGTATGTATGTATGTATGTATGTATGTATGTATGTATACATTTAATATATATATATTCCAGGAAACTTTTTTGATACGCAAATTGACACACATTTCCATGGGATCCATTCTGTAATATATTTTAATAATCTGAACCATTTATCCTTTAAATTTTCCCTCAAATATCATGTCTACCAAAAATTACCTAGATTTGAAATCATATGACCCTTTAATTAAAGTTAGTGTTTCTTTATAGAACACACACATACATACGCGTTGGAATTAACGACGTATGCCTCTTTGCATGCATACACATGTAAGTGGGCAGTTGAGACTTTTTATTCTTCTCTTTCTTTTTTTTGGACGGCACATATATGCAAATTGTAATGCTCGAAATATACCAATATTTTTCTGATGCCACTTATTATGGTAGTGTGTTAGTTGAACGAGAGAGAGAGAGAGAGAGAGAGAGAGAGAGAGAGAGAGAGAGAGAGAGAGAGGGGGGGGGGGGGGGGGGGGCGGCGGGGGGCGAGGGGCGGGAGGAGGTGTTGAAGGTAGGTTAACTTAAAGAGACTTGGGGTTCCATCAGGGAATCATAGCTAGGTGGTGCAAAGACAATAACAATAATTGCACTAAACATTGGTGCCCTGGAGCTTTTGGCATTTTTTAACTATCAGGGGAAAAACAATTTGAATTAGAGTTGTTGGTCAGTGCTAATTTAATTAAACTATTATAATGGTATTTCTCTTTATTAATAAGTGAAAGATATTAAATTCGTTCTCGCTAAAAGCGAATTTGAATCATATTATTGATAGCTCATTGTGAGGCTTGGTTCACTCTCTCACCCCTTAGTATATATAATATCGTTTGTTAAAAAAAAAAAATTAAACTATTACAACAACAATAGTTTCAGTGGTTAGGTTTTTTTTTCAACTCACAGGGTTTAAATCTTCTCTATGTAATATAAATTAATGTAAAATATCGCTTGTATGAAATAAAAACTATTATATATGAGAGAGACGAGAATTTTGGTGGCTTAACAAAGATATGCTATAATAATGCTAATGACGTTTAATTAATATGTATTATATGATTAATTATATCCTCTGCCATTCGCTTAATTAGTTTAAACAACTTAGATGGTTTCACTTAATTAACCAGCTATTAGGGTTTGCTAGTCAATGCTGTTCATTACCAACTTCTATGTTCATTGCATTTTGTTTGGAAACAATGATGCATGGTAGTAAATATATATAGGAAAGTGTTAGGGAGATAATTTATTTGAATTATATTTTGTAGATCAAATAATGTGATGGTTGATGATTTGATAGTTTTTTTAATGATTTAAATAAGAAATTCAATCATCAACAGTCACATCATGTAATCTACTAAATAAGATTCAGGTAGATGGTTTCTTTAGCATCATCCATATATATGTGAAAAATACTACGAAAATCATCTTTTTAGTCCATATTTTGTAGACCACATAATATGTCAATTAACTTTGGTTTCCCTTTCAATGATTTGAAAAAAAAAAAAAAAAAACATCAACCACCACATTATGTGGTTTATAGTATATGGTGTGTGTGTGTGTGTAGTGTTAGGATCTGGGGACACACTTTTAACACACATTTTTGTGGGGCCCTCTACGTAATGTATTGTAACGATCTAATCATCTATCTATTATGTCTTACCTTAAATATCATGCTTACCAAAAATCATCCAAATTCGAAACCATATGATCGCTGTTTAAATTTAGTGTTTCTTTATAGAACCATTTGTCCATTTTCTTCACCGCAAATGGATGTTTTAATGGTTTTGAATTTATCTAATTTTTTTGCAAGGAACTATGAATCATGTACTACAACATAGGGTTCAAATCGTTGAAGTACATTATGAAATGGGCCTTACAAAATAGGTGTGAAAACGTGTAGTATACTAGATATGAATATAGGAAAAATGCTAAGGACATTTGTGTTGATTAGAGTTTTCTTTCTGTAGGGCTTATATGAAATACCCTTGTATTTAAGAATATTCAACCTAGTTAGTGAGTCCGGTTCTTAAGTATATAAGGGTGCATTTGTTGCATTGGACTACTTCGGTTTGGACGCAAAGGACTAAATTGGATTGGCTTAGCATGAACCAAGCAGGATAAGAATAGTGAAACGTTTGGTGCAATGTCGAACTAAGTTACATACTAAATTATTTTCAGAATCTAAATATTTTTTTACTACTTTTTAATTATTTTATTACTTTTGATTCAAATATTTTCATGACTCAATCTAGAGACTTCCATAAACTGCATGATCTCCAGATTTCCCCAAAAAAAAATCCCCAGACCACCGATTTCCCAAAAAAAAAAATCCAAAATTTTTTTGTCCATCAATGGCCTGCAACAAATTCAAGCCTTTTCATTTTGTTTCTTCTTCCCTTGCAATTCTACCAAAAATTGCCAAGGATGCTTGCTTTCCTTGGATCTCGATAGAAACCAATTTCTCAGCTTTCCTACCAACCAAACAAAATTAACACCCCCCCCCCCAAAAAAAAAAACAGAAACTCGGAGGAATTGAATCAAGGAGTGCTAGAGCGAGATATTCCTCAGAGGTGAATCGGAGGACTGCTAGAGCGGGACAAACAATGGAGAAAACGGGATTTTCCTCGTTCGAAATTCTGGGTTCAAGGTGAGAGGAAAAGAATGGTGTTGGGCTAGCAGTGTATCTTGCTGAAGTTGGGAGTGGTGGTGTGATAGTGGTTGTTGATGCTCAAGAAAACATAGAGCAAATAATGGATAAGAGGAGACGAGGACAGACTAGACGAAGGGCTTAGCAATCCCATGCTCTTGGGGGGTTCTCGCTAAGACCTCCTAGCGAGGGAGATAGTTGGAGTGAATCCCCTTTAGTCTCAGTAACTTTAGTTTGTGCACGCAACAAACACGGGATTTCACTAATAGCTAATCCAATCTAGCCTAGTGAAAATTAGTAAGGGCAAACAAACACATCCTAAAATTAGTAGAAATTATTAGTAATAAGATTCTGAATGTAATATACAAAATAAATAGTGGTTTACTAATTAGAATACTGTGGATTAATGCATTGAAGCATAGCAGTCTACTAATTTAAAATTACTCAGTAAGACAAACCACTATTAATACTTGGACTATTTTTTGAGACGATTAATACTTTGACTGTTGGTCTCTAGTACAACAAAAAAAAAAATCACAAGAACCATCAAGGATTGCTTAGCTACTTAATCAACTAATTAGGGTGAATCTACAAATGTTAAACATGAATTAATGCTAGAGAGACCAAATTTTTTAAATCAGATTTGCAAGGGTAATACTAGGGAGATTAAATTTGTAGACAGAATTTACAAACTAAATAATGTGTTAAGAGATAATCCAATCATCAACTTCTATATCATTTAATTTAGTATATTTCGTCTACAAATTTAGGGCTAGTTTGGTATGACTGTGTTTTAAAAAAAAAAAAAAAAAATAGTTTCTGCTACCCTGTGAGAATAAACAGCTGTAAAATAAAGTTGTTTAGTATTTGGTAAACTTTTTTTTTTTTTTTTTTTTTTTTTTTTGAAAAAGTGCTTTTAATAAAAAAGCAGTGTCTGAGTGTTTTGTAAACTTTCATATAAATTGCTATGAATATGTTAAATGACTAAAAATGATATAGTATTTAATGTGATGTAATAATTGTCAAAGGCAATAATGTAGGAGCTAAGATTGTAATTTTGTAAAATATGTCGGGGTATACTTTGTCATTTGAAAATTTTATTAAATGAGCATTGATTACTATTAGGTCTGGTAATTCCTAACACGACCCGATAACCTGACACGAAATTAACAGGTGTTCGGGTCGACACAATAACGAATCGGGTCATTATTGGGTAATCCGATAAGCACATGTTAAGATAATAGGTTGGTTCGGGTATACACATGGGTAATACGATACACAATAAGCAAAATATTAATTTTATAATTTTATAACCCTAAAAAAATGCTATAATAATTATATATATTAATTTAACAATTTTATAACCCTAAAAATAATAATTATATATATATATTAATTAAATATTAAGAATTGGTAACCATTGGATCGGCTTAAATATACATACCATTCAATTTCTTAAGTGTTATAGGTACAAAATAAATAAATAAATTTAAATCTACTTAATAAATAAATATATATATATATATATACACACACACCATTGAACTTGATGGGATACGAATTCCACGAAACTAATTTCAACGATCCAACCGTCAAAGTTTGTATATGCTTCGAGATCGCTTCAGCAAAAAATCGCAAAAAAAAAAAAACATTCAAAGATCAAGTAACGGGACAAAACTTTTCGATGGTTATTAACCAAAAATCATGATTTAACAGTTATTTTAACTCTGATTTTGATGAATTTTTACAGCTACACTCATTGACCCTATAGGAATACAATGAATGAACTCGATCTTCAATTTAAAATATTTACACCAGTGGATACCACAAAATTCTATGTTATACTTAATGAAAGTATGAATAAACTCACCAGTGTTAGTGAATCTATTGTTTTGATGGGATATGCATTCTACAAAACTAGTTTCAACGATCAAACCGTCAAACTTGTTTGTACATGCTTCGAGATCGCATACGCTAAAAATCTCAAAAAAAAAAAAAAAAAACATTTAGAGATCAAGTAACGGGACAAAACTTTTCGATGGTTATCAATCAAAAATCACGATTTAACGGTTATTGTAACTCCGATTTTGATGATTTTTTACAGGTACACTCCTTGACCTTATATGAATATAATGAATGAACTCGAATCTTCAATTTAAAATATTTACACTAGTTGATACCACAAAATCTTATGTTATATTTAATAAAAGTATGAATAAACTCTTAAGTGTTGGTGAATCTATCGTTTTGATGAGATACGCATTCTACGAAACTAATTTCAATGATCCAACCATCAAACGTGTTTGTATATTCATCAAGATCGTATACGCTAAAAATTGCGAAAAACAAACATTCAGAGATCAAGTGAAGGAACAAAACTTTCACGATTTAACGGTTATGCAGATAAGAGTTCCTAAAACTGATTCTATATAGTGAAACCCAAGTTAGGAAGCAGCACCTCAAAGTTTGAGTTCCAAGTTATGCAGTGTTCACATTTCCAACCTTAATAGCTTTAATCAAAAGTAATTAAGAAGATACAGTCAACCACGTATGATGAGTGCATATTCTCATATATTTTTATCATATACTCTCGTTTAACTTTGTTTTTTATCTTGAATTTAAACTAACCTAAAACATTTATCTCTGAATTATTGGAGAAAGGCTCTTTAGGTTTTCACGTAAACCTTAGGAGAGCGATGCGAGGAACATTAGGGTTCAGTTTCAGGCTGTCACTTCGACGTGGAGGCAGGCGGAAAGATAAGAGACGGTTTGCGTATCTGATGGTGTGGGAGAGTATTAGATAATTTTCAACAACGTGCATTCAAGTCTGTATGTGGGGTTGGGATTGGTTTACAAGCGGTATGACGGCTATGGAGGAAATTGTTTCCAAGTTTTCAGGGAAAATCACAGTCATTGAGGATGAGCAGCAGGTTATAGTGGTGAATAAGCATGAAGAAGAGTCCTTGAAATCCTCGAAGGTTTTTCTGGTAGGCAAAGTTCTTTCCTATAAACCAGTTAGTAAGGAGATTTTCGAAAGACAAATGAGAAACCTATGGCACCCTAAGACAAATGTGTTGATTTTTGACCTAGAAGATGACCGTTTTTTGTTTGGCTTCAATAATCTGTATGAGCGAACGTCTATTCTGCGAGGAGGGCCATGGTTGTTCAATAAGCAATATTTATTAATCATTGCGGAAGCAGATAATATGGCTTAACCAACTAGGGTTCCTTTGTATCATCAAGAATTATGGGTTCGAGTGAAAGGGCTGCCATTTAATTACATGACAAGGCAGATGGGTGAACTGTTGGGTAACCATTTAGGGGAATACGTACTTACTGATCGAAGTCGAAAGGAGGAACAATTTGGTAGTATTCTTAGAATTAGGGTTCGGCTGGATGTTCATAAACCATTAAGGCATTTGGTGGCTTTGGATTTAGAAGGTTGAACTTTGAATGTTGATATCCGGTACGAGAAACTACCTCTAACTTGTTTCCTTCGTGGCATGATGGATCATGTGGAGGATCAATGCGCCAGGTTCAAAGGAAAGCAGGATGATAACTATGCCAAACCTTATGGGAGATGGTTTCAAGACGATGTATTGAGAAAGACTACAGGAAACCTATTGGCAAAAGGTTTGGTCTACAACCAGAGACTGGATGTGTTATGAGGGTATCGGCGGAGGAGGATTTGGATAAGGTCATAGCTGAAAATATGGAGGCGGAAGAAAAAGTGGGAAGGGGTGTCAATTCCCAAGAGTCGGATACAGATAGGCATGCGACTGAAGTGGGGAAGAATGTGCAAGACTGTATGCGAACTTATGGGAGACCTTTGCATGTGGATATTCGTAACCTTAATGAAGTTGTTGTGCATGAAGCTATTATGCATGATCACTGGGTTGTTAGTTCAAAATCAATCATCCCATATGAGGGACCGGTGGCGGAAGGATCCCCAACGGGTGTCGAGTTTCAACATCAGCCTCTAATGTTGATTGGTTTTGAGATCCTACCACACTGTAATCTACAGATAGGGGAATTTCATAATTTAAACAAGCAAACTGTAGCAAGTGGGATAAGTGAACGTTCATGTGTTCATGATAATCTAGTCTCGGGGAAAACAATCATGGTGCAGCGTGCTGAGCCGACCCCTATCCTTAAGGTCTGATCCATTTAATCTTGATCCTTTTATCTTTGGTACAAGAGAGTTGGTTAGAAAAAAGTTTAAACATCGCTTAGGACGTAATACAGGAAGTCAAAGGCTAGTTCATGCCCAGTTTGTTCCACCTAAACTGGGTAAAAGGGTGGATAAAGATATGGATTATGTTGGAGGTTCCCAGGTAACCAAAAGGCGTGTCGTAGTGAGTTCTAAGAATGATCAAGCGGCGGAGGCTGACGATGCTCAGCTCCACCGAGCGCAATGAGTTGCATTAGTTGGAATTGTCGGGGGCTTGGGAACCTTCGTGCAATTCGAGCACTAAAAAGACTTGTTCTCTTTAAAGATCCCACTATGATTTTTCTATGCGAAACAAAAAGCTCCAAGGAACATATGGAGAAGCTTAAATCACAGTTACAGTTTGATCGTGTGTTTACGGTACCAAGTTCGGGACGATCTGGAAGGTTATGTGCTATGTGGAAGGAGGACACTCAATTATCACTCTGTTCTTATTCATCGAATCACATTGATCTCGAAGTGGGAGGAGTGAGTGATGCGCTTCACTGGAGGTTGACATTTTTTTATGGTTATCCAGCTGAAATCGACCGTCATAAATCGTGGGAACTCTTACGCCGTCTTAAGGACACTTCATCATTGCCTTGGTGTTGTCTGGGTGACTTTAATGAGATCCTTCAAGCAATGGAACAAGAAGGTGGTGATTTGCGCAGTGAGAAGCAAATGGATGGATTCCGGAATGCTTTAGCCGAGTGTGATTTACAAGATATGGGCTTTGTTGGCAATAAATTTACTTGGGCTACAACAAGAGGCGGCGGTATAAAGGTGAGGTTGGATCGAGGTTTGGCCACTCAGAGCTGGATTGAGTTATTTCCTGGGTTTTTGGTTGTTCATATGAAACCAACTTCGTCGGATCATATACCGATTTTGTTAAAATGGGAAGTCAAGAAAAGAGCAAAATTCAAGAAGAGCTTTCGTTATGAAGATGGGTAGTCCGTGAGAGAAGGCTGTGAGGCTGCGGTCCAAGTGGGTTGGTCTTCTATGTGTACTAACTCACCAATGTATCAAGTCACGGAAAAAATTAAGGCGACGAGAGTGCAATTGTTGAAATGGGTAAGGAGTTTTGAGCGGATTGTACCAGGTGAAATATTGGAAACGGAAGATAAGTTACAAGCTTTGTTTGGAAAACTTTTTATTGAAACCACTATTGCACAAAGACATGAATTTACAATCACTACTTTCGTAGGAGGAGGCGTTCTGGCGTCAATGGTCTAAAGAAAATTGGTTGCGTCTTGGGGATCAAAACACAAGATACTTCCATCAAAAAGCAACTCAACGACAGAGACGAAATGGGCTTGGTTATTGTCGGGACAATGGCAGGAGAGCAAAGCTGGTATGGAGTTGGTTATTGTCTCCTATTTCATGAAATTATTTGACTCCACCGGGGTGCCTCAGGGATTTTAAGTAAGATGGTACTGAAGGTCACAGATGAGATGAATCAAAGGCTTATGTTGCCTTTTTCTGACGAAGAAATTAAGAATGCATTGTTCCAAATGCACCCTACCAAGGCGCCAGGACCTGATGGAATGACACATGGGTTTTATCAGAAGCATTGGGCAATTGTTGGTAAAGATGTCTGTGAAGGGGTTCGACACCTTCTTAAGTCCGGGGAATTATTGGGAAAAGTTAACAACACACATGTAACTCTAATACCCAAGAAATTTGATCCTACATCTATGACCGAATTAAGGCCAATTAGTTTGTGCAATGTGATATACAAGATATGCTCAAAGGTGCTTACGAATAGATTTAAGAGTATCTTACCAGATATAATTTCCCCTTCACAAAGTGCGTTTATTTTTGGTAGATTAATTTCTGATAATTGTCTGGTGGCATCGAAAGTTGCTTATTTTATGAGGAGGAAAACTAGTGGCTAGAATGGTGTGATGGCACTGAAGCTTGATATCAATAAGGCTTATGGCCGTATTGAATGGTCTTTTTTAGAACAAATAATGCAAAGATTGGGTTTTGTGGAAGAATGGATTACTTGGATATAAGATGTGTCACTTCTGTCTCTTACTCATTTAAGCTTAATTGGGAACCAGTGGGATTAGTATAGCCTAAGAAGGGTATCAGGCAAGGTGATCCGTTGTCTCCTTTCTTATTTGTGCTTTGTGCCGAAGGCTTATCGGCATTATTGGATGCATGGGAGGCCCAAGGCATAATACAAGGGATAAAGGTTTGTAATGATGCACCTAGCATAAATCATCTACTCTTTGCAGATGATAGTTTTATCTTTGCTAGGAGTACTTTACAAAAGTGTTGTGAGTTGAAGACCTTGCTGCAGACTTATGAAGAAGCATCGGGGCAATCAGTTAATCTATCGAAAAGTGGGGTAGCATTTAGTGCTAATGTAAATGAGGTGGATGCTCAGCTGCTTGCGGATTGTTTAGGTATGACTCGTGTGCATTACCACGAGAGGTATCTTGGCTTGTCGGTATACATGGGTAAGTCAAAGAAACAAACATTTGCATATATAAAAGATAGGTTATGGAAAAAACTTAATGGTTGGTGTGGGAGTCTCCTAAGTAGTGCGGGGAAGGAGATCTTAATTAAAATTGTGGCCCAGGATATTCCATTATATACCATGCAGACTTTTTTGCTCCCAAAAACGTTCTGTGAGGAATTGAATCAGATGGTTGCTCGATTTTGGTGGGCAGGAAACTCGACAAAGGAAGCATTCATTGGGTGAGTTGGAAACGTATGTGCAAGCCAAAAAGTGAGGGTGGTTTAGGCTTCAAAGATTTGTACGCTTTTAATCTTGCTTTGCTTGCTAAGCAAGGTTGGCGCATTCTAAAACAACCGCAGTCTCTGGTGGTCCAAGTTTTTAAGGCTCGATATTTCCAGCAATCGAACTTTCTCAATGCCCTAGTGAAATCCAATTCCTCTTATTGTTGGAAGAGTATTGCAACATCTAGGGTTTTGATTCACAGAGGTGCTAGATGGCGTGTAGGTTGCAAATAAAAATCTAGGAGGGGAGGGGGGGATTCTTGGTTGTCGAGAGAGACTTATGCCAAGGTTTTGAGTCTGGTACCCCTTAGAGTTCACCCTAATCTTACTGTTTGTCCTTTGATGTTGGAGGCGGATCGTATGAGATGGAATATATAGATGGTTTCTCGAATGTTTTTTTCCCGAGGAGGTCAATCTTATTCTAAGTATTCCTTTGAGTTTCTTTAATCCGCATGATGAGTTGATTTGGACCAAGGTGCCTAAAGGAGTATTCACAACTAAGAGTGCATATTTTGTAGCTCAGTCTTTTAGTGACATATATGGGGATGTTCTCGTGGGTTCTGAGACGCTGGCAGAGATCAAATTCCTATGGAAGGCACTTTGGCGTGCTTACGTTCCGAGGAAGGTTAAAATTTGCATCTGGCGAGGTTGTTTAAATGCTCTGCCAACTAGAGTTAATTTGAAGGTGAAGAAGGTTGTAGTGGATGACTGTTGTGTTATCTGTGGGACGGTACCTGAAACGATTGAGCATATTATGTTGCAGTGCCCCCATGCTCGTGCAACATGGTTTGCTAGTCCGTTGGGTTTACATCCTACGCAACAAGAAGATGTGGGATTACAAGATTGGGTGGCAAGAATGGCTTTGATGTTGTCCACAGAAAGCTTTGAGTTATTCCTTATGGTGATGTGGAATATTTGGAAAGCTCGTAATGAATTATTATGGCAGGGTTCTTTTTTACCACACAAGAACTCCAAATTCAAGCGCAGACTTGGTTGTTGGAGTTTAAGAAATGGAATGTGGTACAGTCGAAATCTCATGTTGTAGAAGTTCATAAATGGAAAAAGCCAAAGGAAGGGGTGGACAAAGTGCAATTTTGATAGGGCATTAGATGAGCCAAATAGCAGAGAATGAGCTGGAATGATTATCTGAGACGCTGTTGGGGAGTTTATTGCTGCTCTGGCGATGCAAATGGAGGGGATTATGTCAGCTCTTATGGCGGAAGTTGCAGTAGCTCGGGAGGCTGCTCTATTTCTTAATAGATGGCATCACCAGAAATTAGTGTTGGAGGGAGACACCCTGTCGGTAATAGCTGCTATACACAATAACATGGAGGTTAATTATGGTCCCCTTGGCCATATATTAGCTGACACACAGCATCTACTACAACCTGTTTAACAATGGAAGGCTATTTTCGTGCGTCGTGGTGCCAATGAAGTGGCACATAGATTGGCTCGCCGCGGCCTTAATCTGCCACAATCACTTTCGTGGTTTGAAGAACCGCCTGATGTAATTTATGATCTTATTTTGGAGGATATTTCTAATGCTTAATTTTATTTGGTGCAGGATACTCTTTTTCCCTTCATTCGGGTTTCCCCGGTAAGGTTTTTATCGAGGTCCATTGTTAGCACCTTTTCCATTGATTGTACATTGTTCCCTTATGAAATGAATATCGTACTTGTTTTCAAAAAAAAAAAAAAAAAAAGCACTAATTTATATTGTTTTAATTTATAGGCATTCAATACTGGAGTTTTGCAAAAATGAAGTAAAAAAATAAGCTTTTCGGGTGTGTAGAGTAATTTCAATGGAGCAAGAGGCTAATTAACTATACCAAGGCATATGCGTTACAACAAGAAGATGAGATTGCAACGGTTTTGGAAATCAAATGAAGATGGGACTTCTATTCAATGAATTTAAGGAGAGACATAATTATTTGTTTTTATTATTTCAGTTTATTTTCTTTTTATTTAATAAGAACTTAAAGTGTATTAGTTAGGATTTTAGTGGGGTTTACTTAGTTTTTTTTTTCCTTGTCTTTGCCGTGGGTCTTTATATGGAGATTGATTCTCCATTATGAGTTACTAAGCCACCAATCTACCAAATAACATCATTTTTCATAGGGGGCTATGGCAAGGAAGAGAAGAGGGGAGAGCTTTTCTAGTTTCTTTTCTTTGCTAGGGCTACTATGTAGCCAGATCATGAATACTTAATTGCCTTGTGGCATTGTTATTATTAAGTTTTTCATCTTTATTATATCTTCCTATTCGTAATGTGCTTGATTTTTATTTAGATGCTTGATCGCCATCTAAGTTTTAGTTAAGTTGATTTGATGCAAGTTAGAGTAGATGCCATACTTAACTTAGGTTTAGTTTCTTGCAATTGATACCATAAACACCTATTTGTAGATGCCATGCAATTAGGATTTATGTGATTTTTCCAACTATTTCCACAGAGCTTAATGGGTTCTTAATTGTTTAAATCCATCTAGATGCCATGGAGGGTTAACATGTAAGGATACTTTTGATGCAACTAGATGCCATGGCCGTTGAATAATTTAGGGAAAATCAATCATCAATATTGGGGAACTACTTGAGCATAACATATTAAGGGAATTAAGTAGAATTGGTTACGGTGAATTCGGATGCCCTAGGTTTTATTTTCTCATGTTTTTAATTTTATTATTTCATTCATTTTATTTTAAAGTCATATTTCATCTTTATTTTAATTCAAATCTTATATGTTATCCGTTAAAGCTTCTCAATTATAATTTGTTTCAATTTAGTTAGTAAGACTTTTAGAATCAATTCGATCTCTGTGGGACGATATATGTGCTTATATGATATACAATCATCCGATTCGTATTCTTGCAAGCACTAAAATTTGAGACTTAATGAGTTTAATTTTTGTTATCTAATTTACACAACAACGTACAAAAGTCGCATGTCCCCGAAGGGACGATAAGAACATATTCTAGCTACACAAATACTCATTTTTGGTCAGTACATCAAAAATGAGTATTTAAGTCGTGCAGTTTAGGGATGAAAATGCATGCCAACGATTCAACATTGCAAAACATTTAATGGCTTTGTACTCAAAAGCTACATGGCTTGCTCCCCACATGAGAATGCAGGCGATGTTGTTGAGTACGAACCGGCCCATAACTTAGGACAAAAAACCATGGCAGTTAGGTCATTAGTCACTGGATTCTAGGGCAATGGATGCCAGTCCATTCTCTTCAGAAGATGCAGCATAGTAAGATGGAAAAGTTCTTTCAGAACACACAACAATAAAACCTCTCTATGGTACTATTCTATTATTCTATATAGGGATAACCTACTTGTGGTCTCAATTTGGCTAGTTATGTACAAAAATAAACTACACATTGTAATTATTGTTGGTCTCATATGGAGAAAACTCGCCTCTAGGTAGTAATAATTGTTGATAAGTATAAAAATATTCAATGTCACAACAAAAAAAATTATAATGAACTAAAATATTTCGCTATAATTATTTGGAACAATGTTTTATTTTCAAAGTTAATACCAAGCCTTTGAGCTTGCGAGTACGTAATATCTCGTCAACATTGTTGACCTATATTGACTTAGAAATGCCACATAATCTGCCATGTCATCAATAATGCAGTTGGAATTAGTTAGGGTGGTTATATGTAGCTTACAAGGAAAGGAAGTTAGTTAGGCTACAAGATGTATAAAAGGCTTATTGTAGCTTATTGTGTGTATGAAGAATCCCTTTGATTAATACAATCTTTCTACCTTCTCTCTGCTTTCTCTCTCTAGTTTTTCAATAGCTTTCTTACTATGTTTTCTTTTTCATTTCTGCAATTCAATTGCTTCTGTTAAGATGGTATCAATCGCCCGAACGATCCTTGGTGCTATCTCTTCCGCTGACGAGTTCGTTGAAGTTCTTGGAGGTTCGCTGTAGTTCTAATCGGTTTTCTTTGGTTCTTGGATCGCTGAATTGAGTATCAGGTCAACTAATTTCCTCCTTTTATCTTTTGCACACCAAGTGTTTGTGTTTTTGCATCAGTGAAGAATTATGGCGATTTTGGGTGTTTTCTCTGGTTGTTTGTCTCTGGCTTCTTTGATGGATATTATTAAGGCAGATGCCAAGAATTGTTGACGGTAGAAGAAATATATGTGTGTTGTCAAAAATTATGTCAATTGTTGAAGTTTATGAGTTTTATGAATTGAAAATTGTTGAGGCCGATGCCACGAATGTTTGACAATGGTGAAGTTTGTGAATTGTGAAAAAGGCCGATGCCAAGAATGTTTGTGTATATGATTTTCATTGAAGTTGATAATTGAAGGAGGTCGAAACCACAAAGATGGTGAATTTGTGAAGTATATTGAGTTGAATTCGTTGATTTCTTGAATTTGTGAAGTATATTGTTCTTTCTTGAAAGTGTTTAGCTTATCAATATGTCTAATAAATCAGTAAGAATTGAGAACCTGCTAGGAATGCTAACAGTTAAATTGCAAGATGGTAACTTTGTGAAGTGGGATTATCAGTTTCGGTCAGTTTTAAGGGGGTATGATTTCTTGGATTTCTTTACTGGTGAGTCACCATGTCCACCAAAATTTGTGATTGATACTGACACTGGGGTAACTAAAGAGATTACTGAGGCTTATAAATCTTGGGTTCAGAAAGATATGGCGCTGTTGAGTTTGGTAATTGACACTCTTTCAGATGATGCAATGGAGTATGTCATTGGTTGCAAAACTTCTCATGAAGCCTAGACAAACTTACAAGAAAGATATGCTTTTGTATCCTGGGCTAGAATAAATCAACTCAAGACTGAGTTTTATACGATTCAAAAGGTGAAGGATTATTTTGGAAGATGACATGTTCATTTAAGCAACATCATTAGCATGCAATTAACAAATTAAAGGCGGAATCATGCTAGCATGCACTTAAAAACAAAACATTACCCATGAATGTTCAAAGCCTCGTAAAATGGTGAACCAATAATCAACTCAAAACAAAGTGAGTTGAAATATATACCTTTGTAGATTCCTCTTTGTATTTAAACAAAGGCTAATCACCCAAAGAGAGGGCCTTCATTCCTTGCATCTTAGATCTATGGATTTGGATGGATGAAAAAGGTTTCTCCAAAGTTCCCAAAATTGAGAACCTCTAATGATTCATCACCAAGGCATAATGAAGAAGAAATGAGTGACCTTGGAGGAGTTTGATTGCTAGATGATCCCTCCAAGGTGGCCGAAATTTTAGAGAGAAAGGAGAGCTTGTGTTCTCATCCTTTCCCCAAAAACAACCCTTAATGAATTTTAGGCTATAAAGTCCTTTATATAGTCCCTTCAAATAAGTGACCTAATGGACCAAAAGCCCTATTCTTCTAACATGGCCGGCCTATAGGGTTTATTGGGCTTTCAAGCCCTTTGTTTATTCAAGTTGTCATACAACTTGAGTTAATGGGCTTGACATTCAAATCCCATTGGGCCTTGCGGCCCAAAACTAACCTGAGGTCTTTAACGAACTTATTCGTTTGATTAATTAACATATTAATTAATCCTAGCCTTAGATAAATAATTAAACCATTTAATTATTCTTACTCATCTCCGTTGTTTCTTCAAACTCTACCTTACTCGGTGAACGATCCATTAGGTTCCTCTTAGCGAGGTAGTGGGCGATTAAAACTCTTTCTAATCGATTGTGAATTGAAACTTACTTTCAATTCTCCCGTTAGTGATAATACACTTTTAGGGCTTCCACAAACCATGGTTGACGCCTAGCAGCATGTCATGGTTACCCAAGCTAATCAGAAGAGGTGGAGAACCTATTCAGTTTTAGGATTACAAATGCAATACGGTCTTTCTCTAATACAATACTCTTGACCACATTGTTTGGTTTGATAGTTTATTCATGTCTACTATCCAATGTGAGTCTTGTGCTTATATGATTACCTTGAATGTGATTTGGAACACATTCCTAAATCTCATTCATACTTTGGCCAAAGATTCTTAATCATATCATAGAGTATTCTCCCTCAAACAGTTTGAAGGTTAGAGATCCCTTGTTGCGCATTCACTTGCCTCCATGACTAAGTGGCTTAACCCCAACGATGCCGTGGACACCCTCCTGATGGAGTGACTTTGACATAATCAAAGATTAAGGACCTAACCACAAGACAACTGTGATGCCTCAGGTCAAAAGACTAATTTGCATTATCCCAACCATGAGTTCTCATGTGACATGAATATGAGAACTCTTCGTTGATCGTGTTCAGTGAACTCATTCTCTATTGAGCTCCTACGTACTTGTCTTGATGTCACACACACCAATGACTCGAGACTAGTCACTCTTCCTGAGAGAAGACATAACACGTACTGATCTTAACGGACTGTCAATGCCCAATTGACAATCCTATGATCAGGAACGTTTAGGATGTGTCAACGAAAGAATGGTCTCATGAATCTAACTTCTTTAGATCGCATTCTTCCAATCACATATTCCTTGGACTTATCGTTCAAGCATATAATATTTATATGAGACGGCTCAAACAATAATGTTTGCCCTTAATATTAAACTAGATTAGTTTAACATGTGAAATGTCCATAAAGTATCATCATATGATTGGTTTTAGGGCACATTTCCAACAATCTCCCACTTGCACTAGAGCCAATCAGCTTAGTCATCAGTGATGATACCTCTTCTGCAGTCATTTCATAAATGGCTGAGTAGTAGGCCTAGACAATGGATATCTATATGTTATCCATAGAAGCAACCTTGAGAATAACGACGTCACCATTATACATGATTCTCAATCATGTGGTTCAGTCTCTCATTTGAATTCGGACCTTGATGAGACCTTGATTCCCTGGCTTGAGCTATCGCCCCATTAGTGTCATACATTTTTTGGTTGGAACCGAATGGAGAGTTCATAAATGAACTTTCCCATCCAAACAACAATGTTGTAAGCTTCTATATGGCAATATATTTTGCATACATGATGGAACACATTAAAGTCATTACTTTTAACGTTTCCACCCAAATATCTCTTTAGTCATAATAAAGAGATATCTCATTATCACTTCATTCATAATGAAGAGATATTCTATGATGGATTAGATTCATAATCTAATACATTTACGCTTCCATTACGTTACTCTAATTCTTCCTCATTCTTGAGGAATCCATCCTTAGTATTTCTTAAATACCTAAGGATTCACTTGACAGTTGCCATGGTTCTGATCCTGGGCTTGCACTGATATCATCTTGTACCATTCTAGGTACAACTTATATCAATGTTTTCATACAATACATAAATCACCTTTCTGCGTATGCATAAAGGATTCTATTTACGCATTATTTATTTGGGAGTCAAAGGGTACATTCCCTTTGAGAAGAACAACTTCCTAGTCTCACTAGAATTGTCATTCTAATTGAAGTTTATCATCATATGAGAAACTTCCTAGCATCTCTTGTCTATTTTAGGGATTGATGTAATCCAATTATATCTTGAAATCTATCATTATAGATTTCCATCCCATGTATATAGACTATGTCTCCCATATACATTCTATCATTATAGAATGTTTAAAGTCATAACTTTAACGATGAAGAATTCCTTTCATTTTCAAAATTAATATATATCATGTATATATATTCAAATTTAGGAATATGATTAACTCCCACTAATCTTTTGTAAACCTAGTAAACAAAAGATTCATTTACATCTTTATGAGAAATCAAACGATTTGATCCTTTTTCTCATAAGATGCTTATAGCTCCCACTAACTTGCTGAGATTCATGATGGATGGATCTCTACAACTTATATGTCTTGTGATTCTTAGTTTTAGACATATATTATCAAGACTATCTTGATAATGGTTTCGGAAACCCATATTATGTCCAAACATTGAATCACCATTTAGTTGTTTCTAGCAATCTTCGAATTAATTGATGATGGATGGATCTCTACAACTTATATGTCTTGTGATTCTTAGTTTTAGACATATATTATCAAGACTATCTTGATAATGGTTTCGGAAACCCATATTATGTCCAAACATTGAATCACCATTTAGTTGTTTCTAGCAATCTTCGAATTAATTGAAACTAAGACTATGTCAAAGACGGTTTCTTCAAAGTCAACCATTTTCTTTGAGTGTAGTCACCTTAAGCTACCAATTAGCTGTGAAGGTTTCATTATTTCGGGTGAAATGGTACTTTACCATTTCCTTGAGTATATATCGTATATACACTCAATGTAGTCATAAGGATTTTCATTCTTATTTCTTTCGAATTAAGAGGTGCAACTCTATGACATAGTCATAAAGTTCAAACCATTCAACTGAGACGGTTTATAAATCCTTATGGACTACCTTGGAGCTTGTGGTATAGGAACTAGGTTGTCTTAGAAGTATATATCATATATATATGGGTAATTGATAATGTCCAACGAACTAAATCTTATTCATGTTCGTTCTTCTCCTAATGGAGAAATTCATTATCTTACGATGCTACCTTCCTTGATATCTTTCAAGGAAATTAATCTAATGTGTTACTTTTTCCTTGGATCAAATCTAAGGAGGTAAATACTTTAGACGTCTTACTCATCTACTTACATTTCTTGAATTCTTTGAAACCTTTTGCAAAGTATTCGGACTTGTGTTTATTCAAAATAAACTATAGTCCAACCGAGAGTGATCTTCGGTGAATGTCATACAACATGAGTAGTATTATGTTGTGGACAAGTGCCACTAACATCTAAGTGAATTAACCTCAACAACTTTGTGATTCTTTCTTCTTTCCAAAAGAATAAAGATTCGAACATTTCGCCTCTATACAATTTTAACAAGAAGGTATTGGATCCGGATCTAACGATCCAAAACATCCATCTATGACTAACTCGTAACTTATGTTTTAGAGGTATCACAACTCAGTTGGGATTAGTCACTACCTTGCAACCTTTTGGGTTTTAAGCATCATCGTATTCTAAACAGTTAAACTACCATATCATCTCTACTATAGAGACAAACAATTAAATTACAATAATCTAATTATTGATTAATAAAGAACAATGTTTTGTCAAACAAAACATTCATCCATCTCTACTATAGTGACGGATTTAAGTTCCTTAAAATTGGAATGTAAAGACAATCTTTAGTATTTTTCCAATTTCTTTGGTAGTTCATATGAGGAAGTAAGTACAATCCTCTTTCGCAGAGATCTATATTTTATTCACGTTTCGAATGTGAAGTACTTTCTCTTCTCTCATTTATCTTCTACTTCTTATTAGCCACACTTTTACAACAATTGTAAAACATATTTGCTAATACAGAATCATGTATTCAAGTAGAAGAACCAACTGTTTTGAATTATTCAAGAACATTTTACAATACCTTCGAAAGGTGTGTTCTTGACACTTGCAAGACATTTCTTGCAAATACCCCTTCCAATGTCCATCCTTTCATAAAGAAAGTTTGTTCCCTTGGAGTTATTTTTGCTTTCTTCATTTGACTTCCCTTTTGACTACAATAGTCATGGTCCCTAAACTCCCACTATCTCTCTTGAAACTTATTTCAAATGTGTTATACACATCAAACGATTTGGAGAGCGTGCGGTTATTGTTCACTATATAGTTTACAATAAACTTAGTGAACCATTAGGATAGGGACACAAAGGTGAAGTCCTTGCCTAGTTTCCGTCTCGTTAAGTGGTTTAACACTTCAACACTCAATGATTCAAAATCATTATAAGTCCATGTTGATGGACTATTTTTGTCAACCAACCATTATGTTCTAAACACAATTACAAACTTTCAAGAGTTGTTCAAGGCAACTCTCATTTCTTCATACAACAATTTGTATTTGAAGAATTATGACTTTAAAAGTGTTGTCCTCTTTATGATAGACATATCTAACATATTCTTCCAATGATACATTATCAATAGGAAGATTGTGAGGATGAGACTACTTAGTTACATCTACAAGCCATTAAAGACAATCTATGGGATTGTAGAACTAAGTCCGGAAATTAAAGCATTCGGCTTTTCTTTGTCAAGTTTTGGATAGCGTTTGCAAATATATTGGTAAACAAATACATAACGAATATAAATTGATTGATTTTAAGCCATTTGATTCGGGTCTTTAAATCAAATAGCACCACCCACTATTTTTTTTTTTGGCAAATTCCATATCCCTCATCGGAATTCGAGAGTTTTGGAGGAAACTTTTAGTAGGGTATGGGAGGCTCACTATTACCAAGCCCACCTCACGATGATACGATATCGGCTAGCATTAATAATAATGAGAGAGTACGCTTACTCATTTGCATCTCTTGCAAGTACCCATCTTATTTGGCCTCTAGAGAATGTTGCCTCACAATGATATGATATCGGCGCCATTGCACTTAGTTAAGTTATTCCCACCATGCTTAGTTCATGAAGGGGTTCAAGAATAGCCTCACAATGATATGATATTGGCCATCCTCGTTGCCTACACTCACCTCATCATATGCGTATAGACTCCTCCTGAGTGTAAGCATGCACTTTGTACTCCCCCATGATAGAGTGAAGCCGGTGTACAAGTCACAAACGATTGGAGCCTACCACGGTGGAAGGCCACGAAGAGATATTCAAAGCATCTCTCGCTTATCAACTTAATAATGGTTTGGTTGAGGGTTTTAGGTCTCATCACATAAATATACATTTTAATCCAATTAAAACATTTTGGTCCTATTACAACTATTGGTCCATATGATTGATTTAGTAGTATATAATACTCCCACTATGCTTTTAAAACGGTTTTTAAAGCAAGACTATATGGTACTACTAACATAAGATTTGCATTCATTGATGGACTATATAGTTGCCTTAGGGCCTTAGGATGACTATGAACCTTTGATTCGATTCAACACGAGCCTAGTGTTAAATCTCGGTCTAGGGATGGTAATTGATTTTAGTTACGCGTTTAATCACATTAAGGCGTGTTGTCTTATTGGGCGTTGGACCCAACTACTCCAATTTCATGCATATCGAATAAAACAAGAAAGGAGTACTTCAAAGTAAATAAGAGCTTATGCTCTTTTACAACAATTGATCAAATCAAATTACTTTAAAGTAAAGAAGAGCTTATGCTCTTTTACAACAATTGATCATATCAAATTACAACCAAAATTTAATCTACACGTGTGTTTTTTTATACAGGACAATGTAATAGGAATGATATTGTACCAAGACAAAAGTAGAGGAAAGCTATACGAGATCTATGTGAATGTGTTTCCAGGAAGATTTGGTGTTGGTTCAAATAAAGTCGTTGCATTGCTCGAGAAGGCTGTGAAAGTTTCAACTTGGCACAAGAGACTAGGACACCCATCTGAAGAAGTACTTGCTGTTATGCTCAGAAATGCAGGACAGTTACCTAGTGAGGATTCATCACCTTCAGTTTGTTCTTCCTATTTCTCTGGGAAAATGTGTAGGCAACCCTTTTCTGTAAAAGACACTAGGATTAACTCTATTTTTGAAAAAGTACATTTTGATATATGGGGACCTGCTCCAACCAAGTCTTTAGAAGGATTTAGGTACTATGTGAGTTTTATTGATGAATTTTCAAGATTTGTAGGGATCTTCCCACTTATCAATAAATCAGATATTTTTCAAATATTCATCAATTTTTCAGCATTTGTTACAAATCAATTTAATACTACAATTAAGTGCCTACAAATAGATGGTTGTTCTGAGTATATGAGTAATAAGTTTCAGTCATTCTTCGCAACTAAAAGGATTGTACATTCCATATCATGTCCATATAGCCCTCAGCAAAATGGTCTTGCTGAGAGGAAACATAGACACCTAGTAGAAACTGCAATTACACTTCTTGGTGAAGCTAGGATTCCATTACAGTTTTGGAATTATGCTTGCCATCATGTTGCATTTCTGATAAACAGAATGCCATGTAAGATTTTGGGAATGAAGTCTCCATATTAGTTACTGTGTCATCAAGAACCAATGTTGAATACTTCGAAAATATTTGGTTCTGCAGTCTATCCATTCTTAGGGCCATACAATCAGAACAAACTGCAATCTAGATCTAAACAGTGTGTTTTTCTCGGTTTTACTGCTGGATACAAGGGGGTAGTGTGTTTTGATATATCTAGTAATAAACTAGTGTTGTCCAGACATGTCATTCATGATGAGAATACATTTCCATTCAAAAGTAAAATGCAATTGTCTTCAATAAGTTCAAACAAGCCATATGGTACACAAATGTCTCCAATTATTATTCAATTGTTTTCATCTCGTACAAGGATAGATCCTACAACTCCTCATATTCATGAAGATTCATATGCAAACCCTGAAATTGTTGAAGACAGGTCAAGAGACAGTTTGCAGGATCTTAGTTCATCTACTCAAGACTCACAGGATCTCAGTAATCATGATAATAGCTCTTCTCCCTTTACTCTAGCAGCTTCAAATCAAAGTACAATGTCACTGCTGCCTATCCATTGTCCTTCACAATTAGAGGTAATACTACCAATCTCTTCTCCTTTGGTTGAACCTAATGAACAACCAGTTCATTCTATGGTCACATGATTGAAGTCAAGTACAATTCCAAGGAAATCATACATTGGATTCATTGCTTCATTTCTAGTGTTACAAACGTTATAGATAGATGATGAGTATGACTTTGTTGGTGGATTTTCTTTTATTGTTGCAATTAAGGATATGGATGAACCCTCTACATTCAGGAAAGCCTCTACAATTCCTCAATGGAAAAATGCAATGCAAAAAGAGTTTAATGCACTAAAAGCTTAGGGGACATGGGAATTGGTTTCTCCTCCACAAAACAGAACAGTTATTGGAAGCAAGTGGGTTTACAAGATTAAGAAAAAACCTGATGAAAGTGTAGCTAGATATAAAGCACTTATGGCTCAGGGATTCTCACAAGAACAAGGTTTGGACTATTCAAAAACTTTTAGTCCAGTAGTAAGACACACTATTGCGAGGTTGATTTTGTCTTTAGCAGCAATACACAAATGGGAATTAAGGCAATTTGACATCAAAAATGCATTTGTACATGGTGAGTTATAAGAAGAGGTGTATATGAAACATCATCACGGGTTTGTTGATCAAACCAAACCCAATTATGTTTGTAAGTTGGTTAAATCATTGTATTGGTTGAAACAGACTCCTCGAGCATAGAACTCAAAGTTCACAAGCTATTTAACAACTTTGGGATTTGTTGCTTTTGCATCTGATACTAGTCTTTTGTGAAAAATGATGACAAGGATGTGGTGGTTTTCTTACTATATGTGGATGACATTATTTTAATAGGATCAAATGCTACTAAAGTCCAACAAGTTATTGAAGATTTGGCATGTGTGTTTGACTTGAAGGATATGGGCAAACTTACATATTTCTTGGGTCTCCAAATTCAGTACAAAAAGAATAGGGACATCTTTGTGAATCAATCGAAGTATGTTAAAGATTTGATTCACAAAGCTAGAATGGAGTCATGCAAACTAGCATATACTCCATGCAAACCACATAGTTAGATGCTACTAAATGAAGGTAAACCATTGCAGGTGTTAGATCCCACATCGTCCAGGGGAGATGATCCTCTATGCCTTATATGTACATGCCCACCTCTATATAGCACGAGGCCTTTTGGGAGCTTACTGGCTTCGGATTCCATAGGAACTCCGAAATTAAGCGAGATCACAAGAGAGCAAACCCAGGATGGGTGACCCACTAGAAAGTTCTCGTGTGAGTTCCCAGAAACAAAACTGTGAAGGCGTGGTCGAGGCCCAAAGCGGACAATATCGTGTTACAGCAGAGGCGAGGCCGGGATGTGACAATTTGGTATCAGAGCCAATCCCTGGCCGGAAGTGTGCCAACAAGAGTGTCGGGCCCCTAAGGGGGTGGATTGTTAGATCCCACATCATCCAGGGGAAAGGATCCTCTATGCCTTAGATGTACATGCCCACCTCCATATAGCACGAGGCCTTTTGAAAGCTCATTGGCTTCAGATTCCATAAGAACTCCAACGTTAAGCGAGATCATGCAAAAGCAATCCCAAGATGGGTGACCCACTGGGAAGTTCTCGTGTGAGTTCCCAGAAACAAAACAGTGAGGGCATGGTCGGGGCCCAAAGCGGACAATATTGTGCTACGGCTGAGGCGAGGCTGGGATGTGACAGTAGGATTCTACATTGTATCAAAGTTTGGTTGGCTCACTACAATATCTCACATTCACACGCCCAAACATAATTTATGCTATGAATTCAGTATGTCAATTCATGGCTGCTCCAATAGATATACATTTAATCTCTATAAAAAGGATCATTAGGTATCTTCAAGGTACTATAAAGTGTGGAATCACATATTCAGCTGACACTGCCATGCATTTAACAGCATTTTCAAATGCTAGTTGGGCTGCTGATTTGAATACAAGAAGGTCCGTGATGGGATACGTGGTTTATCTTGGAGGGAATCTGATCTCTTGGCAATCAAAGAAGCAAACATCAGTTTCTAGAAGCTTTACAAAAGCAGAATACAAGGCACTGGCTCATACTGCAGCCGATGTAGCATGGATTTGACTAATCTTGAAAGACTTGGGAGTGGTCTTATCTGTTCAACCTACCATCTATTGTGATAATATGTCAACAATCGCACTTAGTGCAAATCCTGTATATCATTGAAGGATAAAACATCTTGATACGGATTACCATTTTGTCAGAGAGAGGGTGCATCAAGGTGATCTGTTGGTCGAATATCTCTCCACTGATGAACAGACAACCGATATTCTTACTAAAGGTCTACATAGTCCAACATTCACTCGACATTGTTTCAAGCTTCTCAAGCATGTTTACATGAAAGCATTAAAGAGAGCACTACCTACATACATGCACTAGATTTTAAAAATTGGGTGTCTTTCTTTTTTTCAACGTTACATCTAGAAAATTGACGTACTCCACTAGTAATTCTTTGATCATCTAAGTCCCAATTACCCCCTCCAATTGCATATGTATAAAAATAACGAACATTGTAAAACAAGCTCCAAAAAGCAAGGAAGCTAAGCCATAATACAATCTAGACAAAGGCCAAAATCTCATTCCACTTAAAAGTAGCTAACAATAGAGTTTAAAATCCAATACAAACTCATGAAATGTACAAAATCTTCTTCAAAAAAATAAGAAAACAAAATTTTGCAGTAACCATGCACTCCGAATTACAAACTTTCCCATGCCACTGAACTTCCCTCAGTTGGCCGTTTTGGTTCCCCTACGGGCTAGAATTTTGTCCAGCGAGATTCAAGAGATAAAGATCATCATAACGCGAGCCACAACTACTATATTCGCAAATTTAAAGACATTGTTCATTTAATCTAACTTGGCGTTGACCTCATTTACATCGCATCCACAAAATGCGTGATGCTGAGCATATCAACGCATCTAGTTTTCTTCATACCTTCACTTGATCAAGAATGGCAGTGGAAGCCACCGAAACAAGTTATTCTACCATTGCAGTCCTCCTTTCTAGCAGTGATTCCATAAAATCTGAACACAGTTTGGTTAGGGGTGGAAGTTCATGAGATGACCCACTAAATATGGTCTCCCAAGGCCTCTGTGATGGAGCAGATGGGGCCACGGTCTGGTCTCTCTTTATATCAAACTTCGGTAGCTCCCCGTAGATAGATGAATATCCAAATTGCCCTGGTATATGAAAAATAAATTAATAACAAGATACAATACTGTAATACAGGTAATTCATACACACATCATGTAGAAACCCAAATATCATCATTCTTCGGCTCTCAACAAATTAAATAACGACATCAACGTGGTTTTGCTGGAAAGGATATATCTGTATATGGTTTAATTGATAAAAAGCTTACATACCAACATATAAATCAACTTTTCGTCATCAGTTCTCCTAAACAATTATCTAATGTACTTACATATATATGTATGCTTGCATGCATATATGCATGAGGATAAAATATGCTAATTCTAAACTGAGCTTGAAACCGATGGTGACTAAGGGCATCCATATGGGGGAGTCTCATTTTCCATTAGAAAGTCTGTCTGAATAAGAGGGCTTCTACTCAAAGTTCAAACAGAGCATTTGAATTTCCTAACCTTGCATATTTTCCTTTCCCAAATATTATACGACAAATTTACAATGAGTAGATTAAGGATTTATAAATATAATAGCATATTATGTCATGTGTATGCTATTTTAAAATTAACAATATAATATATGGGCCCCTTGTTCACACATCATGCTGATCTTTTGTTGCTACAGACAATAAGCAACACAACTAATGCAAAAGGAAACTCTACCTGTTTCATCAGGGGCAACACGACTCCCCGGCCTGGTTAGACTAAGTTCTTTTGCTTCAATGTTATATGGGTCAAAGATGACGTATTCATGGTCACCATTTACATAGACAAGCAAAGCTTGTGGACGGTTCCTATCTAAAATATTTTGTTGGTTAGAAAGTTGGTCGAGGTTGAGAAAAGCAAGCCCGCCTCCCTGAGCCTGCAATAAAAGCATAAAGGAATAAAATACAATTCATTCTTTTGTAATACTATGAAGCAACAGCAGTTGCAACACGAATTCGTGCTTCAACTGTATAAGCTTTAGAGTTATAATGTACATCACAAAATGGTTTAGATTTTTCCTTGTTTCTTTATCTTGTCATTTTTCTGTGGCTTGAGAAAGTTGGAACTTCTTAAACAAAGTGAGGTCTTCTTCATTTTCTTTGGGGAAAATGTGATTAATAAATAAATACATAAGGAACACAAATGTGAATGTAACCTGAAAGCAAGCTACTATTTATGGATTCATAGGTCTTAAAACACATCCAAATTCCAGCCCTCAGATTTTTACGGCAGTGCTGTCCCCACCAAATTATACAGTTTATATCTTTGTTCATAGAAAAATAAATCAATCAATTGAGTCCTAATGCGAATGAAAGTTAAAGGCGAAATTAACACTTACAAATTTCTTATATTTTATTAGAAGAGTAACAAGAAAATGGGGATGGATATACCAGAAAGACTTTCAACAAAAAGCACTAAAGCAGAGATTTTAAGTATATACCTTCCTTACAGACCACATAGCCAATGGAACAGGATCTGTTGCATTGAATAATAAGATTACCCCATCTTTTCCTAGTAAAGATAGAACTGCAAATGATGACGAATCTACCGCACAGGTAACAGCTGAAAATTTTAGAAATAGCAGATGTTAAATCGATGTACAACACTAGTGACATGACTGTCACAATTAGTAAATATACAGGAACGTTCAGCTTGATGTCACTAAACTATAAATGGGACAATGTTCAATGTTATCAGTGCCACTCTGAGCCCTTCGAAAGTTATAAACGTGAATGGCTGGTTTAAATTATTGAGGGGCTTCCTTAGCCCTTAGCGTATGCATTAAACTGAGTTGTACACCAGGATAAAGATAAAACCACAAGTCACTTCAATTGCATTTATTACACAAACAATATTGATGTGATTAGGAAAACCTTAAGCAGAGAAAAAGTACACAGAACACAATTTACAAAGTGTTTTGCACAGTGGGTGAGGAGAGGGAGAGACAAAGGTTCAAACCTTCTACGTGTAGCTTATATGACCAAGATTCAGATAGTTCTGACATGCTCCACACCGATAGTTGTGGTTTTGAACCTTTAGTGACAGACACGAGATACTCTGATTTCCCAGCAAAAGATAGGGTCGCAATTGGCTGAGGAAAAACAAAATTATATAAGCAGCGTTTGAGTTACATTTCAATATATGCCAGCAACTCTATTGAGTGTACCAGCCTCAAAATGATGCAGTAAGCATAATTAAAAAGGGTGTAAATTCTAAAGATGCTCCCAACTTCAGGCATTTGAAGATCACCCATACCATACCCCAACAAACTTACAACCGCCCATACCCAGAAAAACTTAAGACCACCACGCTCAACTGGAAGCAGCAGAGACGTCTGAAGTTCTTAATATATCTTTTATACTAGGTAATCTAGTATCCTTATGCATGAAGATAATCAATGAAAGATCAGAACCCAGTGTAAAGATTTTAGAAGTAGAAAGGCCCCGACTCGAATTTTTTCACACATTTGAAGACCACCCGTACCCTAAAAAATTTAAGACTACCCATAACCAGAAAAACTTAAGATCACCATGCTCAACCAGGCCGAGACATCCCTGATTTAGAACCCAGTGTAAAGACTAGACGTAGAAAGGGCATGACTCGCATTTTTCCAAGCACTGATATGATGATTCACATGAATAACATATGTTTCTAAAGAAAGATTAGTCCAAAGATGATTGGGATCTGAAAAAATCACCATCTGCATCTCTCCAATGACAGCTACAAGTGCATTGTTGTCGGGGTCCCATAGAGTGATTACGTTTTCAGCTGCAACCGCCAGAACAGAACCATCGCCAGAAAATGCAGCAGCTGTCATTGGCTTATTCCTGAGAAGGAAATGATTTTCCATAAGACAGTTATCAAAGCAGTTCATATGTGTTACGAAGACAGCCAAAAACCAAAAGTTTCAAACACCAGGTTATGTATATGTGCAAAAACATCTAATGTGTACACTCCCTTTTCCTTTTTACCCTGGTACTCTATCCCCCGCCCATTTTTTCATGAGCTATATCTGCAACTGAGGTGTCCACTTTTTGAAAGAAAACAAATTTTCATAAAAGGAAAATGAAGGACTGCAAAAGAGATGACAAGGTTTCTTCTTGCCTATAAGACCTGACACGCAATCTGTAAGAAATAATAAACAGATACCAAGAACAGTACTTTAAAACACTACAACATCAAAAGCTTTATGGAACGACACAAGAACAAGAAATTCACACAGCAGAGTTAGCTACTACAACTAACCAATATTCAGTTAGAAATATCATGATTAAGATCTGACTCGAATCCAAAATAAATTGGGTTCGTAATTCACTCCCCAAAAATTTTGGCTATTCATGACTTAACCATCTCTTTATACTTAGATTTAATCACTCTTTATAGTTAGTAAATTCTTTTTCAACAAATGTTGGGTATTCAACTCTCAGCAAGAACAGTGACAATATCTACATGAAAGTTTTTCCTTACTAAAAAGGGAAGGAACATACTTGTATGAACCTATTGCATGACACATCCACCCAGAATGTTGCAGCGCCTCATGCTTCTGCTGAATCTCATCACTGCAAACCCAAATCTGAGACAGTGCAACAAAACTGTAAACTACACAGGAAACAGAATCCTCAACAGTAATTATCAAAATCATTCAAATTACCTTGAAATCCCCACCATATGATGAGCTAGCAACCATTTGACGAGTAGGATGGAACGCAAGGGAAGAAATTCTAGCATCCCTATACAACACAAAAGATTAACAGTTACCACGAGTGTATATCATTTATACAAACGACAATGCAACCTAACTAATAAATATAATTATCATCACGACTTTGAAGCACATAAGAGACTGTAAATTAACAAGATACCAGTTTTTCCTTGTCTTTAACAAGTTCAATAGCAGTCACTACTTTATAACAGGACTACCAACAAGTATTATAACAACAGATAGACATCAGATTCCATCCACAATAGATCAGTCAGGCCCATACCTGTGAGGTTCATAAACAACAGTGGACAGGCTGAAATTTTTGTTCTGTGGCCCTGATGCCCAAAATTTAAGACAAACAAGACTACCTAACCCCTCCTCGGGAAGCTTAACTTCAACAGTGCTCATCATAGAGCCATCTTTAGATAAAGACACCAAAGTCACTGTTACCTGTGACCAAAATAACCCAAGACATGGTCAAATTAGTGATCATGTGTTTTAAAAGAATGAAAACCAAATATAATTTCAAGCTAGAAACTAAAACAAGCAACTTACTCTGACTTCATCCCCTGGTTGATGGTTTCTTTCACATATTTGAACCTGCAAATTACCGAGTGAGAAAAATTTCACTTACACATCATCACTTATATGACCCTAAAAAAAAAAGCCTCGCCCTAGAAAATCAACAATTAATTATCTAACCATAGATCACCGCAAATAAAATAAAAAAAAGGCTCGCCCTAGAAAATTCAACAATTAATTATCCATTGAAATATCAATTAAACAAGAAACATAATCACCTCAGACATTTCGCGGTCATCAAACAAGCTGTAGAATTGGATGCGATAATTCACGGTACGCAAGGCAACGAACCCATCAGTGTGATCAAAGGCAAACTTGCTGCATATTCCATCATATATCTCTGGACATGAATAAGGAAGCTGAAAAGTAAAGAAAGCTATTTAGAAGCTGAAACTATTTTACTCACCGAAAGCTGCTGAAACCAATTTCAAAGAATGTGTACAAAAAGGTGAAGGAATCCATCAATCAGGTATCCAGGCACATTCATGAAAGGAAAGGAAAAAATAGCTTAAGAACCAGCTCACTTTTATCTCACAGATGCACAAATTTTTTTTCTCTGCATCAGGGTGAAAGAAATTTAAGGCCAATCACAAGGCAATTATAGGCAGAAATTTCATCAGCATATTCACTCCCAGCCGGGGTTGCACAGGTCGTGGATTGCTTTGGTACATGAAACAGGAACGGGTACAGGGTGCACAGTTTCATGGGTGCCCAGGACATTAGGGGTATACTTAGTAAGTACGATATTCCTGGTCGCAGTTCATTGTGAATTTTGTTTGGACCTTTTTCAGTAATAACACATGAAAAAATATACAAAATGTATTTATTAACCTGGCCAAGTCAACCTTTATCTCAGGTTAACCTAAAACACTTAACGGTTTTATAACTTTAATAAGAAAATCTTAATAGATAATAGATATATATTATACTCTGTTTTTAATTAATAAAGCAAAACCAAAATGGTGTAATTTACTAAAGATATACACTTTTCCCATAAGCCGTCGCAGAGGCACGGAGAAGACATGGAACTGAACTGCTCAAGATCACAACTCGTGACTGAGACCTATCTATTTGGCTGCAATCAGCGACAGCAGTCAGTTCGTGAAGACCAGCGACCCAGATCGTGAATTGTCTGTTTGGGATCGTGCAATCTGGAATGCAGGTCGCAAGGTCAGTCAACGAACCATGAAACACTACTCCCAGAAAAGGTACAGGGACTTAATGATGTCCTTTTTGTATGCTTATGCAACAAACCACCGGGCCCAGACTCAATGTGACCAATTCTAAAGGTTCTTTGAGAGAAAATCATGAGTAGGATTTCATCACCTGGCTCACAACAAAAAGGTACAGTTGACCCTGAGTTTATTTTTATTTTTTAAATGAAACTTGACTCTGATTTATTTGCATGTTGTTTGCCTCCAAAATTGAGGCCTATACTCAATGTTTTGGTATTCTTAGTAGCATTCTATATGGCACGTACATCCAATGATGTGCACTGTGAATACTATAACCTACTAATAGTGGTTCTTATAAAAGAACATAACATTTCTTACTAATTACTATTAACTCAACCTATTAAATGTTTATGATGAGTCAATACCATGCAAAAGTATGGCCTTGAAAAGAAGCCTCTTATGTATCCCAGGAAAGAAAAATCCGAATTTTCAATTGAAACATACCTTGATCCCTGAAATAGACTTCACGATTTCCATGGAGGGCATCTTTAGTATATGAATTTGATTATCTGCACAAGATATCTAAAATCCATATATCAGTGAAAACAGTAGAATACATTAGTTCCTTATCACAAAGAATGCATGACTATGTTACAATACTCCCTCCCAGAAAATTGAAGTTTTCTTACAGAAGAAAGTGAAGGGTCGGGAGAATCAGTCAAATATAGAAGAGGAGAACCAATTCTGGGCAAGAACTTCTTTTTCCCTGTGTCTAGCTGCCAGACCACAAGAACTCCTTCCATTCCACCTGGATAAGACAGAATTCTCATAAATGTCACTTGACAATAAGAATCCATGCAAAGCAAGGCATAATCCAGGCGATTTTCACCTCAGTCGCTCAAAACCCACATACCTGAATATAAATAGGCACCGTCAGAAGAGAAAGAAAGTACACTTATTCCAGCCGCATGCCAATGCCAGGTGGAGGAAGCATCAGCATCGTCATCTCCCCTAACTCCATCTCTTTCTTCCTCATTATTCATTGATCTTCCTTTCATTAATTTATCACCATCGGAAAATGTACGTTTACCGAATCCTGTCCAGATTAGAATTCTCCCACTTGTATCACCTGCGGCAACAATTGCCTGAGTTGGATGAAATGCAAGAACGTTAAAGTTTCTTGTATGATGCAGAGTAATCTTCTTAGCAATCATGAGTTTCGAGTCTATAGCAGGGACTCTCCATATATGAAGCTTCCGTTTGTTCCGGATGCCAAAGAATTTTCCTGAGGGACTGATAGTTATAGCCTCTGGTTTTCGAGTCTGTCAAATTCAAACCCATTGTCAATTTGTCATGCCTCATAAATTGCAATAGGAGAAGAAATTTTGGAATTGAATAACAATAGGCGAAGAAATATTGGAATTGGAGTCCACTTTCAACAAATTTAACGTAGTTCAGAAAAAGCTATTCCTATATAATTTCTGGAAGGTGTTAAAGGGCTGAGGAGTGAATGGAATTATCCTCATGTATCTCTTAAAGGAAGTTTCATCTCAAAAAAGTTAATATGAATTCTTGAGAGGGAATGAAATAATTCTTTCGGTCTTGGATAGTGTAAAGGAAATTGGTCTGAACAAATATTAGCTCTTAATCAGTACATTATGGAAAAGTTCATACAGACACATGTTTGCATCAATGTTAAGGACTTCAACTGTTATATCCTTCAACTTCTGATCATGAGTAACATGCACCGGCATCAAATTGGGTATGAGAACATTACTACATTGGCAGGCAATACAAAACAACACATGATAACACATAGCTATCAACGTATACGAAAAAGCACTAAACACGTAAATGTAACTTTCATGCAATAAAGCATATCATAGCACTTGTTCCCTTCATATATTCATTTCCACACATGCCAGAAGTAAACCGCATGAATATCACATATAATGTGTAGGAACAATGTATAAAGTCAAAGAACTTCTAGTTCACTATTGCTGCACCTCAGAGAGAGCACCGCCAGCCAAACGAGATTCAGTCAAATTACACTTCCGAATCCGTCCACGCAACGGCTTTGGTGTGTTTGGTTGCACTTGGGTATTTTCAACAGACAAATAAGCAAAAACATGAGCTGCATTAGAATCATCCTCTCGTGTTCCTTTCCCGGGTTGGCCCATTATGGACGGAATAACCTGAAAATAAAAACCATATTGCTCACGCCGTCAAAAATTTCTGGGCTTCCAAACAGAAATTGAAAAACTAGAATAAAGCAGCAAAGCTACATACCATAGAGAAAATGGGCATTTTGATATCAATGGTCTTCATCAACTCAGGAACAGCAAAGTCCCAATAGCGAATGGTGCCGTCGACGGAGGCGGTCCAGCAGAAGCTCAGAGCCTTGTTGCCCGGAACTACTATGACGGAGGTGACCAAGCCATTGTGACCCTCCAAGGACGATATCTAATCAAAAGAAAGAAACAAAAAAATCGAATATTTTCAGGCAGGAGGGGGTATGAGAGTGTAAATTGAGGAGCAAGAGGAGGGTAAAGTTGGAAAACCTGCAAACCGGTGGAGGTGCTAAAGATGGAGACGGCGGTGCCTGTGCAGACGAGGAGGCGCTTGGCATCGGCGGAGAAGGCAGGATGTGCTGACACGAAGCTCTTGCCGCCCCTAATCATCTCTGTCTCTCTCAGCAACCGCTTTCGTGGCCGCTGGAAGGTTTTTGGGGTTTAAGCGCGGTGGCTGCTGAAAATCAAAAACCAAAAGGAAATACAAGAGCCCTCGACTTCGAGCATCCCTATAAATTCTTCTTTTTTATATTTTTAAATGTTAAACTTGTGGGCCCAACGGCTAACCTAGTGCATAATTTCTTTGTTAATGGGCGGGCCCAAGCCCAACAAAACATTGAAACTACAAAATAATGAATCTTGCCCTCACAACATGATTTTTTTTTTTTTTAATACAACAATTTTTTGTTCTAAATGCCGCATAGCACGAGTTTACTATTACATGGTGCCTCATGTCAATAATATAAGAACATAAGTTAGTTTTTTTCTACATGTCCTTATGTTATTGGCATGGGACGTCACCACGGCAGTGAATCTATATCATACAAGTTGTTCTCCTAAAAGAGGGAGAAAACTTATATGGTATGGGTTCACTACCATGTGGCGTCCCATGTAAATAATACAAAGACATATGTGACATTTTTCTACATATTCTTACATTATTAGCACAAGAAGTTACTGTAACAATTAACCTATGTCGTAGAACTTGTTCTCCTAAAGGAGACTAGGGGTGGGCACGGTGCGGCTTGATACAATTCTACCCCCAAACCGGAACTGAAATCGAAAAAATATCAACGGTTCTATTCAGTGTGGTTCCGCTTAAATTTATTATTAGAACCGTACGGTTCGGTCTACATCGGTTCCAATTTGGTTCTTGCCGGTTTACGGTTCCAAATACTAAATTATTTGAACACCAATCATCATGCATTCAAGTGAACAACAAGCAAAAAAAAAAATTCAAATCATCATGCATTCAAGTGAACACCATATCATTTTTAATGCAAATGTCTTTGGTCAGTGGCACCAAGTGAACAACAAGAGACAATTAAAAGAAATATGCATTGGTCAGTCAACAAACAAAAAAAATCAAGAACTCAAGCAACATTAGTCTTCTGATATTGGTAGTAGCAGCAAGCAAAAAGAAATATTCAAATAGCATTAAAGGAAATATGCATTGGTCTCTTGATATTGGCAGCAACAACTAGCAAAAACAAAAATCCAAATGTCCTTGGCAATGGCAGATTCTTTTTCAAACAGCAGCTCATGTACACAATCAAACAACATATAATCAAATTAAACAACTTATTTCAAAGAAGCAAAATCAGACTTCTTATTTCAGAGAGCAAGCAAACAATATACATCAAACAACAAGCTTACAATTCAAATTAGTAAGGAAGGTGCTAAAAAAACTAAAGTTATATACATACCATCAATAGTAAAAGGTGATAAGTTAGGACTGAATAGTTTCTGAAGCCCCAAAGCTAGATGTGCTACCATTCCTTTTTTCTGGAACATATAAAAATCAAGCACTCATTAAAAAATAAGAAAGTAAGCATACAACAAAACAAGAGAAAAAGCAAAAACAAAGTAATGAAAAATAAATAGTCATACATGTTTCAAGTGCTTCATAAAACTCTATATCTTCCAAGATTGTCTCGTAGTCTAAAATTGAGATGTTATCTGATATCAACCAATTTTGAGTACAAATTAACCTCTTTACCATTAGATGAGTCAATGAAGTACAATATGAGTTCACAATCCTTCATATTGTGCTAAAGGCAGATTCTGAAGCTATCGTTGAGATCAGAATTGCAAGAACTTCCTTTGCAATTAGTGCCAACACTGGGTTTTTAACACCATTCAATTTCCACCTATTTAAAATATCAAAATCTTGACCCACTTCCACTTTTTCATTGCGATATAACAAGTACCTATCAAACTCATGCTCCGAGAGGCCGTGAGTTAGTTGTCGGCTGAGTGAAAAAAAAAAAATGAAAGTCTAAAGGTGTGAAATGGGGGATGGGAGGCCGTGAGTGAGGTGAGGGTGAGGTGGGTGAGCCCTAATTGGGATGGGATCCATTACTTTGCAACTTGGTGAAACTAATTTTTCAACCTATTATACCATGACATGTATGTATATATAATTAATTTATTTATTATTAATAAAACGGTTCGGTTTGGTTCCTGCCAGTTCTTGTTCATTTGAAACCGGAACCGAAACAAGTTTGAACCGGTCCAATTCAGTTTTTTACTCAAAGTTCACTTTTCCGGTCAACATGGTTCTTTTTAGTTTTTTTTCATACGGTTCGATGCGGTTTGGTGGTTTTTATGCCCACCCAAGAGACACCAATCCTTTAATTAATTTGAACCATCATGCTGAAACTTTAGAAGCCTCTCTACACATATAAGGAGAGTTCATGGCTATAAAAGCACAACCTTGTCTTTAACCCTATTGAGGGATGATGATCCAAGTAGGCTTTTCCAAAGAACTAAAAAATTTAAACATCATTAAACAGTCCACGATTCATCCCACCTAATCTCTGCAACATCATTGGTATAAGAAACGACCATTCCACCATGTTGTAAGCCTTTGTCATATCAAGCTTAAAAGCCTCATTAACTTATGCTCAAGCTTCATTTTTTTTCGGTGTGTACATGGTCTTTGAGTACTTTTACAATAAGTTTTATGTCATAGCAAATTCAATCTCTTCCTCAATGATTTTGATAGATTCCATTTTTCTCAATTCTCTAATGTGTATTCCACCACCTATCCTAATGCAAGGGCTATCATTATCTCCATTTCCACCATCATGTCACCAACGTTACGTTTTCATGATCATCTCCTTCACACCCACCATCACCTCTGTCACCATCACTGCTACCTGTACACCATCATTTCCATGAGTATCATCACCACCCCTACTATTGTTGATTTGAGTCTTAAATTGTAAATGTTTTAGGAGTCCCTTTTAGGTAGGATTAGTATTTGTAATCCCTTGTATTTAGTTTCAGTATCCTTGTAATTACATTCCTTGTAGAATAAAGCTTATGTACCTATATATTGTAAACTTTGAAAGATGAATAAAGTAACAAAGTATTTTAATATATTTCTTCTTGGCATCAAGAGCTTGGTTTTAATCTGAATTCTAAATAGTAAATTGTGTACAACTAGTGTGTTTTTGCAACTATACCATAGGCGATCTTCTTGTTCTTTGGCTGCTACTTGGATTGTTGTATTGTGTCTGTAATTGTACCTATCTTGTGCTGCAGATCTGCACCAAGTTTGTAGTTGCACCTGTCTTGCGCTGCCACCTGTTGCCGTACCGTGTCTGGCTATTCTCCACGGAGTATCATTCTCTCCCTTCCTATTATCATCCCCCTCATTTCACACTCTTCTTTTTGTCTTATTATCTATATCAAAACTTCAAAATAAGATGTAGACGTAGCGTAATCGCAACTGTTTAAATAGGAGGAGATAGAAAAGGAGAGAGATTAGGAGGGGAAAGAATCTTACTCCATTCTCCACTTTTGTTTCCTCCAATTTTTTTACAGTTTGTGCAAGTGTTAGAATTTGCTACTGCGTGTGGGTATCTGGGACATATTCCTTGTGCCATATTCCTTAACCAAAGGAGTTCACATATTCCTTATCAAAATTGTCAAAAGTTTACGTAACTAAAGCAGTTCATGTATTCCTTATGCTATACCTCTATACTCAACTTTAGCAAAAGACCTTGACACCACTTAATTCCCAGAGTAGTACTAATAGGGGAAGGCCACCATGCATCAGAGTGTACTAGCACAAACAGAAAATACCTACTCACACTTAAAGAGAATGAAGCACGATGACATTTGGCTAAAGTACATACTTCACACTTCATTTCAGAGTCTTTAATCCCACTGAATAAACTAAGTAACATGTACTTCAAATAATCAAACAATGCATGTTCCAAACGATGATGCAATAACCATAACTGTTGTATATTACTATTATGCAAGACACGAACCACATTAGCTATTCCAAGAACCACGTCATCCACACCTATGAATGAGTAAACTTACAAGTTTATTAAGGGTGGAAGCTTCGCATACGTATGCAAGGGTGAAGCTTGGCACACCTTTGCCTACTACTAAAATCAACAAAGCCTCGAACACTCTTGCTCAAGAGTGTGTAAAGCAAAACCTATTTATGTGGTTTCTCCAAATGAAAACCTACAACTAAAAAGCCTTCACCTATTAAACTATTTTTCAAACCCAAATTACAATTTTCTCTACAACCCATGAAGACCAACCTGCAACCTCACTACCAAATTAGCTTCTGTGCATCTGTTCCCTCAAATTTTTCAATCCACAAATTCTAATCTCTCTCCCAGTCATTCAATCTGAGTCACTAAAACATTCACACGAGAAAATAAAAAGAAGGAAAAGAATGGAGTTTCATCTCCATCTCTACTTATGCCTTTCTCTTGGAAACTAGAATTGGGGTCTGCAATTCTTCACAAAGGCAATGGTCTCAGTCCCTTCTCCTCTAAAATGACATAGTTTTGCACCGAGACTCCATCTAGGCCAAAGACACAGACTTTATCAATCCAATTAATCACTTTAGGTGTCGTATGGCACCAGCCTCCTTCTTGTTCAATTCAAGCTCTGCAATCTACACTGCACTGCACAAATCAAATTTTAATACTTTTCCACTTTTGGGGAATCTCTGAATATGTAAGCCGGAAAGAGAATGGAGCATTCATAATCTAAAGACTACAAAAGCCATTTGGCTTAGGACACCTTATACTCAAAGCATGGCTATGGAGCTCACAGATTATAAAGACCATGGAAGAGAATGCCTTGTATAGGAAGCAAAATGTAGATTCCTTTACTTCTCCTAAAGGACCCTCCTCTTTAATTAACCAGAGTGACACCAAAACTCAAGGCTGTTGGCCTTCCTTTCCATAGTGGCTCTAATGATTTTGCTTTGCTCTGGCCAGTCTAGTGGCTTAAGATGAATCCCCGGTAGAGAGGGTTCTAATGCTTTGAGCTTCAAGCTCAAAAACTACATCGAAAAGTCAATGTTGCTGCCTTTGCTATTTCCGCTTTCTGGTATGTCAAAATGGAGAAATTTTTTTAAGTTTTTGACACCACAAAAAGGAAAAAAGACGATATGCACCAGGAAGGCTAGGTTCTTACACAATGGCAAGTGAGGACTTGCTCTTGCAAAAATGGCAGGTGATGACTTGCTTCTGTAAACGATACAGAAGAGAAAGGGTCGGACGGAGTTGGAGGTAAAGGTCGGTTAGGCTCGCATCGACACTGTCGGAAAGTCTAGAGGGGTGGTGTAGTGTGGTCGCATCCATTGGAGTGCTAGTGGGTTTGCGTGTGGTATGATGGAGTTGAAGGAAGAAGTGCTAGGACTCTAGTTTGGACTATCACTTATTATGATAAGGTAATCATAACCAATGTTTAAAATTTCTTTGATATGATGGATCCATAGAAATATCCAAAAAATCAAAGACAGATATGGAAATGGGTGGTGAAGTCTAAACTTCACCTTATATAGGAGAAACTCTTAAGTTTAGGCTAAAATCGACAATTATCATTGATATTTCTAACACATATGTTAACTGTAGTAGAAACTATTATTTCTCGTCCAAACCAATGTTTGAATTTCCATCATTTTCATCGAAAGAAACCGACATCGATATCGATATTCGATATATCCGTCGATATTTCCATAAATTTACATATCGATATTTTCAACGATACCGATATTTTAAACATTGATCATAACATTATAATTGGATTAATTAGAGTCAAGTTCAAGGTAACTAATATCCTATAAAGTAAGACATAAGGTTGCACATGATAGAGTAATGGATGGACTCAACTACTTCAGCTCAGGTTTTGTGGGTGTCAACGTGATCTTTTGATAGCTGGGATACAATTAAGACAATTGCCCATATAAGGAGATGTCTTTGCTTACCAAAGAATTTATTTCATGAGGCACAAGGTCTATCACTAGTTGGAGATACGGTTCTGAGTAAGTAGAAGGCTTTCCTTGTGAACTAGTGTTTCTGAAGAACCTTGCAGGCTCATCATCTTCACCAACTAGCATGTCTTCTTTAGGTAATCATGTGAACCATGATCTTCTCTATCATAGCCATGTTGGGTTCATATTGATGTATATGTATGTATTGATGACAGAGCCAATGTTTATTGGAACACACGTTTCATTCTTATACATTTCAATGCTTGTAATCCATGTATGAGCTAACCCTATTCTATTTAGTTATAACTATTGGTATTAGAGTAAGGTTAGTCTCACTTGGGTTTCGTGTTTAAATTACCTTATCATTTTTTTTTGTTCTCAATGGGTTATCAAGTGTTTGCAGATTCATGAGCAAAGGTTATCAAAAGTCATTCAATTCATAAACAATTGTTTGTAGAAATCCATCAAAATGGGTCACTGATGAATATCATTTTAGTGTTGCAACATTGTGACTCATTAATCATAATGTACATCTATTTCTTTAAAAAGGAAAAGGAATATCTTGAATGGTTCGACTAAAGAGTCAAATACATGGTGTTTGGTAGATCGTTTAATAGGCTTTAATTCTTGTCCAAAGGCCAAAACTAAGAAACTATTCAATATTACAAAGGATAACCATGTATTTGGAACTACATTATTTGCAGGTTTCTACAGTAAATGCTTCTTGCTCAAAAGTGTTGCATTAAACTGTGTTTTATATAAATCCTTGTTGTTGAAAACTTATTTGATTAAGTTATCTTCTTCAATGAATCCAATTGCCATGAACTTTTCCTCCATTGAACCTCTCAACGGAGAGAACTTCAAGAAATGGAGGCATGATGTGGAGATAATCCTGGGCCTCATGGACTATGATTTGGCTTTGAGAGAAGAGGAACTAGTGGCAATCATAGCTAATAGCACAGTGGACTATCGGCACAAACATGAAAGGTGGGAAAAGTCAAATAGAATGTGCATTTTGGTGATCAAAAGGACCATAAGTGAATTTGTGAGAAGAAGCATCCCAATTTGTGAAAAAACATAGGATTTCCTAGCAGTAGTCGATACAAAGTTCAAGGTCTCTAAAAGGACAGAAGTGGGAACCTGATGACAACCCTCAACACTTTGAAGTTTGATGAATGCTCCATTGTAAGGAAACATATATTGAGAATGGTTGAGGCTGCAGCACACTGAAGGATTTGGAGGTTGTGGTTGATAATAACTTTATGTTCATATGGCCCTAAACTCACTCCTTGAGAGTTATGAATGCCTAAAAACCTTCTACAACACCCAAAAGGAAACCTGGAGTCTGAATGAGTTGATTTCGATATGTGTTCAAGAGGAATGTAGAATGAAGAAAGGAAAAAATGGGGCAGTGAACCTAGTGAAGATTGACAATGTCAAGAAGGGAGCATTCAACTTTGGTAAGCCTTATAAACCCTCAAACTTCACTAACTATGCTGATCGTGATTCTCCATCCTCCTCTAAAGGATCTCAAGGTTATAAGGGAAACATAAAAAATGTCAAATGTTATTTTTGCGAAGGCTATGGTCATTTGAAACGAGATTGTGAAAAATGTAAAAGATGGCCAATTAAGAAAGGTAAATTTTTTGAAAGTGTTTTTGTTTGTGTTAATGTTAATCTTGTGGAAGTCTCTCTAAATTATTGGTGATTTGACATTGGTTGTTTAGTGCACATTACCAATTCCTTGCAAGGATTCACTAGAAAAATCACAACAAGAAATGAAATTTATCAAGTTCACGTAGGAAATGGGAGTAAAGTAGTTGTGGAAGAAATAGGCACCCTTAAGCTGAAGTTGTCGACTGGTTTTGTTTTAGAATTACTTGATGTTGTTTATGTACCTTCTTTAACAAGAAGTTTAATTTCTGCTTCTAAGCTTGTAAGGACTAGTTACACTTTTATCTATGATGATGAAAGTGTAAATATTTTCAAGAAAAATAATTTGAATCACATGGTTGGAGATTGTTTCTTGAATAATGATCTATAGTTATAATTGGAAGAATTGGAGTCAAATTCAAGGTAACAAATATCCCTATAAAGTAGGACATAAGGTTGCACGAAACTAATAATACTGATCAAACGAACGAAGTTGCTTTGATACGTTATTCCCAACAATCAGATTTTTTTCGAGACCCAATCAAAGGCTACATGACACACCCCGACTAGAGTCGAGGCATGCTGGGCGTCACCCGAAGGTGACATGACCAAAAGTGTAAGTGATGTAAAATGTGAATTAATTAAAACCGAAAATAGAACTTTTGTAAACTAATAAAGTGAGTGCGAAGTATTGGGTAGAAACCATAGAATACAAATATTTAGAGTATAGACGACAAAAGAGTGTGCAGTCAAACCTAGTTAAGTACTTAATACACAACAGGAACAGTTCCTGCATTTAAGTAAAGATATGTCAGAACCGTCAGAGATTTCTCGTATGCCACAGAGAGTTCAGCTATCTAAGACCTAGAGGGGCGAAAAAAAACAAAAGGGTGAGTGGGCAAAAACAAAGGTTTATAAAACACATTTATTTTCTGAACATACTAATCCCTCCCAGTAAAACATGTACAGTTTCCAGAAAATCATACTACGTATAAGTATGAAATCAAATGCAAATCAACAATAATTCCATAAATATGCCAATCACAATATCTCAATAGTAGCATAATAAAATCAGATGATCATCAATCCATGCTAGCACACAAGTCGAAGTCGCTTAATGCAACATGTACGACTGAATTGATGCTCATCAATCCATGATAGCACACAAGTCAGAGTTGCCTAATGCAACCTGTACGACAGGATTTGGTGTAATCATAATATACGCTATAAAGCTACAATCACGTGAAGACTGGCGTTATTCGCGATCACATACGAGTCGGCGTTGCCTATTGCAACATGTACGACAAGATGTTGGAGTTGCCTATTGCAACATGTATGACACGATTGGCACTTACTTGGATCTAAGGCAAGCGTGTGGTGCGGATGTGAACATACACCTGAAAGACTGGTTCTGGCCTTAGGCAAGCACTAACATTAGCTGCATCAATGATAAGCAAACTACATAAATATAAGCATGCCATAACGATTCAATAATTCTAGTCAACATAATAACCTTACTTACGCATCCCGTAGTATTATTTTAGCATTTCACAATTGCACAACATTTCTTATAACATTATTTAATCATGGCATAATAGGCATGAATCAATTCAAAAGCATTTGTGGAAACTATAAAACTTTATATATCATATTATAAAAACAAATGCCCACTCACTGGTACGTGGTTGGATCGTAGCTTCCTAGCCTCGCTTGTCCTCGTACCTCCTCAGGGTAATTTTCACCTAACGGCGTTAGAATATTCCGTTAACTTTAACAGAATATTCCCCTTCTTTTTTGGTCTTCCTTCGCCGTCCGTCGCCGTCATTTGGTTTCTCGAAAACTGGGGAAATCTCGTTGGTTTCTCTTAAATGTCCAAAAGATGGACGAAAGTGGATCAAAAATCCACTCAACACTCTCAGCCTTACTTTCGTTGTCTCAAACTCGAGGGTCTCCTCATCGACTCCATTTCAAGACTAGGCTACTGGCCTCAGGGAGTCACCTAGAAGCTTCCAAGACTTCTAAAACCATGCAGCATGATCGGAAACACATCGCAGTAAAACCCAACGAGTCGGAGCTTCCAAGTTGATGAGTCAAAACTCGATCATTTTCATATCAACTTGTACGACCGGATTTGTGGGTCCGAGTTGAGTGTGATGGTGGTGTTTTTGGGTTTGATCTACAAGTTTTGATGATGGTGTGTGTGCCTTACAGAAGGGAGAGAGTCACAAGCGAGGGAGAGAGAGAAGGAGAAGGTGAGAAAGAGAGGGAGACAGCTTTCTCATTAAGCAGGGAGGAGAGAAAGTGATATGATTAGTGGAAAAGAAAGAAAATCTGATTGGGTGAGGGAATTGAGGACATGAACTGATTGGTGAGGGAAATAAGTACACTGGTCAATTTTAAAGAAGAAAAACGATAAGGTTTTCAGATTTTGTACAGTAAGTCGTACACAAAAATCTGTCACCTTATCAAAAACAGTGTTTCCAACACTAATAAATTAACACACGCGTGTACAACTCTACCTGTTGTTAACGTACTTAACTGTGCATAACTTTTTCGTTACATATCCGATTTGGGTCTAATTCATGCTTACGCAATAATAACAATCAGTACTAATTAATTACAATAACAAGAAAAACAAATTAAAGCCAAATAACCACGTCCATATCACTTTGCCCGCAACGGCATAATTGTCAATTTACACACTCGGGGAGAAAATTGCATGGGGAAATTAGGGACGGGTCATCACAATTTACCCCCTTAAGAAAATTTCGTCCCCAAAATTTCAGCACTACTAAAGATCATAATTAAAGAACAAACGTGGATAAAGATCCTGCATACGCTCATTTGTTTCCCAGGTAGCTTTCTCAGCAGAGTGATTTCTCCATAAGACTTTCACCATGCGAACGGTCTTGTTCTTGAGAACTTTGTCTTTCCAGTCAAGAATCATCACTGGAACCTCATCATAAGTCAAATCTGGATTAATCTCTAAAGATCGAAGAGGAATCACATGTGACGGATTAGAGACATATCTCCGTCACATGGACACGTGGAACACATTATGCACTATTGACAACTCTGGAGGTAGATCCAGTCAGTAAGCAGTCAAGAATCATCACTGGAACCTCATCATAAGTCAAATCTGGATTAATCTCTAACGACTGAAGAGGAATCACATGTGACGGATTAGAGATATATCTCCGTCACATGGACACGTGGAACACATTATGCACTATCGACAACTCTGGAGGTAGATCCAGTCAGTAAGCAACTTCACCAATTTGCTTAATGATCTGGTATGACTCGATGTAACGATGGCTTAGCTTTCTTTTCTTCACGACTCGTACAACGCCTTTCCATGGCAATAGCTTTAAGAATACCTAATCTCCAACCTTATATACTATGTTGGTCGAATGTCTATCTGCTATAATCTTTTGCCGATCCTGAGTTGCTTTCAGGTTAACTTTTATCACCTGAATGTTCTGTGTCATCTCATCTACGATTTCATGACTAACTAAAATTCTTTCACTGACCTGGGACCAACATAAAGGTGTATGACATGGTTTCCCATAAAGCACCTCAAATGGCGACATACCAATGCTGGAGTGAAAGTTATTGTTGTGGGCGAATTCTATCAAAGGTAAGTGTTTGTGCCATGCATCTCCGAACTGCAAGACTGAAGATCTCAGCATGTCTTCCAACATCTGAATAGTTCTCTCTGATTGCCCATCGATTTAAGGATAATAGGCGGTGTTGTAGAGTAATTTTGATCCTTGTACTCTGGAGGTGTGAATCTAGCCTTAAATATACGCCTGAAAACATCCTAATTCATGGCATCTTGAGCAGACAACGGGTGTGACTCCTGAGCCCACCATGATCCAGCTCCCAGACGGAAGAACCAAGTCGCTGTCTCGACCCATCTTTCCTCTGAAAGATTCCCCTGTCGCTGCATAACTCGGAAAGTCTTCTCAACATGGTCGATCTAAACCTTGGATTTCTCAGGTCCCTCATTGCCAAAGAAATTATTTATCTAAAGATAGGATACGGTCTCTAGGGTAATCTTTTGGGGAGGATGAAGTGTGGACTAAATGACGCTGGTGGTCCTCATTAAGTTGCCCAAAATCGGGAAAGTTAGTCTTAGAAGGGACAGGTAGAGCTCCATGAGGGATGCAGGACTGCCAAAACCTATGCTCTGATACTAAACTGACACACCCCGACCGGAGTCGAGGTATACTGGCCGTCACCCGAAGGTGACATAACTAAAAATGTAAGTGATGTAAAAATATCGAAACTAGAACTTATGTAAACTAATAAAGTGAGTGCGCAATATTAGGTAGAACCCATAGAATACAAATATTCAGAGCACAGACGACAAAAGGGTGTGCAGCAGAAACTAGTTAAGTACTTCATACATAACAGGAATAGTTCCTACATTTCATTATAGATATGTCAGAACCGTCGGAGATTCCTCGTATGCCACAAAGAGTTCAGCTATCTAAGACCTAGAGGGGCGAAAAAAGCAGAAGGGTGAGTGGGCAAAAACAAGGGTTTATAAAACACATTTATTTTCTTAACATACTGACCCCTTGCTGTATAACATGTATAGTTTCTAGAAAATCATACTACATATAAGTATGAAATCAAATGCAAATCAACAATAATTCCATAAATATGCCAATCACAATATCTTAACAGTAGCATAACAGAGGTTGGAGTCGCCTAATGCAACTTGTACGACTGAACTGATGCTCATCAATCTATGCTAGCATACAAGTTGGAGTCGCCAAATGCAACCTGTACGATTGAACTGATGCTCATCAATCTATGCTAGCACACAAGTCGGAGTTACCTAATGCAACTTGTACTACAAGACTAGGTGTAATCATAATATACGCTTTAGTGCTACAATCATGTGAAGACTAGCGTTATTTGCGGTCATATACGAGTCGGAGTTGCCTATTGCAACTTGTACGACATGACAAACACCTACTTGGATCCAAGGCGAGCATGCGGTGCGGATGTGAACATGCACGTGAAAGACTGGCCCTAGCCCTGGGCGAGCACTAACACCTGGTGTAGCAATGATGAGCAGACTACATAAATATAAGCATGCCATAACAATTCAATAATTCTAGTCAACATAATAAACTTACATACGCATCCCGTAGTATTATTTTAGCATTTCACAATAGTACAACATTTCTTATAACATTATTTAATCATGGCATAATAGGCATGAATCAATTCAAAAGCATTTGTGGAAACTATAAAACTTTATATATCATATATATAAAAACAAATGCCCACTCACTGATACGTGGTCGGATCGTAATCTCCTAGCCTCGCTTGTCCTCGTACCTCCTCGGGGTAATTTGTACCTAACAGTGTTAGAATATTTCGTTAACTTTAACAGAATATTCCCCTTTTTCTCCGGTCTTCCTCTGCCGTCTGGTTCATCGAAAATTGGGGAAATCTCGCTGGTTTCTCTTAAAAGTCTAAAAGGTGGATGGAAGTGGATCAAAATCCACTCGACACTCTCGGCCTTACTTTCGTTGTCACAAACTCGAGGGTCTCCTCATTGGCTCCACTTCAAGACTAGGCTAATGGCCACGGGGAGTTAACTAGAAGCTTCCAACACTCCCAAAAATGTGCAACACGGCCTGAAACACATCGCAGTAAAACTTACTGAGTCGGAGCTTTCGAGTCGACGAGTCAAAACTCAATCATTTTCGAATCGGCTTGTACAACCGAGTTCGTGGGTTCTAGATGAGTGTGATGGTGGTGTTTTTGGGTTCGATCTGCAAGTTTTGATGATGGTGTGTGTGTGTGTTGCAGAGGGGAGAGAGTCACGAGCAATGGAGAGAGAGAAGGAGAAGGTGAGAGAAAGAGGGAGACAGCTTTCTAATTGGGCAGGGAGAAGAGGAAGTGATCTGATTGGTGGAAAAGAAAGAAAATCTGATTGGCTGAGGGAATTGAGGAAATGAACTGATTGGGGTACACGGGTCAATTTTAAAGAAGAAACACGGAAGGTTTTCAGATTTTGTATAGTAATTCGTATACAAAAATCCGTCACCTTATAAAAAATAGTGTTTCCAACACTGATAAATTAACACACGCGTGTACAACTCTACCCATTATTAACGTACTTTAACTGTGTGCAATTTTTTCGTTACAGATCCGATTCAGGTCTAATTCATACTCACACGATCGTAACAATGAGTAGTAATTAATTACGATAATAAGAAAAACAAATTAAAGCCGAATAACCATGTCCATGTCACTTTGCCCACAAGGGCATAAATGTCAATTTACACACTCGGGGAGAAAATTACATGGGAAAATTAGAAACAGGTTGTCACACTACATACGCGCTCAAAGACATTAAACAATTACTTGGAAACTCTTTGAAGCAAATGCGCATTCCCCTCTTTTTTTGGACCAAATAGACAAAACTTTTTTTTTTTTTTTTGATATTTCTGAACAGATGAAAATAATATTCATAAATTGGATGTGAAAAAACACAAAATTCACAATTTCGAATTATACAAAGAAAAAGAGAAAAGAAAGCGTGAAAAAAAAAAGATGAGGACGAAAAAGAAGAAGACAAAAGAAAGGAGAGAGTGTGTATACAAATAGCGGAAGCTTGGGATAGTATTTTACTTGCTCAAGTAATGAGAGGTTTTTTGTTAGCAACCCAATCAATTCTTAGAAAATATTATATTACCTTCAGTGATAATAGTTAAAAAATATTGTCGGTGTACTACTAATAATCTAATTCAACTCAAGTTTTGTGGGTGTCAACGTGATCTCCTGATAGCTGGGATACAGTTAGGATGATTGCCCATGTAAGGAGATGTCCCGCTTACTAGAGAATCCATTCCATAAAGCACTAGGGCTATCACTAGTTGGAGATATGGTTCTAAGTAAATAGAAGGCTTTCCTTGTGAACTAGGGTGTTATAAAGAACCTTGCAGGCACATCGTCTTCACCAACTAGCATGTCTTCTTCAGGTAATCTCATGAATTATGATCTTCTCTATCGTAGCAATGTTGGGTTCATATTGGTGTGTGTGTGTGTGTATATATATATTGTTGACAAACCCAATGTTTCTTGAAATACAAGTTCCATTTTTATACCATTTCAATGCATGTAATCCACGTACGAGCTAACCCTATTCTATCCAGTTATAACAAGAAGCACTACTGGGTTCTTTTTGTTCAGAAGGGGGAAAAGCCAAGGAAGGGGAGGCTGCGGAAAAGGTTAATCGTTGAGGGCTACTGAAGCTAATAATTTCTCTTTTGAAAGGTTAGGGTTATTGCTGCTAATGGCTGCGAAAAGAAAAAAAAAGAAATAATAAAAGAGAAGGCACTGAAACTTCTGGGGGAGGAGGATGAGTTTCAGTCAGCAGAAACTAAAAGCGGCTTGGGGTAGGTCACGGTCAGCACAAGGAAATATTTAAAAAAAAAAAACGACAAAAGGACTGGTTCAAAAAGGTGTGGGCCTTCGCCCCTCCTTTTAGGCTGGATCTTTTCTTTGTGCCCAATTCTTGATTTGACTTTGGGCCTAACAAAAAATGAGTGCCCAAGGCATGCGCTCTTTGTAATGGAGCTGTCCAAATTTTTGGGTTGATTACTTCCATCAAACAAAAAAGGCATGTGGGCCTAGCAGCCAAACAAAGAGAGTTTGGGCTGCCACTTAAAATAGAATAGGTGGAACTTCGGTCCTTCGGCACCTCGACAAAAATTAAGGCACCTCTTTCAACGACTTTCTTCACTCAGAGACTTGGAGGAACTCCCACTATAAACTACTACACTTCAGTACCCTGAAGTTTCGTGATTACTCAATGACGTAGGATTTTACAAATCCCCAACTGAGAAGCTTTTCTCACTCGAGAACTTATGGGAGCGCACTGTTTGTATCATACTTCACCAATCCTGAAACTACCGAGCATCGATCAACTTCATACCTTCAGGGACCCGCTGAAGGGTTCATGTTGTGGCACCCTTACTGAAGCACATGAGTTTCTTTCCAATCAAGAGACCAATCACCACATGGCACACGTCAACATTAGAATAAAGCTCCTAGAGTCCCATCTCGACTGCGGATAAAAGCATGCAACTCTTGTCGACTGTAAAAGAAGATTATTTTCCTACAGTTAATCCCTAATGTCATTATTGTACTAAAACTCATCATTAAAACTCACTAATGATGATTATGCTTGAACCTATGTATTGGTAAACTCCACTATTAATGAGAAGTCCTCTACCCTCGTGGTCGTAGCCCAACTTAGGGTGAATCATGTACATCATGAGTTTGCTTCCCTATCTTTATATTTCTACGTATTTACCTACACTTAGTGGCTAGAGCAACCATGCGAAGGTTACAAACTTGATACTTTAAATTGTTCTAAAGTCTCATCGATTTTGTGTATCAACAACATCCATCACCGAACTCATCTTCAGGGCGAGAATGCCCTTCAAGCCTTCGTCTCTCACAGTAGAAACACATTCAAAAGCTTTTCATAGCTAACCCATGATAGGGTTTCCATCATCTCCATTTACACCCCGCACCCTCTTCAGTGGGAACCTTAAATCAATCTCCAACAAGACCTTCACAAGCAACCTATTCAGACCATTCAAAGTAATCTCATCCACTTTCATAGAGACCCCCGATTGCTTGAGTGATACCCTTGATAATATCAACATCCTTGTATTGGATAGGAATTCGTGGGAGCCTAACCCAGAGATGGAATTCGCTGATGAGTTCTCATCCTCATCAGCGAAGTCCACCGCAAAACACCTATGCTCAAAGTGGTCAAAGGAGACAGTATTCTTCATACCATGTTTCCATATTAGGCCAAGCTTCCTCTTGATGACACGGGCATCGACTGGCCACTCAAACATATTCCCCGTTAGTACTCTACTTCTCATCTGATCAACGTTGATGGCTGAGAACAAGCCAGTTTGAACTCTAGTAATTCCCAAGTTTTTATTCGACTTCTGCAATCAAATCAACCTCCTCCGTGTCGTGTTTGATCTCTCCATTCGGATATCAAGAGAATGTTACAATGCTTTCGGGTGTAGAAAATCCATCATGCGTTTAGAGAAGCTAATTTGGTGGTGGATGTATTGAACAATCAAATCATTCTTCAATTATCGAAAGCTTAGCAGACAATTGAAAACAAAATCCGAAATTCCCAATTGCTCATTGTCAAAAATGATTCCTAGTACAACCTACACATATCAACCTGTCCTAAAGCTTCAAAAGCAGAGGCAAGAAGAAGAAAAAAAGTACGATGCACGATTTCTTTGAACACTATTGGGTGGAACAAAATGTTAACATGGGGTAAAAACAAAATCAAAATGACCTTGGCCGCGTGGTGATAGCTCCGGTCTTGAAAACCAGCATAGTTATCTTTCTTTGAGCAAGAGTTGCTAAACTGAAGTCACAGCTATGTCTCATCTCATGTTCCGCATTTCTAAAGTCTTCAAGAGAAAGAAAACATTTTCATTTTCGATGTCAACATTCTCTTCGCTGAAGCCAATCCTACAATTCTCTCGAGCTGAAATGCAATAAGAGAAAAACAAAAATATACTTAAATAATGGGTTTTTCCTTATTCACTGGCCCGAAACCAAACAAGCGAGCAAAATAGAGAATCTAATTCATGTTCACTACATCAGGGACGGTAGAAAAGGCAACAGGAGATTAACACAATTTCATCATATCGTTCAGACTCACATCATGATGTTAGGCAGTTTCTTTATTCAGTTGATGAACTGTGCCAGTTTCTAATATAACGGATCACTGAGAAGTTAAACATTCAAAACTCCTAGCAAGTTAAACAACTACCCTATCTCATCCTCACAATCAAAGAACGATCCAGCACACTTTTAAGAAATATTACCCGAAGGAGGTCAAATTGAGAAAAGAGCACCGTGCATGCCATGTCATTGGACCCATCAAGCATATTAACAACCTGCAATTAAATAAAAAGAGCGTTTTGGTTCAAGAAAAGAAGAATATGACTGTATCTCAAAATGAATTATATAAAGTATCAAAAGACAGACGCTTCATCATTATTATTTTTTAATTTGGTAGCTCTCCAGTTGAGCTTCTTAAAGAGGACGACTATTTGTATCGCGCTCACCTCAGGGTAAAATTCCTTTCTCTCAGGCAGAGAATATAGGATTAAATTCTGAATGCCACGAATCTACTCACAAGAGAATAATCGTATGTCAGCAAAGAGGCTCAAAATACTGATTTTAAACTTCAGCAAAATACTTTCCAAGTTAAACAACAATATCCAAAATGGAAGGACACAATATCATCAGCATTTGGACAAGAAAATTATGCTCAAAGCAGTCTAAAGAACCTTATATCTGTGGTAAAAATGTGATCTCTCAGTGTAAAGCATTATCTTCTGCTTTCCTTCAAAGAACCAAACCCGTGCACAAGAAATATCACTTTGCTCTGCATATCTAAGGAGCCATGGAAAATTTACTGCGTCACTGCATTTACGACCGCACAACCATCACAACATAAATAGGACAGGTTCTTACTCATGAAGTAAACAGAAGGACGCACTCTGTGACTTCAAAAAGTTCCGAACTCGAACATATTCAAAGTAAGAACTGATAAATATCATAATCCCACCCTGAACGAAAGTTTCAAAGGAAAGATATCATGAAATATTCCAAGGATCATTCAAGGACAATTTAAACAAAAATTTATTGAAATTTGCAATTTTAAAATTCTTAGGCCTCAAATAATTACCTCAACAGAATCTTTTTACCTTTGGGAAGACCTGAAAACAGAAAAACACCAAACATCTCAAAATCTGAATAAGAAGATGGAAAAAAAAATAAAGCTAAACTCAAACAGTCAAGCGCAGTGTTAATTTCAACTTATCAAGATGCAGCAAATTCAATGATGTGGGTAGGAAATGGGTTAAGATATGGGATTTTTTTTTTTCTTTCAAAAAAGACTAAATTTATATCAGCAACTTTTCATATTCTCTTCCAACTTCAAGTACAAGTTGTTATAGGTAATACAAACATTTGTCCCCGTCTTCCTAAAAGGCGAGGCACAAAATTATTTAGGGTAGTCCTTCCGCACACCCATCTTACTTCTCACACCCCTCTAATTTTCAGCCGTCGGATCAAATGAATTGAACAATATCAACGCCCAAAAATTAACAAGGGTGTGTGGGAGGTAAAAATGGGTGTGCGAATAGCACTATCCATTATTTATTTCCATAGATTTGAAAACACAAAAACTGCCGGAACTGTAACTTAAAAATTAAAACTTGATCTTTTCAAGAAATTAAGGGGTTGTTTGCTATCCTTCTTGAATTTTTTTGTTACTGAAACTAATGAGACCTTGAATTTAAGTAATTTAGCTACATTCATCATTTTTTGAAACAAAAATTGGATCCAAGGAGGATACCAAACAGGCCCTAACGAATTCTTCTACAAGATGGTTCTATCAAATTAATAACAAATTATCTAGCCACAAGTTATAGAGACCTTCTTTAATGAGTCTAACTATAGCAATTCAGAAATCAAATTATAATTGTTCAATAACAACAAACTATAAAGTCTCTTGCAATTAAGGAACCTCCTGGGGAACAGAAGAAACCTTCATAGTAAAATATTCAAAACGAGCATCATCAATATGTTGTATCGAATCTGCATCAAACCGCTGATAAATCTGTAAGGTCGAAAAGTAACAAAGTGAATTAGTTGATGAAGTTAATCCAGATCTGAAACAGAATTTAGGAATCAACCTAATTCCTTACACTTTAAGAAGAAACTAAGTACAGTGATACATATATTATATTTTTTTTCTCGGTAGCCCCATCCCCTAACATGATAAATATTCAAATCACACCAGGAAAAGAAAAGAACACTTCAGAGAGTCTCAATGTTGTGTGACCCATATTCCCAACAGGTTCTCAATGAATGAACCCAAAACATAAATCAATAAAGAACAAATCCACTGATTCCATGTTTTCATTTCAAATCCACCTTAACCACTTGGAAAGCCAATTATCAGTAACAAGAAAGAAAAAAGGAGCAGAACAGAAATTGACAATTTATTTAGACAGTACATTCAGCGTCCTATTTATGTGAAGAAAGGCAAATAAAGGATGACAAATGCCTCTAAGGAAATCAGAAGATAGATCGATAAGACCTCTAAATCAGAAAAGTTAATAGGTCCAAGAAACAAATAAACTCAACTTGAATGAGAACGGTCTTAAGTTTTGATGCTATTGTCATATGAGTCGAGAGAATAACTAGAATCTAGAAATTTCAAGTAATGAAATACAAACATGGAAACTAAATTAATCAGAACAAAACACCCCTTGGACATTAGTCACACGCAATGTTTTAAAAGACGCACCCCGAGGCGCGCCTAGACGGCTCTAGAGGTGGGGCGGGAGTGATAATGCCTCTGCCCAGTGGGAGTGGGCGAAAACTCACCGAGGCGTTGTTGAGGCGAGACTAGGCGGCTAAGGCGCTCCTAAAGGCGGTTGGCAAGCGTTCCCAGATCCATCCGCGACCCAAAATCGAAGTCAACTGCTCTGTTTTCAAGCTCTGCCATCTGGGTTTAGGGTTGCAGGCTGTGCGGCGTCTTCACGAGGAAGACGACCGCGAAGGAGAAAGATTTTTTGTTTTTTTTTAAAGACTTGGTCCAAAACGACGTCGTTTTGGCCAAGTCTTTAGTCGTTTTGGACCAAGTCTTTAATTTTTTTTAAATGACTTGGCCCAAAACGACGTTGTTTTGGCCAAGTCTGTTTTTCTTTTATTTTTAAAACCCCAAGAGTCTCTGTTTCCTCTGTTTTTCTCACCTGTTTCCTCTGTTTTTTTCAGCAATCCTCTATTATTTAAGGTCCCGTAAGGCTTCGCCTCATGCCTAGGCTGGGCTATCCCTCGGACGCCTCGCCCATGCCTCACGCTTTTAATACATTGGTCGCATGAGAGACAAAAGGTACACTATGAAATGCAATTGAAGGACGACATTCCAAATAAATGTGGGGGGATGCTCACAGAACCATATGCAGCTATTTTTCGTTTACCTTGTGTTATAATTCAAGTACAAACCACTTTGACCCATATATTTTCACTGGAAAAGAGTTGCATCAACACATCAGAGGGGGTAAAAGATACCACAAAACCATCCACAAATCAAGTGAAAAGAAAGTTTTATGAGGCATACCTGGCGGACTTGAAGTATCACTTTAGGAAGAATTCCTTCATGTTCATGTACCAGCTTCACCTATAGATATAACAAACTCAGTATTTTAGAATTTTTGCGTTCTGTGAACCATAAAATAAGCATTGCCAATCTGAATATTTTAAGGAAAACAGAAATTGAAGTTTTCCTTTTGCACTGTGTTGGCAAACAGCCATTTTATTTTAACTGATAGTTTTTTCATTAATTTCATGTTTTCTACTCATATCATTTAATCCATTGTACGACCAGTGGACAGCCCAGAATTATAGGAGGAGATATATAGCTATAATAGATTTCTTATAGTCCAAATCTATGCACTAACTAAATAGATAATTATGCTCTAAATATTTATTCTTAAACATACCTTCCCATGGTAATTATTACACTGCTTGCTGAACAAATTGTTAATATCTGCAGTAGAAAGCATAGGGTTAAAGGCTGATCAAGAACTGGAATATTGTCGATTATCTTATAAATTTGAATTTTTATCACGATTAACATCAATTTACAAGAAAGCAAAAGATTTCACAGTTACCATCAAAGAAAAGGAGAAATCTTACCCGGATTTGAATAATAACTCAAGAGTATTGTTTGCCTATAGAAATGTGCATATCCATCCAGGTACCTGACCATGAAAAACATTGTTGAGTTGGTCTTCATGACATGTGATATGGACCAGTATCTTCACAATCAAATTTCCAATCGGAATACAACGTTTGCATTGTGTATTCCACATCTTGAGATGTTCATATCAGTTTAGGTTGTATAGGAAGCACTTTGTTGTTGAATTATAAGCAGCGAGCTGATTAGTATTAGTGAATAAGCCATGTGTTTTTAATTGTGTATTCACTCGAGTGTAAGAATGCCAAGTGTAAGGCCATAAGATGTAAGGCTACGAATGCCATGTGTAATGATCCTAGTTATTAGCTAGATGAGTGGCTGAGATCACTTTGCAGAGAGAGAATGCAGCTGAAATTTTGTAACCATTATGTAGTGCTCATTTCGAGCATGGTTGGTACAAATACAATCAATGAGAGCATATTCCTCTGTGATTTGCAGAATGAAAGAAGGAACGACTTTCTGTTTTGTTATTTCTTTGATATTTTTTCTTCTTTGATTTCCATTCACTAAGCATAATTCGAATTACACTAACATTTGTTACTAATAGTGTGAGGGAGGAAACTAAGGATAAATTGCCACGCCTGGCACAAAACAGTGTTAATACTTGAAAAGATGGACAACAAAACATACCACGGTCTTATCCGCATGACATCAGTCCCATGCTGTTTAGATGGTATGCGGTTCAACTGTTCAACAGCAGACTTCAAAAAGTCCCAGTTCTGGATTTTTTTTAATCAGAAAATAGAAGATATAAATTTTGCAAGCACCACATATTTCAAGTAGATAATTGATCACACTATTACCTGCATCGTTACAACATCTGCATGATCAATAACTAGAACCTGCCACATCAAAGACATATACCTCCATCAATGGAAGGGAACCATTAAAGCATAGGAAAAAACCCCATGATAAGCATACAAGCATACTTCCAAACACTGACAGGTTGGTAAGATATATTACCTCTATGGAAGAAAGATAATCGACATCCTTTTCTTTGTTTAATTTAGCCTCATCAATTTTCTGCAAAAAATAGAGGTCTAGACTCATTATAATAGTTATAAAGGAAGTGTAAGCCAATCACAAACGTAAACAAATGACCAACCTCCAACCTTAGAATATATAGAGAAAGTCCACACGCCTTTATTTAGAAAAAAGTAATTCATTTTAAGATTCTTGCAAAGGAGTTGGTACCTTCAGTATGAAAGTTGGTTATACAAACTAGAGACAATTATATAATTATCAATTCTTTTTAGTTTCTTTCTTGGGAACCTTCTGTTTTCTAGTTGTTATTTAGAGGTGAGAAGGCTAAATGTGTCTTTTAACATATCTTAACTACTTTGATCTAAAAGAAAGTAATTTTCAGAAGACAAGCGTGTCTGCATATATTCAAATAATTATGGGAAATTAGGTAATCAACTGAAATATAAACGTGCAAGTAATACGTCTATTTCATAACAAGCCACCAGGGGAAAAATCAGACTAGGAACTTTGAAAGTGAAAACAAAGCTGATCACTTACTTTCAACAAACCAACTGAAGAAGCAACTATGATATCTGAGGTATAGAAATCACTGTACAACTTTATGCTCCTCCTACAAAGCAAAGATTAAAAATGAGTTGAAATTCCTATCTATGTCATCTCTTTTAAATGTCTGTCAATAAATTTTTTGAAAGAAAACAAAAATAGCATGAAATTGTAATACAAAAGTGAATATAACTTTTAGCCCTCTTTGATAACTCACTCTACATTCAACATAAGAACATCATAAAAGGATGCCTTCATAAGATTCTGGTATGATTCTTCGTTACTTTAACTAGTGATTCACAATTAAAAACTGATTAAAAAGACCTTTTCAGCCGTGAAGGGTTCATATGTAGCTAATGTTGCACTAGGGCCAAAAGATCCAAAACCTCAAAATTCCAATTACAGTTTTGCAAGATACAATGAAGCCATCCAAACCATTAATAGACAAATTGGTGCTCACAATATCACAATAGTTCGACATACACAGAAGAATGCTTCTAAAATGATTCAGTAAAATATTCAAGTGACGGGGGATAGACACTTGCATTGCTGGCCACTAATGTTGCACTAACTTAATAAGTACCCAAACCAGATTAAACAGATGACTTTTTGAACGGTTCATGTTGCGTAACCACTGTTCTAAAAGTCGGCCTAGGTGGCGCCTAGGCGGTGAGCGGTGGAGGGCCAATGTGATTTAGGCCAAAACGTTGATGGAAATCGTGGAGGGTTTAGGCAGCCACCTAGGTGCTCTAGGTGGTGGTAGGTGGTCACTGGCCAGACTAGGCGGTCCATGATTTTGAAAGAGTCAATTCTGCACTCTGTCGATTTTTACAGAATTGCAGACATAGCTTATCTTCATCTGCTCGCATTTGCATCTCTCGCCGTCACTGCATCGCCAGACTCATACCCCATCGCACCTGCACTACATCTTTGTGCCGTCTTGTGTTGCATCTCTCACAATCTCACCACACCAGGTTTGCATTTTTTTTTTTCTAATTATTTTTCGATCGTTATTTTTCTTTAGTTCTGATTTTGAAGGAATTTCATAGGAAGCACAAGAAGGCAGTGGGTTCACTTTTCTTTTTTCTTTTCGGGAAAAAAGGTGTTCACTTCGAGGCATCACCAGAGTTACCAATGTCAAAACATTTTCCCTATAAAATTGTTTCTCTACAACTCATTTATCCCATACAACTTTTTAAGAAAAAACAAAAAATATTAGTTGTATTGTTTCTGTTTTGCATTTTATCTATTCCAAATTTTCTAGACAAGTATAGTTTTTATTTATTTTATTTATTTTTTATTTTTTATTTTTAAGTTTAAATAGTCACTTATTTATACAATATATAATATATTTACTCAAATCTACCTAGGCGCTGAGCCCGAACCTGCAGCCCGACTAGCGCCTAGCATCTTTTAGAACCTTGAGGATAACCAATGTTCAGTATTAAGTCCCCCAATTTAAAATAGTTAGATTTTTTACATTGAATAAGTTCATTTCTTTCTTTCTTTCATTGAAGCCTAGTGTTAAATTGAATTTTGATTAGGTACATTATTTTGAATATATACATATGTGATAAACTGTAGGTCCTATAATAAAATACATCAGCATGCATATATGCGTTATGTACAATATACCTACAACCATTAATTACATATAGCTTTGCGCTTCTGTATATTTTACGAACAATGTATCAAATCACAAAACACTATAACTCTTCTAAACCCATTTCCAGAACCAAAACATCAACTGTTTGATGCTCACATTGTCTAAATTACGTTGAGGCTCAAAACTTACATGTTCAACCAAAGATATACTATAGATACTTAAATGGCCACAAGATAAATGCAAGTCAAATCTCACATGTAATATGTTTTCTTTAACTTTTCACATTGCATAGAAGATTACACAACACCCTTAGTAAAGCGACAATAAGAGAAACTATTCACTAGATCGTCTTTACTATATAAAATAAAAAATAAAAAAAATAAAAATTCTCAAATAGTTTATCACCGTTATAAGTTAAAGTAACTTACTTAGTGAACTTGATGCCAACCATGAAGTCATCCTTGCTATTTCCTCCAAAAAGTACTTGAAAATCACTAGGCTTTGATGACTTACGAGGTCTTACAATTTCCAGGTCCTGGCCAGCTGGTGTTATCTCTTTTTCGTCCTCTGGTGTTATCTCTTTTTCGTCCTCGTTGTCATCAGTTCCAAACTCTCTAGAAAATCGATCCATGTGCTCCACATTGACCTGAGAAAGCAAACATATGGTATTAAGAACAGGGTAAATATACCCAATATATATACCCAATATTGACGTCATTTTCTTTAATTAAAAGATAGAAATTTTATATTTTTATAGTTTTTACCCAACAATTTCCCAAACTCACTCACAGAATTGAATCTGAAACTGGGTTCTCTGCCCACAATCTTTGGGAGGTTCATATAGCGAATAGTAAATAGCTACCTTGAGGAATTGAACCCCAGACCATGTGGGAGCAAACCACGGAGATTCAACTAAACCCTCATTAATTGATAGATAAAGATGATAATGAGAATGCAAGTAAAACTCAGAAATATTAATGTAGATGTATTCATACAATGATTCTGGCAGAAATTTAGCATAAAGGTTGGAATGTTCTTTAGCAACTAAAGTAGTACTCCTACTTGAGAGGTCATAGCTAGTTTGGTAGATTTCTTATCCACTTGTTGTATTTCCTTCTTTTGTTTTAATAAATTTCTATCGTTTCTTCTGGAAAAAAAAGTTTACCAAGATGAATACTTGATAATTGAGCTTTCAAGGAACAAAATGTAACAATGTAGCTTCACTAAAAGCAATCTCAACAATCCTAAACATATCAACATCCAAAGAATAAAAGAGTATGCCCTTGGAAGTCATGTGTCATCATATAAAAACAAACTAACAATTGTATCCTTTGCATTCTTCTACATAATAAAGGATCTGTTTAAATGTGTGTGCGGGTAGAGGAGCTGCATATGAGATATGTCGGACAATACACATCCATGTAGAATGAACACTGGCTCTGTATATACTCAAGGGGACAACCACCCTCATAACATGGTGAAAGCCACCCAAAAGACTCAAACCTAAACTAGTGGGACTCATAAAGTACTAAATTCTTAGGTTCTATGTCCATAGGGTAACTGATCTACGTATTTTCTAGTGATTGCATGTTTGTGGGTATAACTCCTAAATCAAAGGTAACAGAGATGCCAGAAATTAAATAAATAAATGAATAAAATTGAAAGTTTCTAAAAAAAAAAAAAAAAATTGAACAAGGGTAGAAAGAGAAGCAATGTGCAGGGAGCTAGGTAAAAATAGTCCATGAAAGCGGGGTGGGATGGGCACAACCCTCGTCAAAACATAATAAAGGATTCAATCTGACCTACCTCACATAGTACCCTCGAGAAATCCTCAGATATTACTTTTACATACAACATTTGTTGAGATCGACCAGTGCATAAATTGTAGAAGAAAAGAAGAAAAAATGAAAAGATATACCTTGTGAGCTGAAGGAGTAAGTTGTATTAGCCTCTTAACAACATGGAGTGCAATGCTTGCCATTGGCAATAGGATCAAAACCTGATAAAGAAATAAAGCAAAACCTCTTCACTACGCATGCAAATTACAATATCTCAATTTGAAGATATATATTATTTTCTCCATACTAGAGATATGCATTTTGTTTCAAGAGATAACTTTACAAGCAGCATAATGATGATAAGATCCAAAAGTATAGCCATACAACGTCACAAAATCAAATTGCAACAACTACAATAAATAGAAAGTAGTTCATAGTCACCAAACCAAGTGTGCCTAAATTTAAAACACAAAGCTCATATAGGACCGCAAACAAGATATACACTAAATGGCTTGTACAAAAAAAGAATATATACTATTATATGAATGACGTTATAAAAAGGATAGACACTGTTATAAGGAATCCAAGTCCAGTATTTATCACAAGAACATCACACTTGTATACCTTAGGACGAGTAAATCCATGATCAAGGAAACTATCATCAGTAAGAATTTCATTACAAGCAGTTTCTCGAAGCTTGGACACTTTTGCATCATTCTTCGTTACAAGATCTCTAGTTTTGAAGATATGATTCAGCTGCATAATAATTAATTATTATAAGATGAGAAAATTTCTAAAATAGAACATAAAGATATTGACATTTTTCAAGGGCTAGGGACAAGCACGTACACACTGCATAATGTATGCATCCATGACATTTGAGTCTTCTTCAGAGCCTCTGTGATAAAAGGGTTTTTTGTTGCAATGCAATATATCCCGATAGTTGTTGACTGAGGGACATGTAGATATCGACATAACCACAAAATGCCCAAAATGAGTCAACCCATACTACAATTGTAATTTGTAAACTTAAGAAACTTCATGACCACAAAAATTTAGGATAAAGAGAAATAAATAAATAAAAGTAGAATACAAAATCTGGATAAACTATAAATAAATAAAAAAAGAAGATAAAATCTGGATAAACTACAAACCAGCAAACCTAACAGATGACACTTTGTTAAAATCTATACGTTTTTCCCATTCATTTGATATCAGGATAAAGATAAAAGATAAAAGATAAACCATAGGTAAGGTTACCAAAAATGACAAACCAATAGAAATTGTAAAGCTTTCTCCTCATACCACCCAAGACATGAAATGAATGTCTATATATAGAATTATTTTTCCGTATTAGTCTATCATACCCACTTCTTCCCGTATATTCGTTTCTGTACATAGGACATCTTTTACGATCAAGATCAATAAAGCCTCATGGAAGCTGAAATTCCATCAATGATGAAATAGGAACGAAATTCCACTACTTGCTAAAATCTATATGTTTTTCCCATTCCCTTTGATATCGGGATAAAGAAAAAAGATAAAAGATAAACCATAGGTAAGGTTACCAAAAATGACAAAGATATATTGAATGCTAGTACATCATCCCCACTTCTTCCTGTATATCCCTTACTGTACATATGATGTTTTTATGGTCAAGATCAATAAAGCCTCATGGAAGCTGAAATTCCACTAATGATGAAAAAGGAATGAACCACTACTTGCACTTTCAACTCAAAAGACAAGCCTAACCCTATAAGGTAAGAACAGTCTATTTCGATTTAGCCTAGAAGAGATTAATTTTCTTGTTCAGAAGCTCCATAAGAAAATGTCAGATAAAATAGGACAATTTAGCATTAAAATTCCAGTCGCATAATTATCAAGGTGTTTTTTTGGAATAAAGTTGGAAGATTGAACCCCACCAGCTCCCAAAAAATATATAATCATATCAACTATTTATGGTAGTAGGAATTGAGTAGGAACATTTCAAACTTAATGATATAGATAAAGCCATTACACTAACAAATAGCCAGTGCAAGTCAAATTGGGCACACTCACACAGGGAGAAGAATAATCTTTGTCTAGATGAATGAAAATCATTCCCTCCAGATCTGTTATAGACATCTAACCAGTGCTTATACAACTTTTGCTTCAGACCATAACAAGAATTGGGGTCGTCATCCTGAACATAATACCCAAAGCAAAAAAATTAAGGGGCATATTATGATTATAATTGTAGAAACTGCAGAACAAGAACAAATTCAATCAAAACAGCTCAAGGACTGTAATGCATAGCAATACAAACAAAATTGAGTCCATAATGAATTTGAAAGGACAGCGCAATCTTTTGTTTTCTTTTCTATGGAAAGAAGTCCACAACATATGGAGAAATTACAAATGTGAAACCCAAGTGCACCCTAGAAAGGAGTACTTGACTCCTAGAGGCGCCTCAGAACCTTAAAAACCGCATTTTATATGCAACTCTTAAACGTCGCAGAACAGAGCACAACAAAACTAATAAGTGGAGGTCACGTAAGAACCAAAACAAGCTTAAAAAAACCCAAAAATACTGCCTTAATATCCTTTAGAGTTTAGCCATATGCAGCAAGTAGACGCTAAAAAAACTGAAAATAAACCCAGGACTTTAGGAAGACCGTTACCTAATCTTATATGCGGCAGAAACAGATTTACTAGATGATCCCAGCGTCATTAACAATTTATCATACATGGATGGCTCCTTATAAACCATTTCTTCTTCAGAAACCACACTGTTAGATTCTTCGTTTGGTAGTTCCCCTGTATTAGAATGATCGTGAATGTGAATATGAAAACATTGGCAATTAAATCATTATCTCCAATGCATTAACCAAATATTGATCCCCTAAGATAACGATTAGGTGGAAACTCTCTAAACAGGTACAAAGGGCAAGAAAAAAAAAAGCTAACTCTTTTACTAGATTAAAGTTCAACTTAACACACATTCGGACTTCCGATACACTATAAAAAGGTAAAATATAAGGTATGCCTGAGGAAGTAGTCGTGGGGCTGTGTGCAACATTTTCTTCTTCAAGACGACGACTTTTCTTGCTCGTGTTGAACTTGTTGGGTATTTTGCGTTTTCCAAATCCTGCTATGGGAACATAAAAATGTCTTACCAGTAAGTATTGCAATGGAAACAAAGAAGAAGCTACAGATTCAACGAAAATTACGAAGAATTCTGCATATTCAGTTCATGGGTAGGGCAGCCAAACAAAAACTTACCTGGGTTCTTGCCTGATTGTTTTCCCATGTTCAGAAGAAAAAGAAAACTGGAAACTTCGCGCCAGAAAAATCCCTCAATTCGAGTGCAGACTTGGTTTCGGTTAAACGACCGGAGCAGGATGAGAGTTTGTTAGAGTTGAATCCTGAGGTCGTTGAATTTAGATTCAAACAGAAAAACAAAGCAAACAAATTTTATTTCTATAGAAACGAAAAAAGAAATTAATTTTCTTCATCATTTTTCCTAAGTAATATTTCAGCTAGAAGTTTGCACCATAAGATTAATTTTTGACAAATTATGTATAGAATTCCACTTTCCCCATGGTTCGGAACACTCAAAACAGCAAAATCAAATCAGAAAAGGGAAAAAAAAAACTCAGAGTTGGAAGTTTACCGGTGTGCCTCACGGTGGCTGAAACTATGCTCGCGGTGGTGAAGGCGGGCTCTTGCAATCGTGTTGGGAGGAGACCTGCGGGTTAACGTGAAAGTGAAAGTAGGAAGTTTAAGTTTTTGGGGTTTAAGGATTTTTATTTTATTTTATTTTAGTTACTGTTACGGTTTCGGTTTCGGGTGTAGGGTTTATGTTTAAAAGCAACTCCACCGTGGTGGATTGCTCGGGGGACAGGCCAGAGAAAAGGGCCCGAGGCTCTGTGGATTCGCTCTAGCGTGAAGGAGCCCGAGTGGAGGTGGAGGCCCGAGCTCCGAGCCTATGAAGAATTGTCAACCTGAGAGCCCGAGTGGATGTGACGTCAGGGCTGACATCAGCCCAGTGTCAGGCCCTTTTTTTTATTTTTTTCTCTCAGGCGTGTGCACCCCACTCGCGCTTGGGGGTGCGTCGCCCGACATATTTTTAGAAAAATCAACCCACTTTTCAGACTGAAATGTTACCGTTGGGAAGCCACGTGGCTTCCCACGGTACGTTCGATCTCAACAACTCTTTAAAATGGGGCGTCCGATATGCAACGGTAATAAAAAAAAATTCTAATTTAATATCAACCGTTTGATCTGAGATCGAAAGTTGATATTAATCTGCTTTATAAATAAAAAAATAAAAGAAAAAATAGTTTTAAAATTAAGAAAAGTTACCGTTGTGACACGTGACACAATCTAAATTGTTGGAATTCAAATATTTTTTATATCCAAAGGTAGAGATTAATTAGTTGAATAAAAATTTTCAAAAATTGTAAAAAATTCGAAAAAAAATCTGAATTTTTTTTTAAAAAAAATTGTTTTTACTTTTCTATAAATACCTTCTCATTATCATTTACCTTACACCAAAATTTCATATTTTCTCAACTACTTTCAATCACATTCCTTTCTTTCTCTCAAAGTTTCAATCCATTTTTTTTCAACAAAATGACTATTGATGCAGGTACGAATTGGTCGCTTCTTGAAGATGTTGCGTTGTGTACTAGCTGGGTTGAAGTTACTCATAGTTCGCTTACGGGTAATGAGATGCAGTTGCGAGAAATGTGGAGTGTTATTCATACCAATTATCTTGAGAAAATTGATGGGAAAAGAACCAAGGAATCGATGTCCAATCGTTGGAAATTACTTAGCCAATCGTTTAGTACGTGGAGAGACGCTTTGGCCAAAGATTGTAAACAGATTATGATACGTGGCGCGACGTGATTGGTTAATAATCTTATTAGAAATCCGTCACCAATAATTGTATTTTCAGATAATGACACGTGACATGTCGTCAATCGTTAAAAATATGATGGAACTCTATCCTCAAAGATTGTAAACATATTATGACACGTGGCGCAACGTGATTGGTTAATAATCTTATCAGAAATCCATCACCAATAATTGTATTTTCGGATAATGACATATGACGCAACGAGTACGATTAAAAATCTTATCGGAAATCCATCCCCAATAATTGTCTTTTCGGATTTTATGTCAAGTGGCACAACGAGAACAATTAAAAATCTTATTCAAAATTACAAATAAAATTATTTTGTATTATTTAATAATACTTCGGATAATGACATGTGGTGCAACGAGAACGATTAAAAATCTTATCCAAAATTACAATTAAAATTATTTTGTATTATTTTATAAATAAATAAAATACTAATATTTTATTGACTATTGTCAGGGCTATTGAAGTGCAACGGTGGAGATGCAAAAGGCGATTACTGTTCATTAAGGGCAGTTACTGGTCACTAGGCGGATAGCATAGTGTATTGCCTGGGGGGAGGTTTCACATGCTGGAGTTGCTCACAGTGGTGGTAGTAGGGCTGGGCACCGGCCGGGTCATGCTCAAATTTGAAGGAATTGGATCGGATATGTTTTAAATTGCAATGGGACGAGATGAGCCGGGTAATGGAATTTCTAAATTTGGAACTGAGCCTAACCTGGCCCGTTTCGGGCCAGGTCCATGGGTCCAATTACCTTTTCTTTCTTTTTTTTAAGATCAGATTTGGCCCCTTTGGGTCCAAGTACAATTTTTTTTTTTTTTTTTTTACAAATTTTTTTCTTATGGTCTTTTTCCTATCATGTTTTATTAGCGCACTTTCCAGGCACAAGGAAACTAAATGCAGATGGGTAACATAATTTACTAGAATTATAGAATTTTCCAGTAAATTTTCTCACCAACCGAACATAATCTAATTACATAACTTGGATTTACAGAAACGTTGCACAAATCAACATAATCTAATTAAAAATACCCGTCTGAAATAGAAGATTCAAATGTATACAAGTCTGAAACTATCACAAGACATCCATATATTCAAATTCAATTTAATTCAACAGAAGTTTCAAATTCAATTCAATAAAAATTTGAAATTGGAACAGAACAGAGGTCAAGGTTCAAGAACCCAACAAAATCCCTAAATCTAGAAAACCCTAATTTAATTTTCAATCCTAAATCCCTACAACGTAATACCTTAAAAACTAAAGATGACTATTAGCAAAGCTCGTGGGTTGCAAATATGGGTTAGAGTCAGACGGAGGAGATGACTAATTGTCGTTTCGAGTGTTCAACTTCGTCGTTCGTCCCTTCGAGTTTGATAGAGAAAGACACTGATTTCGAGAGAGTGAGTAAGGAGGAGAGACTGAGGTTTGATGATGATGGTGGCGGATGGAGCGAGGAGGGCAGGAGCGAATGAGGAAGAAAGATTGAAGTCTGAGTGAAAGGGGAGAAGTTGGGAAGAGAGATCGAGGTCTTAGATGGATGGCTACTCAACTCGAGCTTGAGTCGTGAATGAATGGGAGAAAGGGAAACATAATTATTCAGTTTATGTCTGAGTGTTTATCTAAGAAGACTGGGATAAGGAAGAAAATTCAATAATAGCCTATATTCCATGCTAGAATCGAGCCGGGCCAGGGGCCCATTCCCACCTATTTTAAGATATGCCCCGCCCCACCCTGTCCCATTTTGTGTCTAGAAATTTTGCACCTGCCCTGTACTCACCCCAAAACGCCAGTACCAGCACCAACCCGCGAGTCCAAGACCCTGTTTGCCAAGCCCTAGGTGGTAAAGCTTACACAACTCGTTAAGCTAATAATTTTTTACCCAACTCGTTAATACCACACGAAAATAATGAGTTTCAGGTCAATACGATAACTAATCAAGTCGTTATCGAGAAAGCCGTTAAGAACCCGTTAATAACGGGTCCTTAATGGGTTTACACATAGGTAACCTATTAAGAAAAAAATATTTTTATTATTGTTGGAGGACTTTTAGGTCGAGGCAAACTTGGGCTTTGCAAACATCTTCTTGCCTCCTTTGGTTTGCTTTCGTACCAAGTCTTGGAATATCTCAAAAGAATTAGCACATCTTAGGAAATATTCTCGTTAGATCAATGACTCAAAGATAACATGATTAAGCAAATAATAGCTTGCTCAAGTGAGACATGGTATGGAAGCTAGAAACTTATCAGTTTAGAAGAGAAAGAGAGTTTGCATGGTTGTAAGGTGTTCTAGGCTTGAATGGTCTGGGTTTCTTAGGGTTCTAAGAGCATATCTAATGGGAGTCCCTATTTAGGGACTCCTACCACCACTTTTGAGTACTCATTTAAGGACTTAGAGGGAATTTTTATGTCCCTAAAGGAATATTGTCTCCAATGGGAGAGTCCTTATAGTAAAATCCTTAAGGTTTTTACAATTTTATGTCATAATTTGATTAGGTGCACATTTTTTGAATTTATTTAACATTACATTCTCGTAAAATATTTTTGTGAACATTTTAACCTAAAAAAAATCTAAATTTTGACACCAATTTTTTTCTTCATGAAAACGTAACTAGAATGAATGAATTGAGTATGAGTGAATTGAGTGTAGGAGATGAAGTTGTGGTAAGTTTTGGTTAGATAATTTGGTAGTTATAGGAATGATGAGAGAACAACATTAGAGAGTAACCCAAATTAAAGCTGTTAATCTTTCAACGGAGGCAATATGAAAAGAGAAAAAAAAATTGAAAACAAACATGGCAGAGTAACCTAAATTGAAATGGTTATTTAATTAGAATTGTTGATCTTTCAATGGTAAAAACATTTGAAAAGTAAGAATCAATATGGACCCTTCATTTTAAACAGTTGAAAAGAAAAAAAAAAAAAAAAAAAAAAAAAAGACAAGCCCATGTTACTAGGACCCATACCTACTTTTCCCCTTAAATTGTCCTATTAGGTCTACCATTTTAGTCCTTATAGAGTCCATATATTTGGATACATACACCAAGTATCTGGTGAGTCCCTATACTTTAGAGACTCACTTTCCGATCCATTGGAGATTCATTTTGTCCCTATATTTGTATTATACTCATTTTATATGGTGGTTGTCCCTCTATAAGGACTCCACTAGAGATGTTCTAAGGAGGCCTCTGATGGCTGAGAGGATTGAAGGAAGGTTAGGAAAAACTCTAAGGTTGCAGGAATATGTTGCTCCCCAAGATCCAAGACTATTTGCACTTAGTAAATGATTTCCCCAGCTTGGTGCAATACAACCTTGAATCCCCTCTCATGTTCTCTCTATTCTATTGTGCTTCATCCCTTGTGATGATGATCTCTCTATGTAATCAGTTTTCCCCTATTGTAGGTGAATAATGCCTTTCCATGCTTTCTAAGGAATCTCTAATTTTGGCTAGGTTTTCTTTCCTCTTTCTCCTGATATAACTATGGCCTTCCTTATTGATATAATGCAAATTAGCACTGTTGCACTTGTGAAGATTGCACTGCACCTCCTTCCCAATGCACTGCTTTCCCAGGTCAACTTCGACATAGAAAGAGAAAGTTAGCATCTCTTTTCATTAAATGCATGATTTGCTGGGCTTTCACGTGAACTTAAGACTTAGGGTTTAGCTCCTTCCTAACTAGATTGGTTGGCTTGCTAGGGAAATAAGGAGCAAGATTGGTTGACTTCAAAGATTATGGGCTTGGATCTTTGGGCTCTCAAGTAGCTGAAAGTCTTCCATAATCTTGACTTCAAGTAGACCTGATAAAGTTCTATAACCATCTACACCACAATTCACTTGGCAAGCCCCGAGCATATCACTTGGGCTTATTTTAGCATGAATAGTAGTTAGCATGATAAGGCATGGCGTGATTTATGCAAATATCCGGTTTAATTACTATAATGTGGCAATGACTGTGAATATCTTACCTTCTTGGTTCCGCACATGTGGATGCGTTTAGGCTTAGCTTGGCTTGGGGCTTGTATGACAATTGGGCTTTGATACTTGATTGGGCTTGCATATGGCCCTAAAATTAGCCCCCTTGAATATTGGGGTTGTGAAAGGTCTTTGAACGGGCTAGATAACCAATCCAGGCCCAAAGAAATTTTGAATGTGAGTTCCTTGATAAGACTTTTCCCCCTTCTTGCATGGCTGCTGACGACATCGTGAGGATGTGCGCCCTTGTTTCTCATGCACGTCTCATCACCCAAAGAAAATGCTAGGTATTCTTTCATCTGTGTATGACAACTACTTTAATTGTCTCTATTCCCTAGGATAAGAATTTAATCTATCTTTCCCTGTTCTTCTCCTTCTTAACTTCATTTTCTTCTGAAATTCTTCCCTCTACTCCTTTACTTTGCATCGCACTCCCAGTTTATGTACTCCCATGCTCTGCACCAAAACTTTCCTCAGGTAAGGTAAAACCCTTAATTTTTCTCTTGAATTTTTCTTCATTTCCTCGTCTTCTCTGTCGGCTTTGGTGGTGAAGTTGAGCATGCTTCCATCTTTTCTCTTTTGTTTGCACGTTTTAAGAAATTATAGGGCTTTGGTCTTTAAGAACAAGGTTGTAACTCCTTTATTTGGAAAATTAAACTCATGATCCTTAGTAATCTTCGATTTTGGACCTTTGTGTGTTTGCCCTTTGTGGTTTTCTTCTTGCTTTTTCGTGCGTGTTGCGTGTTTGTTTCATAGCCCGACTTGATTGCTTGTTGGTGCATATTCGTGTAAGACTAAGTTAGATGCGTTGTTTAGCTTAGCGTGGTTGCTTGGGTATATACAATTTATTCTTGCACGAACATTTGCAAAGCATGTTGTCCCTAGATAAAATTTCTTCTTTTATGTCTTGTTGACATGGTATCTAGAAGTGCTTCAAGTTTGGAACTTTTCTTCTACAAGTCTCTTTCAAGTTTGATCTTGCTGCCCAACTCGCTCTTGTTGGCCAGTTCGAGTTTGGAGATCTTGTCCATCTAGGTACAAACCAAAACCTCGGTTTAAGCATTAGCCTAAAGGAAGTATGGTTATAAAAAGAAGAAAAATGAGAAGCGATGCTAGAAATTGAAGAAGGAAAAAAAACAGCAAAATGGCTAACCGCATATCATCTATTTGAAATCATCAGGATATCTTCCTTATCCATCACCTTTCTGAAATCACCAGGAAATACCATTGAGCGGACTAAGCTTGAGCATGTCTGGCATCACGGAGACCACTTGCATTTATGCAAAGTGGCATTGAATCATGGATAGGTTTGATTACTAAGCACAATGGTTCATTAGAGGTCCCTTCCCGGAGGGGGGGCAACCGGTTGAGTAAGTAGCACTTCAAAGAAACCACTAGTTATTTCCTCAGCTAAAAGTGCAACATGGGTAAACTCAGGAGTGGAGTTGCGGGTGAACAAAATAGAAGTCTGAATCTGAGAACTTTGATGCTGCAGTTATTGTTGTTGATTGGACGACATCTGTTTTTGTGATTCCACAGAAGAAGTTTGCTCCAAAGAACCTCTAACAAGGCTTCCAACTCTATCGAGGATAGGATCTCTCCCTTCTCCGCCACTAATTGTCGATGGCTGCTGAAAGCCTTCCTCAGCAGAAGAAGTGAGGTCAATAGTTTCCAGCATCGTACCTTGGCAATCGCTGGAACTGCTCATTGGTTTAGCCCTCTTCTTGGAAGCTTTAGTTTGAACCTCTTTTGTAATAATCTCTTCCGGTTTTTTCCTTTTCTTCTTCTTAAACTTAGACACATCTTTAACTGTTTTTAGGTCCGGGGGAAACTTGGCAATCTTAACCTCAACCCACTTTGGGTCTTGAATAGGGTAGTTGTTGCAAAGATCACAATGGCATCCTTCACATGTACTATTTCCCTCTCAGGGGTAATGAGCCATTTCCAGCTTCGATATTCAAATGGGATAACATGGAAAGCTCTATCGATGAGCTCAGGTTGACGTGGGCCAAAGTCCTTAATATCTATTTTCTAGTCAAGATTACTGATAGGTTTACTGGGGACTCTCAACCCTGATATATATTCATCTTAATACCCGTCGACGAGGAGAATATCTCTATACCAATATTAGTCTTGTCTGGGTAGATCAATAATGTAAACAGACCACCGAAGGTTAGATCAAGACTAAAAATAGTATTGGCCTTGGTACTTTTCGCATTGTGTAAATGTGAGAAATTCTAGGAGACCCAATTTAGCCATGTACAAGTCATTTAAATGCTCAAAGAAGGTTAAAATGCATATGGAAGACGAAGTGAGATTGCGGAGGCCAATTTGGTAGAAGATCAAAATTTCCTTCAGCATAGGTGAGAGAGGGAAACTCCAAATCTAAATAATATAGATGAATTCTAGTACGGGGATAATTGGGGCTTGAAGGCTTGGGAGATCACTGGTCACATCATGGTTGTCTTCCCACCAGACTTTACATCCATTTAATGAATGACAGCGACCTGCGAGAATTGCCATCTCTTCTTCTTTATTACGAACTCTGATCATAACGGGTTCAGAGAAAGTATTGAAGTTGATATAAGGAGTGGGATGAACAAATGAAGCGGCGACTGTGTCTTCACAAAGAAAACGAATTTTGGGAAAGTACGGTAAAGGCAAGTATGAATTAAAAAAAAAAATTAGTCAGAGTGTTTCTGGATAGACGAAGAAATTAGTAATTTGATGAACAAATGAGGACAAGGATGCAATAAGTATTTAAAGAGATATTTCAAATCATCTAATCCGTTGAATATGGACCAGTTTTCTTTGGTATCAGCAAATCCAACAGTTAAACATCAAGGAAGAACGATAGGAATTTTACCACACGCGCAAACGGGCTAAAACTCCTATATTACTTGCAAGAATGACAAGGTATTTGTAGTATGAATGGTTCTCCACAGGGATTATTAAATAATTTGAAACAAACCAAATTCGAACTAATTATTGTAAAATAGAAATTTGAGATAATTGTTTTTTATGGCCTAATTTAATAAAACGAATTTAATTAATAAAAATAAAACAATCTGCAATACTAAAGCTGAAAGAAAAGGAAAAATTTTGGAGAAATCAAATTAAGAAAACACTAGGGATCCACCATCACCTAGCAATCCTATGTATTTTTACCAATTACTTATGATCTACACATGCCACTTTGAAGGTTAGGTTTTCCTAATTTATGCCTACTTGGACCCCCAACATAGAGCGTATATCAAACATGCAACCCGTCTGTGGTATTCAGATCAAATCTAAACATGCATGACTCATTAAGCTTTGTGAAACCTTTTGAAAAACCATACAACCCTTAAGACGTGGTATTCATCATAAGTGAACTTGCACATATTAATCACAAGAAGCCTTCGTCAATTTTAAGGACCGACTTCCGACCAAAATTGCATCAAATTACTTTTATAAAGATCCTAATGATGATCATGCATTAAGACAATTAGATAATTATTAATCATGGTGATTAATAATTCAAAGCAAACGTGCAATCAATCATAAGCAACTAAATAAAAATTACATATTCATGCTAAGGCTCAAGGCTTCGCCCTAGCAAAAGGAATTACTTACTCATATTCATAATTAAAATCATAGAAAATATTATTAAGAAAATGATTGAAAACACCTTAAAGTAGAAAATCTCCAAGAACCCTAGCAATTCTCTCTATCTCCAAAGTTGCATAAAAGAAAGCGTAGTTAAAAACTAAGAACAGCAAAACAATATGTTTGCTAAGCCATCGCACAAACCCTAAAGCATAGGTCTCTTATTCCAACTAGGAAACTAAAAAATAATAAAATATATTAAAACATAAAGTCCTACTTAAATTAGGACGTTTTGAACACATCTCCAGAAGGCCACGAACCCATCCGAGACCATCTTGGATTCCAAAAACGCAATTCAATCCCAAAACGTTACTATTCTAGCACTGCACACTGCTCCTTTATTTATTACCAGGAAATAACCGCTTGGTGGAAAAATCTGATATTTTGATACAATCAAGCCAAGTGACTCACGAATGTCCTCCAACTGGAATTACTCCAAAATTCGACCATTTGTCCATGTTTTGTTCTAGATGAAGTCGAAGGTCCTATTTTGAAAATACAATTTAATGTATCAAAATTCTTCCAAAATATTAACCAAAATATACTAAGAATAGGGTTAAATATATAATATAAAATCGACTCATTACAGAATATCGGAGGTAATTTCTCATTTTTTGTGCACATGCAACAAATGCAACTCCTCATCATTAGAAACTTTATGGCACAATATTCAAGAGCATATGTCAAGATCTGAAACATCTCCACTTCGTCAAAAAAGGTCGAATCAAAGCTTGCAGATAGAATACCAAATGGTACATATTTCAACTTACTTCAAAAGACGTGGTCTTTAGATAACTATCTATCCTCATAGAGTGCAAGTTGCCTTCTCTGATGAATAGTTACAGGCAATTGTGGGACCATGATTTTTCAGGGCCAGAATAAGGCTGATCCGAATATTGTTACATCTAAAGTTCAGTCATGAACTCGACAGCTTCGAGCGAAGCTGGATCAGATGGAGCAGTGGTGCCATCACCACTTTATTTTGGAGTAATAGGCGAAGTCTGAGCAACTCCGATGGATGACCATGATTTTTCGCAAGACACGCGATTTGATCCAGATATGGATGTAAACACGAAAAGTTCCTGAAACAAGAAACAAGAATACGTGTACAAAATAATATTTTTGTGTTTAATGATTTTGGGGTTACAATCTCTTTGTAATTTGATCCTCTGATTCTATCTTCGTAGGGTGTAGGTTTGTGGATGAGCTGTTGATCCAAAAGGCCGTCGGGGCTTGATCTAAGGATGAACAGTTGATGAATGGATCTTCAAGGGGCGTTGGGCTTGATCTTGAAAAATGGGTGTATAAGTTTGTTGAGGTTGTTGATCCAAAGGGCCGTTGGGGCTTGATCTTAGGATGAACGGATGATGAACGATGAACACTTTCTTCAAGGGCCGTCGGGGCTTGATCTTGAATAATGGTTGTGTGGATTTCTTCAAGGGCTTTTGGGCTTGATCTTGAATGAACGGATGATGAACGATGAACACTTTCTTCAAGGGCCGTCGAGGCTTGATCTTGAATAATGGTTGTGTGGATTTCTTCAAGGGCTTTTGGGCTTGATCTTGAAGGTTGATGGATGAACGGATCTTCAAGGCTTTTGGGCTTAATCTTGAAGAACGATTGGATGTGTGAATTTGTTGAGGTTGTTGATCTAAAGGGCCGTTGGGGCTTGATCTTAGGACGAACGGATGATGAACGCTTTCTTCAAGGGGCCGTTGGGGCTTGATCTTGAGTCGGCGGAAGTTCTTCAAGGGCCGTTGGGGCTTGACCTTGAAGGAGGGTTTGACGAAGAACGAAGAGTGTTTTCTTGATCCTTCGGGATTTGCTTGAGAGCTTTAGAGTTTCAAGGCTTCAAGGTTTTGGTGTGATGTGAATTCCCTTCTTTCTTTCTCTTCTTCCTCCTCCAATGAATGCCTTGGCTTCCTATTTATAGAATTCCAAAACTTGATTTTTGGATTTAAATAATCAGATGAAATAAATCATTTCTGCCAGGTATTGACACGTGTCCTATTTGATGACTTTTCCAATTTATTTCGATTTTTCGTTGAGTCACACGCTACATGTAAAATTTATGTGACACGTGAGTGTTGAAATTTTAATTATTGGTCAACATTCATTTCACCGAAATTTTGATGTCTACAATGGACTCAATCAGATCCTTATAAGTCTTGAAGTTCTTACAATCAAGTGATCACAACTACTAAGAGGGTGCCATATCTCCTTCTTAAAAGCTCTATCTCCAACGATATAAATACATTCATCTAAGGTTTGTCTCTGGTAACGCAATCCCCATACTTGAATTCTCTTGCCCATTATTTGAGATTAAAACTGCTTACTAACTTCCCCGTCGGAGAGGCTTTGGCTGACACACACTTCCTCCCCCCCATGCCGTCGCATGATTGCTTATGATTGTTTTCTGTTTTACAAATTGCTCAAGTTCGTGTCCCCACCATTTGAGATGGGGCACATACTTTGGTTCCAATGGCTAGTAAATAATGATCTTTGATGGATAATAGAGGGTGGTAATGTGGTTATGAGCCACAGTTTGCCTTTTACTTTTTTAACTTCAATCACAAGTTTCATAACCACACCCTTTCTATCCTAAGAACTTCCAAATTTTCTCCCTTCTCATCGAAGAGTGAGATCAATGTGTACATTTTCGATGCAAATTTCCGCCTGCCTTTGATTGATGAAACTGCACTTGCAAAACAATCAACACATTTGGTCAAAGACCAAAAGCCTCACAAGCCCACGATGAGGGGAAATTTTGGTCAAAGGACTTCCGATGCTTAATGGGTGGCCGACCTTTTAGGGTTGTGTTTAAGTGAGAATATTCCAAGATACTTGTGTAAATAATATCTTGGAATAATTAGAAAAATATCCTAGATAAGTGGAATTAGGATTACTTACTTGAAAGATGTATTCTCTGATTAGGAATGCATTTATGATAGGAATGAGGAATTATTCTATCATAAATACCTTTTACTTTTCCTACGGGCAGGGCTACCTTAAGTAGTCATAGTTCTCTACTTGCTCTACCTCAGCTACGCGTGGTGAATGAGAATGCTCCCTGCTCATTTAGTAGGGGTAGTCTTGTCCTTCTTGGGAAATATTCTACGTGTTAGCTCCATGATTTTTGGGATTATTTTTTGTTCCACGTACATTTTCATCCCTATAATTCATGCTAAGTAGGTCATTCAGATGGGCAAGCAAAAGTAGACACTCCGTATCCATGGATTATGAGAGAGAACCCCTTATGCTTGAGTCTTGCAACAATCTATTGCTACCTAGGTTGCACGGACACTCCAAAACGTTGAAGTGTTGGAGTGTCGGATACTCCGACATGCCGATACATCTAGGACACGCCCCCAACATGGGTTGGACACGGTCAAGACATCCTTTGCACACTCCTCGGATACGGCCGACGGAATTTCTAGGTTGTTTTAGGCGGGGGAGGCAGATTCAAATCTACTACGCTCTTTCAAATGTCATAGATCTTCCAACGATGAGGTAGATTCAGATCCGCTAGGCTGTTTTAAGTGAGCCACCGAGAAAAATTAAGTTCTAATCAAATATGCATTTTCAGATAGAGTTTAATCGAAAATGGAATACTAAAGGAGATAGATAATTTCTTTTTTGGTTCTTTGGAGAAGAAGACAGGAGAGAGAGAGAGAAAGAGAGAGAGAGAGTAATTTTTTAATTTCTAACTTTCATACTCTTTTTCTATTAAATTTATTAGTAGGACCCATGTCAGCAATTATTCTAAGGTCAAAACAACTATACAATTGGATAAGGATCCTCTAGGGATCCTCACATCCTAACCATTCATTATATATTATGCAGTCAATTTTTGTTAGTTACTATTTGTGAGGATCCTTAAGATCCCCACAATTTCGTTCCGGATGGGACCCAAGTCCTTTACAAGTTCATCAAAACAACTATACTTTTTTTCATGTCTTTGTTTATTCTCCTTAGAGGGTACGTTTATTTTTAAACCCTTAATTAAGATAACAACTTAAATGATTATGTTTGTGTTATAATTATAAATATATAGTGAATGGATTTGATGAACATAAGTACTTTGTTATATTATTAGTTTAAAGTATTATTTTTAATATATGTAATATTTATTATACACTTATTATATTTTAATCACCGTATCCTAGTCGTGTCCATGTCCTTGTTTTTTGAGATTTGTCGTATCGCTGTGTCGCAATGTCTCATGTCGCCGTACACGTGTCTGTGCAACCTAGATTGCTACCAAGAGCTGGCCTTTCTCATTTATTCTTATAGGGTATGTTTGTTTGGCCTCACTAACTCTCACTGGATTAGATTGGATTACTTATTAGTGTAGTCCAGTGTTTGTTCCATACTGGGACTAAGGTAAATGAGGCTAAAGGGGATTCGCCAGGACTAACAGCCTCACTAAAAGTTCTTGGCGAGAGCCCCCTGAAAAGGAAGAGACTGCTAAGACCGCCTCCTTCTCTGTTGTCTTCTCCTCGTCTAAGTCCTAGAGCCCCCTCTTCCATCTTCCTTCTCTGCCAATCTTCCACCTATTCCTTCTCTGACAAGACCCATAACCTCTACCATCTCCAACCGTCGTGGGCACATATCACCGCAGATGGTTTCATTGAAACCCAAATCACAAGATCTTTGTGAACCCAGTAGTGGGTGAGGAACATGACCGCGATGGAGGAATTTGGAAAGCCAAGAATGCCGGTGTCAAAAACAGTGATGAAGACGGCGAAGCGGCTTGGGGTCCCCATCTGAGATGCTAGGACGCTGCGACCAGCGAAGAAGATGGAGGTAGGAGCTTGAGACGCTCTGATTTGCGGAATTGGAGTTGGTTTTGAGACACTATTTCGACGACGGGACACTCTGCATTGTGGAATTGGACTTGTTTTGATCTGATCTCAAATTGTGGTCTCAAATAGTGGAATTGGTTTTCAAAGAGGAAAGTTTTCAGAAAAAGAAAGAGATAATTGATAATAAAAAGGGATTAAATAATGTAATATTAGAATTTATTAATTATCCTGTTTTTAGTTCGATAGTGCCGCAAACGCTTCACTAAGTTAGTCCATGTTAGTCTATTCTAAGCCAATCCAGCTTAGTCCTTAAAGCTAGTCCAGTCCGAGATAATCTGGTGCAACAAACGCACCCATATTGTCTGGAAAACCTCAACAAGTTTTTTTTATTTTTTCTCGAACTCAACAAGAAGTTACACTATCCCAGTTTTTGGACCCTCTAGCCAATATTTCATTAGCATGCAATAATGCAGTGAACAAATAGAAATAGTAGGTTCAATTGTACGTACCCTTTACTATATAATATTGGGAGTATAGGAATCATACTTGTATGTGTTCAAGTTGATATTGAAAAAGTGAAAAAAAAAATATTATATTCTTTTTATTCAACAATAGTCGTCCACGATATTTGAGCTCAACTGATGAATTAAACAGCTACTCACATTATCTAAATTCTTATTTTTGTCAATTATAGAGAACCGAAGGCTCAGAAGTGTATTACCTGCAGTTGGTGGTCTCAATAAAGAGAATTGAAGGTTTGGTCCTGGGAAAGTTGAATTCCATTTGGAAAAGCCAAACCATCCAAGACAATATGAGTTGTTTTAGTAGGAGGATCATATCTCCGAAGCCTACCAGTGGATTCTCCTTCCAATAGCATAAAAAAATGATTCCTGCAATTTGATTAGTTTCCATTAATGCCTCATTTGGTTACCAATTGGTATCGTTACCATGCATTAACATGTGAAGGGATATAAACTATATGATTACTAATGCAATAATCTTAGAAGGAAGGCATATAAACTATTTGATTACTAATGCAATCGTCTTAGAAGGGTTGAAAGCATTCTTATAAATCCCAAAGCACCTTTAGAAGCGTTGTGCACATAAAAGTTAAAAAGTGCATTTGTGTTTTAAAAAGAAATATATTTTTTGGGGTACTTTCTAGAGAAATTCCTAACAATATTTTAAGTGATTTTAAGTGTTTTCTAGGATGCGCTTTTCTTATAATATTTTCACATAAAAATGCTTATGAACATAAATACTTATTACAAAAGCAATTCCAAACATACAAGCACTTTTATACGTACATTCGGTTGTATCTCTTGTCTGTGAAGAAAATAGAGCCATTCTTCTGGATGTCAAGGTCATTTGCTAAAAGCATAGGCTTCCCTTCCACATGAGTTGACAAAGAAGTGGCAAGTTCCTCAGGAGCCAACAACAAGAAGGCCATAATATGCATCAGCAACGTACAAATCTCCAATCTCTGTCAAATCTCAAGCCAAGTGGATGCAATGAGGATAATATCTGGATCCTCTTTGTGAGAAGATCTTCCAATCACGTTCGTTTATCGTACATCGTACGGTCAGTTTTCGTCAGGTACTATTTATATTCAATTTTAAATAAAAAAATTTACGATAATTTCTGACCGCACGATATATTATGAACGGACGTGATTGGAGAATTCCCGGGATCCTCACAAAGATGATCCTCATTCAAGTGGATGACTATACTTTTTCTCATGCTTCCATTGCTTATTCGTGGTTGAGTCAATGCCTTTAGCACAAACCTTCTCAGACCTTTTGAGGGCCACATCCACTATATATAATTACAATGGAAAACTAACCAAAAACCCCGAAAAACTTTCTTTTTAATCATTAGGACAAAATTTTCCAAAAATACCGATCCTACCCTTCACACATATGTACAAGATTGCTCAGTATTCAGCAATGTTCATAGCAAAGTTCACATCAATCCCCCAAGGAATACATCCAAAAGAAGAGAAAAGAAGACTAACACTTTCAGATTACATTGGAATGCTAAAATCAAGGTGGCAAACATTGCAGTAGCCAAGATAACCTAGATTCACATGACCTTCATCAAAACAAAGACAAGTCAGTCAGCTTTCAGAAAGTGCTGACAGTTTTCAGAAATAGTGTGTTGTCCAAAAGTTGTAAATATTGAAAAATTATTTTGTTGTTTCGGAACTAGCTTTTGTATATAAGGGAGCTTTTCTTCCCATGTAGAGCACATGGAACAACACAACATACTCATAACATCCTTCAATCCTCATACACTCAAGCATCCAAAAACCATCCTAGCATCCCTTGTAAACATTTCTTTGTAAACACTTCTCTTTGTAAACATTCTATATATCAATAAAAGTCCAAGTGTACATATTCAAGCAATCTCCAAGTCTTAAGTAAGTTTTCTTTTCTTTCTTTAGTGTGTTTGTTTAATTAGACTTCTAGTCCAAAACAAGGAAACACTATTGTAGTTATATTATTAACCTGCTAAACTGATGATCATACTTTGTTCGAGCACTCTGTTATAGTTGAATGCTTGCCATACAAATAACTGGACATTAACCAGAGTACCTCTGAGTTCACCTGTTAAGGCCTTATACTTGTACTATGAGTGGCCGTCATGCTGAAACATGTCAAGTTCCATGTGCAAGGTTTTATGTCTAGTTGTTATAATGGTCATCCGACTATTTAACCGAGCCCTGCTTTGCGAATCTGGTATTAGAGCCAAGTTTAGCATTTTAATAATATAATGATGATAATAAAGTACCTTGAGGACGGAAGTCATTGATACAACTGATATCACACTTATTTATTTTGTATGAACAGCAGATATTATTGTCCTTGTAGACCTTGTCAACCACAAACACCAGGTATTTATTGTCCTAGACACCCCACTATAACTAGCATAAAGAGAAGATTAGCATACATAACCAAAAGAATTAGTAGGACTTTAAAGAAGCAAAAGTTTTATCTTGGTTATCTTGAGCATCCTTCATTTATTAGTAATATAATAATACAAAAGTGCAACATAAGGTTTTAGAAGCAAAAAGAGCAATAGATTAAGTTTTAGAAACCTTGAGAGAAGAAAGAGAGTTTCTAAGAAGCCAGTTAGCCGTAACTTTAGAAAAATGTAGATTGTAGTTTATGATAGATTACCTTAATTTAGAAATTAGTGAACCTTAAAAAAGAAAAATAACCTTAGACAAAAATAGTTTAGTTTGTTATTTTCCATTGAGAAAGCATAATCATATTTTGCATAGTGAAGAAAATCCACTAGCCAATAGTATAGTAGATCTTATTATTAGTCAAGCAAAAAATATAAAATTAGAAAATAATAAGCATAATCATTTGTTAAATCAGTTGTTAGAGTATTTTCAAAAAAATTCCATAAAAACAATTAGACAAAATTTAGACTATATTACAGCTCAGTTAACAAAATTTAGACTATATTACAGCTCAGTTAGAAGATAATAATAAAAATATTCAAAAGTTTCCTAGCAAAAGAGAGATAAAAGAGCTTGTTGGCCTCATAGATAGTAAGCCAAAGCAAGTAGAACTTAGATCATTAAAAGTAGTTGAGCAATTAAAATTAGAAGTCCAAAAAATTCAATTAGTGTAAAAAGAGTTAAGTGAACAAATAGATAAGTTGCATCATAAAATAGATAAATTATTAGTTTAATGACTGATTCTAGAACTAGCAGAAAATATATTCAAGCTTTGAAAGAAATTAGTAAGCTAGACAAAGAACCAATAGGTTTAATAGATTTTTCAACACAAGTAGCCAGTAGTAATATTCCCATTAGGCAAAATAATTTAATTATTCAATTAGTTTTAAGTTTGGCTGAAAAATTAGATTAAGTTGAAGAACAAATAGCAGAAATAAACCAAGTTTTACATAACGCATCTTCATCACTTCCACCATCATTGCTAGATAAATTAGAAAATTTAACTTTAAGTACAAATAATCATTCTAGAAGATCTAAGATAAATCCTTTTGATAACTGAAAATGGAACTTTTTAGGAGAAAAGGAGAAGAAGTAGTTAGAGCTGAAGATATTTATCCAAATTGTAACATCCCACATCGCCTAGGAGAGTGATCCTTAAGTGTATATTCACATATCTACCTAGCATGAGGCCTTTTGGGAGCTCACTGGCTTCGGGTTCAGTAGGAACTCCGAAGTTAAGCGAGTAGCGCGCGAGAGCAATCCCATGATGGGTGACCCACTGGGAAGTTGCTCGTGAGTTCCCAAAAACAAAACCGTGAGGGAATGGTAAGCCCAAAGCGGACAATATCGTGCTACGGTGGTGGAACGGACCTGGGATGTGGTGGGCGCCCAGGCCGGGATGTGACACAAATGAAGAAGAAGCACAAAAATTTATTAGAAGAGGTTTTGATAGAACACAGAAAAATAAATATAATTTGTATCAATCAGGTTTATTTGAAAATAGAAGCAGAATTGTAAGTAGCATCAATCAACATGAAGTTAGCTGTATTGATAAAGAAGTTACACTTAATTTAATTAGTAAGGAAGCAGTTACTCATTTGAGAAAATCACAATTTAGGCAAATTCATATAGGAACAATATTAATTGGAATAGTAGGATTAACTAGAGCATAAGTAGGTACAAAAGCTTTAGTATACATATATGATGATAGATGAGATAATCACCAACAAGCAGCAATAGCAACAGCTGAAGTAGACTTAAGTGCAAACTTAGTAGTCATAGGTTGTATTTAGTAAATATATTAAAGTGAGCATAAGAACAAAAAATTATAATATTAAAGATGAATATAAAAATTTGTGTATTAACTTAATGTATATTGGTAATGTGTCTGATAAATATAATCATAAGTTTAATTTAGAATTTCAAAATTTAGTTCAAACATTTGGTAGTAAACATGTAAATATGATAGAAGCAAAACCCGTAGATAATAGCTTTTTAGAAGGAACTCATTCGACATTACCTAATTCACAAGTAGCAAAAAATAGACAATCAAATAAAGTACAAATATATGAAACTAGTACAGGTCAAGCAACAATTAAGTTTAGTAATTACAAGCAACTAGAAAAAATAGAAGAGGATGAAAGCGAGATCGAAAATGAGAGTATTCATATAGCTTTTGCTAATTTAGATACTAATTTAGTTGAGAAATTTTTTGATCATATTGTAGATAAGCTCATAGAAGATATTGATCATTTAGATGAAGAACAATACTTAGAAAAATATAAGACACATGATTTAGGATGACATAGAATTTCAGATGAAGAGATGAAAATTTTAATTTTACAAATAGGAGTATAACATATTTTAGGATCAAAAGAATATAATAATTTATTAGAATTAAGAGCAGAATTTAAAGTAAAATGTAATTCAGCAGAAGAAAGTAGTACATCAGGAGTAGAAAATTCAAATCCAGGGCACGCAAGTAGAGCTGATCAACAATTTTTGAGACCGACAAATAAACACTATAATGAAAAAGTAGATTATATAGAAGAAAGTATGATAAAACCTAGGAAAAATAGCATTCCATATTTGAGAGGTTTAGAACAAATTAATATAGCAAGTAATATATTAAACTTAGATAGTGTAGATCCACAAGATTGGCAAAGAATGATTGAGAGATGGGGAAAATGTTGCGTACATGCAACATTAATGTTAGATTTTAGTAATTCACAAAATATGTTAGATTATTTTGAGCATACTTTAGATGGTTTAGTTTTTTACTATTTCCAGTCATGAAAAGTCCAAAATCCAGAACAGCATGAGGCAGCTAGAACACATTTTAATATTGATCGTTTTGTTACTTTGATTAAACAAGAATTTTTAGATTATAATAGGTTAGATGGCAGAGGCGAATAAGAACATAAAAGAGCAATTAGAAATTTAGAACAATTACAAATTTGTGATTTACAGTATATAGCTGAATATACCACAAATTTCTTTAAATATTTAGGAAGAACAGGTAGAATTAGCGATATTAATTTATTAGATACTTATATGACAAAAACAAAAGGACCAATAGGTGAAAAATTTGGAATGAATGGCAAAAGCATCCAAAGAAAAATGATATTGCAATAGGACTTAGAATTCAACATGTATATGATATACTTAGACAAGAGTGTAGTCAAATAAAAGTTAAAAGACAAATTACGAAACAATTTTACATGAGTTGTAAAAATATAGATTTACCACAACAATATGGTTGTCATAAAAAGAATAAGCATAAGAAAACATACAAAAAGAAACATAGATCATACAAACCATACAAACAGTATAAGAATTTCAGCATAAGACATTCAAGAACATATAGGAAGAGCAAATATATTCCAAAACAATTTAGGAAAAGAAGTGGATTAGAAAATATAAAGCACCAAAAGATAAGAATAGCTGTAAATGTTATTCATGTGGAGAAGCTGGACACATTAGACCTAAATGTCCAAAATTAGGTAAACAACCGAGAGAAAAAGTACATTTAATGAAGTTGTTTAAGTTAGAAGAAGATGAAGACATACAATCAATATATAGTTTAGATGATTTGAGTGTTAATCAGATTTTGAAGGTATAAAGTATAAATATGATAGATTCAGATTTTGAAGGTTCAAGTAGCACAAATAGTGATTTAGAAGAGTATATGTGTGCATTTATAGAAGAACAACATGAAGAAGAGTATAAATACATTAATTTAGGTTGGCCAGAAAAATGTCATAAGTGTAGTAAATTAGTTGCAAATAAATACTATAATACATATTCCATATTATGTGAAAAGTGTGATAGTAATAGGTTATTAGAAGTTAATTTTGTAGAATCACAAGAAACTACTGAAATATTAGGAAATATTGTTTATAGTATAGAAAAGCCAAAAAATAGTTCCTTAATTACCATAAATTGTGAAATAAAATTAGCACAAGAACATAAAATACAAACAATAGCTATGATAGATATATGAAGTACAAACAGGGTCATAAGAGAAGAATTAGTACTAGAAAAATATAGACAAAAATTAGCAAAACCAGTGAGAATAACACAATTTGATGAGAGATCAGTTTACTTAACACATTGCATTAATAATGAGTCTATTAAAGCAGAAAAACAACAATTTAATTTACCATTAACATTTGTTTCACCAGTAGGATCATACCCATTCAATTTAGGTTTGAATTTTTTAAAAAGTTTACAAGGTTTTTTATTTATGAATCCTAGCATAACATTTTTCAAAAGAGGTATTACAATAACTGACCAAAGTAATATTGTAGAAGCATATACAAGCATCAGTATAGAAGAATCAAGTAGTCAAGATGGTTATTATTTAGAAAACTCAAAAGAAGATGATAAGCATAATAATATAAAAGAGTTTGATGAAGAAATATTTGAACAAGAAAATCCGATTTTAGAAGAAAAACCCCGTATGGAAATATTACAGTTAGATAGGCCAAAGAGTTTAGAAGAATTATTACAATTAGCATAACAAACTAGAATTATAGGAGAAGACCCTCAGTTGCATTGGAATAAAAATAAAATACTAGCAAAATTAGATATAATTAATCCAGATTTAACCATAAAGACAGCTGATATGCCTTGTAGCTTATTAGATAAACAAGAGTTTGAGCAGCAAATAAAAGAGTTGTTAAATTTAAAAGTAATTAGACCTTCCAAGTCTAGACATAGATCCACAACATTTATTGTGAGAAAGCATTTAGAATTAAAGAGACGTAAGGTTAGAATAGTTTATAATTACAAGAGATTAAATGATAATACATATGAAGATAATTATAAGTTACCAAACAAGGATGAGCTCATAAATAAAATTCAAGAGAGTAAATATTTTAATAAATTTGATTGTAAATTAGGGTTTTGGCAAATACGATTAGTAGAAGAATCAATTTAATGGACAACTTTTACTTGTCTAGAAGGACATTTTGAGTGACTTGTTATGCCATTTGGACTTAAAAATGCTCCATCAATCTTTCAAAGAAAAATGGATCAAATTTTCAAGAAATATTATAAATTTTGTAGTGTTTATGTAGATGATATTTTAGTACATAGTAAAAATAGAAATGAACATAGGAAGCATTTAGAAATAGTTTTACAAGAATTTATCAAAAATGGAATTGTAATTAGCAAAAATAAAATAGCATTAGAAAAGCAAGATATAGAATTTTTAGGAATGTATATCAAGTCAGATAAATTAGAAGACAAAAAACAGTTACAAGCATTTTTAAGATTGTTAAATTATGCAAGAAATTTTATCCCTGATTTAGGAAGAAAAATAGCAGTATTACACAGTAAAACTAGCAAAACTGGACAAAGTATTTTAATAGTGAAGATATTAGATTAGTTCAAAATATAAAGGAATAATTTACTCAACTTAAGCCATTAACATTACCATTAGATGATAGTTACAAAATAGTTGAAACAGGTGCTTCATCATTAGGATGGGCATGTATACTATACCAGAAAAAGTATAAGGATTCACCAAAGTCTAACGAACAAGTTAGTAGATATTCATCAAGAAATTTAGTGATGTACAGTCTAGATTACCATCAACAGACATAGAAATTTTAGGAATAATTAACTCACTTGAAGCATTCTCTTTATTTTTATATAATGAAGTATTTACGATTAGAACAGATTGTCAAAATATAGTTTATCATTATAACAAAATGCATGCAGGCAGCCCGAAGATGGGTTAATTTTGTTGATTTAATTACAAGAAATGGTTTTAAACCAATTTTTGAACATATAAAAGGTAATGACAATACATTAGCTGATATCTTATCAAAATTAATTTGTTGAACAGGAATGGAATATTATGGACCATCATCCTCAAATAGCACAAGACCACAAGGTAAAAGAGCACTTTTCAATAGCATAATGATGCACCATGGACCTCCACCATTCAACGGATTCCAAAATAGCATAAGCAGACCAACATTACCACCAGTACCCACTTTCAGTTTTAATGGCAATATTGTTGAAGGAATCATAAATCCAACTCTGAGATATAGGACAAAGGTACCAAAACTCTCTGATAAGCAACAGGTTCTCTTAGATAATTTTTGGAACATCCAAATCAAACAGATAAGCATGAGATTAGGTCATGAAAAACTAATTACCACCAATACCCACTTTCAATTTTAATGGCAATATTGTTGAAGGAATCAGAAATCCAACTCTGAGATATAGGACAAAGGTACCAAAACTCTCTGATAAGCAACAAGTTCTCTTAGATAATTTTTGGAACATCCAAATCAAACATATAAGCATAAGGTTAGGTCATGAAAAACTAATTAGAGCCTTAGAACAGGAGTTTGATAGTTTTAATTTCAATTTCCATCAAAGCAAGCATCATATTCATTCCCTTGAGCACAACCTTCAAGTCATTTCTAGGGACTATGAGTCATTACTTAGTAAGTTTACCAAAATGAACCAAGAACTCCAATCTCTTATAATACAGCAAAAGGCAAGTGACACCCTGAAAAGAGAATTGGAAATAGGTTTGGAAACAACTAATCATCATAAGAATAAAGAAAAAGAGGTTATTGAACCCATAAGACAAAAGGCTAATGAGCCCATGGAAGAGATTAAGATTGAGCTCTTAGAATAAGACATTGAAATGGAGCAGCATCAAAATAATGAGCAGCATCAGCATCTGAGTGACAAAGAAAAACAAGAAAAATATGAAAGTTTTCTTAGGAATTTACCTTTAGACTTAATATTAGATGATATTTTATTAGAAAAAATTTCAAAAGAAAAATTAAGAATAATGCCACCAAACATGCAAAATGAAATCCTGAGCAGAACATCACAGTCCATGAAAGAATTACAATTACAAGTACAATGTGCTTTGTATCAGTCAATCTTTGATTCAAAACCAGGAATGAATATTATTACAAAGATGTATCCACCATGCCTTTGTGATAGTACAGAGAATTGTATTTGTAAACCAGAGGTTAGCATAGCTGTGGTCAGGATTAACATGAGAGATTTTAGACTATGGCATTTTAGTTATGAGCATCAGAAAAAGTATAATGTGGTAGAAGTTACCCCAGCCTTACTATTAGAATTTGGCTATCTTGATAAAATATTCATTAACCATATTTCCTAACTAGAATTATTTCCTGAAAAACTTATAAAAGTGGTAGAAGATTATCTACAAAACTGGAAGAAAATTTGCATAAGTTTTATTAGTAGTCTTCCAGATTGGTATGTACATATGCATAAAGAGAAAGCTAGGCATATAGCCATGATTAATGAAGAGTCCTTTAGACTATCCCCTATCTCTCCACACAGGTGGACTCCTTCATACAAAAATATCCAAAAATTTCGAGAGATCCAAATGTTTGCCTTAGATGAGTTTGAAGATTTTAGGTATGATATGATATTAGTAGCAGAAAAAGAAGAAGAAATGCATATTTACAGCAAGTCGAAAGCTCGTCATCAGCCATACTGGAAGCCTCAAAATTTCAAAGGAGAAACAAAAGATATGCATTACAAGGTGAATGAAGATAGAGAAAGAGATGCAGAGCTAGTAGAAGGCGATGAACAGTATTGGAATAATTTGATAGAAGAAGAGCTACATAACATCAACAACATAATGGAAGCATGAAGAGTTGGCAACAAATTAGCATAAGTTGAATAACATCATGTAAAATAATGTATTTCCAAACAGAAATGTCACCATCATTGTGGACCTCACTACAATAATAAAATAATGGCATAAGAGTAAATAAAGAAAAGAGCTTGATCCATTATGGACTTTTCATACACAAAATGTCCTTTTGGTTAAGAATGAATACTGCTAGGCCCTTTTCATTAAAACTTCCTAATTACAACGCATGTAAAGGCTTCTTTTTTTTTTTTTTTTTTTTAGAAAGCATATAACTAATTTTTAGTAATATTTACTATGTAACAACCCATTCCGATATTTTCTTTCAGATTTATAACGGAGATTCTACGTTTCGAAACGTTGAACGTTTTTCGAATATTTTCACATTTCGTCTTTAGTGACCTTAATTTGTGAGCCACTGGGACCCACCTCTACACCCTTGTTCCCTTTTTCCCCTACTCGTGGAGAGATTTTTCAATGTGACAGTCACACAGGATGGTACATCACGTCTCGCTATATAAATGGTGGGATATGTGTGTTAAAAAGTTAATAACTTAAAAAATAAAATTTCTCACCACTTACATAAAAACACGTGATGTACCACCCGCATTCCAATCACATTCCTAACTACATTTTGACTTTTGAATAACTCAATTTGGTTAAGAAACGAAGAAGTTACGAAACTTTGAAAATTGCCCAAACTTTTGGCCAAAAATCCAGTTTTCCAGCGAGCACCACCCATTTTGAGGCTTTTTCTGGCCAAACCACGGCAAGTTGGCCTGCATGTAGGTATGAATCTCTTCATCTTGTTAAGTACTATAACTTTCATTTTTGTTTCGCTTGATTTTGTTGAGTATCGAAGAAGTTATGAACGTTTGAAGTGTGCCCCAAAAACTGGCCAAACCTTAATCGTTGACCGTTGACCCGTCAACATTGACTTTTTGTTGATTTTTTTTGGGTTTTGTTCGACATTTTGAATCCTTTTTGACGTTAGTTTCCCCAAATTCAATTGTTATAATACAATTTTTTTTTTTAATTGGATCCTTTATGTGGTTAGGGGCATTTATTGTGGCGTTTCCGTTTTCACTAGTTTGCGTGGCTCTTCGGCGGCAGAGTATCAGTGAGTGGACCCATTCTAAAATGCATGTTTTAATAGTAGAAATGCATACATGAAAAGCATGATTTAATGATTCCTTTGTATGAGATATTATACTTACGAAGAATATTTTGACCTACCATATTTTATCGAACTCATGTTCTTTATCGTATAGATGATGGATGACTTTATACTGCTTATGAACATGCTTTTGCACACTTCTTTATAGTATAGATGATGGATGACTTTATACTATGAAGATGTTATTGAGATACACACACACACACACACACTTTTATGTTTGGAAAGTCTATGTTCAATGGTTTTGTGTTTATTTAGTGGTTACTATACCGCCATGGGCAAGGATTATGGTTTTTGGTTGCAGGCCGGGAGAAATAATCTCTGGCTTTGGGTCGAGACAGATGGAGCTGACATTGGGCCGGGAGAAATAATCTCTGGCTACGAGCGTAGAGACATAGAAGATGGCATTGGGCCAGGATATATTATTATTGGATACCACTATTTATCACACTATTTATGAGATATGTTTCAAGAAAGGTTTTATAGCATGCTAGGGTTTTTAGAAACCCTACTACCTATTATGTTATTGATGTTTTCATAAAACTTTGGAGGTTAGTATGTTGAATAATTGTTTCAGTATTATATATATATATATATATATATATATATGTCAACTTGGTTCACTCATATTTGTTTTGTGCTCCTTCAAGACTTAGAATCGAGGCGTACAATCCCGACGTCAAGACAGTTCCACATCGACATCTTCGAGTCGTCTCGGTGTAGGACCCATTCTTTAATTCATTCAATTTTATATTCTTCCCTTTAGTGTTCTTGTTAGATTGTATGTTCTGAACACGTTCCTCATTTGCATATTAATTATATTTAAATTTATAAGTCTTATTTATTTCTTGTTCTCATGCATTCTAGTATGGCTTCATCACCTTCGGGTGTCGGCCAACAAGTGGGTACCTTGGTGTTCAGGAAATATCAGGATCAGGCAGGTCATACTGTGCATGCATTCCATGGCACCACTAAATTGATATACTCTTAATAATATATAGATTTTTTATGATATACATTCAAATGCGTATGATTGTGTAAATCCTAAGTAGAGATAAATTAGAAATCTTTCAGGATCTAAAAGATATTTCCTATTAAAATTTGTATTACTTGCAAGACAAGAAATCCTCCTCATTTTACTATAAATAAATGCACAAAGGCTAGAGAATAACGCATAGAATTCCTGAAGTCTATTCTCTCTCTCTTCCACTACATGTCGTGCCTCTTACCTTTCTCTTAGTTAAATATAGGCCACAACAATATTTTCTTTTTGCAAAAGTAAAATAATATAGAATTTTCTTCTAATCACATAAATTAATTTTTTTTATTTCACACATCTTGTTTCTTTAACTTTACCATTTCTTTTCCTTCATTAGCTTGGATCCTTTCCCTGAAAATGGTGTTTCAACCCATGCAAACGCTAGGTATGTAATTGGAAACTCGGAAGTAAGATTAATTAGTAGTTATTTTGCAATGGTTGTGCGTATTAGCAAAATAATTATTGTAGTTATTTATAATATTATTGTGATTATGATAATATTTTCCTGATTAAGTCAAACATTAGGAAACTATGATAGTATTATCATAGTTGTTATAATATTATAATCATTACAATTTACCTTTTCTAGCATATGTCAAATGCCAGAAATTGTGGATCACAGCTTGCATGCCGTATTAGTGGCTGTGTATTTGATTGTAATATTTGTATATAATACATTGTACAGAAAGAATTATTCAATTGAAGAAATTCATTCAAAACATTTCTTTACAGTGCAATATAACAAGCCAAGAAATAACAAAAAGTCGCAGTTGTCTGTATATTAGACGCAAATCAATGCGGTAAATTGAGGCGTGGATATAATAAGTAGCTTATTGGAACAAGTATGTCAACTAGGGTTAGGTTGTATATCCACTGTACAAAGTTGTTAACCTAGTTTTAGGGTGTTGGTTTGATGTACCGTGTAGAGTGGCTGTTTTCTGCCATTTTGTGCATTGGTATCACCAATAGTCCCTTGTTGTCAATCCCTTTAATTCAAGGGATGTGTATCTTGTTGATGTTTACTTTGTTTGTTAGCTTTAGGCATAAATCAAGGAGGGGTAAGAGGTCTTGTTCCTACTCTCTAGCATATATATATTGGTTAGCTTTCTTGGACTTCTTTTTCTACGATGAATATACAACTTACAAAACATAATATGGTATCAGAGCAGTGACCCTAACCGGCTTGTCTTTGTATATTTTCTTGAGAGATTTATGAGCTTCTTCTTGTTCTTCAAACATGGTTAAAGAGAGCTCAATGAATTTAGAAGGAGACAGCTCCCATTCTGCTCCATCATCACCTCATTCAGATGTTGATATTAACCCAAATCAACTCCTTAGTTCTGTCTTACTAAATGAGTTTAACTACCTTCCCTGGGAGAGAGCAGTTACTCTTGCTTTGGGAGGACGATCAAAGCTTGGTTATGTCAATGGTGTTATCCCAATGCCTGAGATTACCTTACAAGATTATGATGCTTAGCTATGCAAAGACCAGCTGGTCATGTTGTGGTTACTCAATTCCATGGATCGTAAGATTGCAAAAATTTTCAGCTATTCTGAGTCCTCCATGACTTTTTGGAAAAATCTCTAGGAAATGTATGGAAATCAAAATAATGTGGCTCGTGTGTTTCAGTTGAAGAAGGATATTGCTGGCTTGCAATAGGAAGGAAAGCCATTTGTGCAACACCTTGCAAGTTGACCACCATGTGGAACGCGTTGAATGTATATCCCACACACCATCGACGCCGCTATGCTAACTAAGAGAGTTAAGGAAGACAAAATATTCTAACTTCTAGCAAGCCTAAGTCCTAAATTCGAAGATCTTTGAAGCTATATCCTCATGAATCTAGACCTGCCTTCTTTCTCAAGTGTGTGTGCCACGATTCAAAGAGAAGAAGTTTGCAAGAAGCTCATGACCTTGGAAGTAAAGGCAAATATACCAGAAACTAGGGCCTACTTTTCTAACCACAAACTTGGTGAGGATAAGGGCTACAAAGGAAGAAAATTTGGCTTAAAATACAACCATTGTGATGCTGGTAAGCACTCAAGAGACCGATGCTGAATTCTTTATCCAGAGCTAAAACCAAAGTTTGCCACAACTTCTTACATGGTAAATCATGTTGCCACAACTTATTCAGAGGGAGCACTGAAGTTCACCACTAATTTAGCCACTAATCAACGAATTTGCTGCGTTTTTACACAAGAAACAAGGTCATAGAGATATTGAAGGACTACCAAATTAGTGTGACAACAATCAAACTGGCCTACTAGGATAGTTCGTTGGCTTCCTGGCTGGAAATGAAGGCGTAGTACAACGAGACATCCCAGGTATTTTGCACTCATTCTCAACTACTCTCAAAGTTGGTAATGTGCATGATTATTGGATTATAGATTTTTGAGCCACTGATCATATGACTAACAAGTCTACAAACTTGAATAATTTTGAAAAACTTTCAACTCCATCTCAAGTGTCAATTACCAATGGCAAAGGTGCTATGGTTGTAGGAAAAGGGAAAACACATTTGATCTCAAGTGATGTCGAGTCTGAGGATCTTTATGTTCCATCATTCAACTTTTATCTATTGGCAAGATCACAAACTCATTAAATTGTCTTGCTATTTTCTCTATAAAAAAATGTGATTTTCCAAGATTTAGTCACCAAGAAGACGATTTGTGACATCCCACATCGCCCAGGGGAGTGAGCCTTATATGTATATTCCCATCTCTACCTAGCACGAGGCCTTTTGGGAGCTCATTGACTTCAGGTTCTATAGGAACTTCGAAGTTAAGGGAGTAGCGTTCGAGAGCATTCCCAGGATGGGTGACCCATCAGGAAGTTCTCGTGTGAGTTCCCAAAAACAAAACCCTAAGGGCATGGTCGGGGCCCAAAGCGGACAATATCGTGCTACGGTGGTGGAGCGGGCCCAGGAAGTGGTCTCGCCCGAGTCGGGATGTGACAATTTGGTATTAGAGCCTAACCCTGATCGTGGTGTGCCGACGAGGACGTCGGGCCAATAAGGGGGGTGGATTGTGACATCCCACATCGCCCAGGGGAGTGAGCCTTATATGTATATTCCCATCTCTACCTAGCACGAGGCCTTTTGGGAGCTCACCGGCTTCGGGTTCTATGGGAACTTCGAAGTTAAGCGAGTAGCGTGCGAAAGCATTCTCAGGATGGGTGACCCATCGGGAAGTTCTCATGTGAGTTCCCAAAAACAAAACCGTGAGAGCGTGGTCGGGGCCCAATGCGGACAATATCGTGCTACGGTGGTGGAGCGGGCCCAGGAATGGTCTTGCCCGAGTCGGGATGTGACACGATTGGTGAAGGATTTTTCTTAAATGGTTTCTACTAACTTTCCAAGCATATTCAAGTTCCCAAGGTTTTTCAAGTCATTTCAAGCTTAGCTCAAGAACAACAACATTGGCACCAACGACTAACACATCCTTCTGAAAAGTCCTATCCACTTTGTTCCCAACCCTGTGCAAAATTACAAGTCCTTGTGACGTTTGTCACTTCTCTAAGTTTACTAGATTACCATTTACTTCCTATTTCTCTAGGGCTAGTAATCCTTTCGAAATTGTGCATTCCAATGTTTGGGGACCAATTCTAGAGTCTTTTGATGGATACAAATATTTTGTTACTTTTGTGGATGATTTCACAAGGATCACTTGATTGTACCTTTTGAAATTTAAAAGTAAAGTGATGGATGTTTTTCAAGATTTTCATAAACTTGTGACCACACAATTTGCTTCAAATATTCATATTTTACGATCAGATAATGACACTGAATATATGTCCCATAACATGTCACCATACCTGAGCATGCATGGTATATTACACCAAACAAGTTGTGTTGGAACACGTCAACAAAATGGGGTAGCCAAGAGGATCTACTTGAGAAGATTAGAGCTCTTATGTTTCATATGAATGTGCCAAAGAAATTTTGGTCCCAAGGAGTCCTCACTGCGACATATCTCATCAATAGATTGCCTAGTAAAGTGTTGAATTTTAAATCACCTTATGAGGTCTTGAAAGACAAAAATATCAACTTATCTCATTTGAGAGTCTTTGGGTGTACATGCTTTGTTCACATTCAAGCACAAAATCGTGACAAGATGGACCTAAGGGTTGCCAAATGTGTCTTTCTAGGTTATTCATCCACCCAAAAAGGTTACAAGTGCTACAATCCAACAACTAGAAAAATGGTTGTTTCAAGGGACGTTAAATTTGACAAACATGTCCTTTACTTCCCACGACCATTGGATTACTCTAGACAGGAGGAGCATTTGTTGGATTTATTCTCAATTCCATATCCAAATGGAGAAGATACAACATGCATTCCTAGTGATCATGTACATGATGATGCCAATCTTTACTCGGTAACACATCTTGAAAAGGAAACTTCTCTTCCATCAGAGACTCAACTTGCACCCTCCAGTGCTCCTTCCAACCATGATATTATTCAGTTGCCTGCAACTTAATCTCCTCTAGTTCGTCGCAATCCTACTCGTGAGAGGAAACTTCCATCCAAGTTACATGATTATGTGACCTACACTGCCAGCTATCCCTTGACTGATGTTATTGATTATAGCAAAGTCTCACCATTTTTTCCTGCATTCCTAAGTGCCATTAATGAAGCTCACGAACCACAAAGTTTTCAAGAAGCCAATCTTCATAGTGAGTGGAGAATTGCCATGGCAGATGACCTTCAAACTCTTCATGAAAATAACACATAGACCATGGTAAAACTTCCAAAAGGAAAAAAGGTAGTGGGGAGCCGTTGGGTGTACAAAACTAAGTTTCATTAAAATGGCATGATTGAAAGGCATAAGGCTCACTTGGTTGCTCGAGGATTTACTCAAACCTATGGGATTGATTATAAGGAAACATTTGCTCATGTTGCAAAAATGAACATTGTTAGGGTGTTGTCGTTATTCGCTCCCATTGAACCCTCGCCCAAACCCACTTGGGTGACCTACTGAACCCAAGCCTAGGCCCAACCTTGCAACCCAGACCCATGGAACCCTTGGCCCAAAACCCTCAGCTTAACCCATATGGTACCAACCCAGAACCCAGAATAAGATTCGACCCAGATCTGGCCCAACCCAATCAGATCCCAGGTCACTGGTCGAGCGTGGGTCCGCTCGTAGGCATGCACGTGGGTATGCGTGAGCACAAGTCTTGGGCAGGGTGTAGAACACACGTGCCTTCAGCGGAGGTATTGTGCTCCGCCATCCACAGCGACGCCGATGACTTTTCCAATGAACTTTTCGACGACTCAAAATGGTGCGTGGCGGCACGTGCGGTGGTCCGTGGGGTTACCCGAGATCCCCTTTTATGTTTTTCAACGTCCTAAATCCGTTTATGATGTCCATTTCTCGAAATTCAATCGTTATGATAGAGTTTTATTCATTGGTACCTTTATGTGCTTAGGTACAGTTGTGTATGGCGTCTCCGTCATTTCTTGTTTGCATGGCTCTTCGACGACGAAGTATTTGTGAGTGGACCCTTACTAAATTGCATGATTTTACTATTAGAAATGCATATATGAAAATTATGATTTAATGGCTATGTTTTATGAAATGTTTATGAGCAAATTAGATTTACGCTTTATGAGATATCATGCTTTACTGAGAATATTTTGGAATATCATACTTTATCGATTTTTACATTCTTTGTAGTATATATGATTGATGACTATGTACTATGAATATGTTTTAAGATATGATGTTTGAGCTATTGAGCTCCATTGAGATATATGTACTTATGTTGGAAATATTATGTTCAATGATTTTTGTGCTTATCTAGTGGTCACTGTTCTGCCTACGGGTGATGATACTTATGTTGGCTTTGGCTGGGGGTTGTAGTGCCTATGGGCGGAAGATACTTATGTTGTCTTCGGCCAGGGGTTGTAGTGCCTACGGGAGGAAGATACTTATATTGGCTTCCGTCGAGGGTTGTAGTGCCTACAGGCGGAAAATATTTATATGGCTTATGTCGAAAGAGTTTTATATGCCTTCGGGCTGAAGGTGATACCACTACTAAACACACTATTTATAATATATGATTTATGAAGTTTTATGGCATACTAGGGTTTTTAGAAAAACCTATTACTTATTATGCCATATGAGTTTTCTAAAATTGGGGGTTAGTACGTTAAAGATTAACTGTTTTCGTATTACTTATATATCAACTTGGTCCACTCATGTTTTGTTTTACGCCCCCTCAAGACTTAGAATTAAGGCATTCAATCCCAGTGTTAAGGCACTTCTGCTTTGGCATCTTCGAGTCCTCTCGGTGTAGGACCCATCTCTTTGTTCATTCAATTTTATATTATTCCTTTTTAGTGTCTAGGATTAGTTGTATGCTCTGAACACGTTCCGTAATTGCATAATCATTGTATTTAAATTTATAAGTATTGTTTATATTTATTATTTCTCATGCATCCTAATATGGTTTCCTCACCTTCGGGTGTTGGCCAGCACGTGCCTACCCTAGTGTTTAGAGAATATCAGGGTCGGGCGTTTCAATTTGTATCAGAGCGAGGTTTGTTTAGAGCATATTTAGGATCTTCTATTACTATAGTAGTGTGTAGGTCATGAAATCATTTGGATGTCACGACTTCCAGATTTGTTGTCATTCGGTATGGATGTGCAACCCCTCATTCTACGTGAATAGTCACATCTTATTGAAGATTAAGAAATTTCGTGTCAGGATTATGCCTCATCGGTGACAAAATGGATTGTTGGACGACTTTCAATATCGGACTGATGCTCTGCAACATGTGTTCCTTAGGAATTGCGGGCAGAATCGGTTTTACATTAAAGTGACATGAATTAGAAATCTCAATAAGAGGAAGTCTGGTTAAGACCAGCTGCAGATCCGAAGCGGCAATGCCACTCTGCAACATGCGTTCCTTAGGAATTGCAGGCAGAGTTAGATCTACATATTAATGTTTGGAAATAGAAAGTTTTTAATAGTATAAGTTAGTTAAGACCAACTGGAGACCTAAAACGGTGATGCTACTCTGCAACATATGTTCCTTAGGAATTGCGGGCAGAGTCGTATCTATATAGGAGTGGTGAAACGAAAAAACCTAAGTGGTTTGAGTTTGGAAGACCTAAATTGATGATGTCACTCTGAGATATGCGTTCCCTGGGAATGGTAGGCAGAGTTATATCTTTATGGAAATTATTCGAAACATTCGAAGTTCGTGTTGGAGAAAGTGAGTAAATGCTAGTTGTTACGAAGTTTAGCAAGTGGTAGTTTGGTGGGATCAGATCAATGCTCTCGGACTCGTTCCCGCTGAGGAAATTCTTGTGGACCCTTAGAGCAATTCTCGACGATTGTTTAATCGATAACCTTCTCGTTTACTCCAACCACGAGGTCAGGTTCACTGAACATCAACAGTCAGTTGTACGTCAAATTCTTCGAGCATTGTTTTTATTCTCATCAATTTCCAAATAGGGTTACGACCGTTGGAAATTGAAAATCCTCACAAGATAGGAAATACGAAATATCTTTAGTCTTGTCAAATCCTATTAGCGGTTCTTAACTATTCTTTAGGCTTAGACCTACTTCCTTTTTGGCTAAGAAACCAGTCAACCTTATTACGATGCTGATGGCGAACGAAGTTTCTGACAACAGGGTATTGTCTTGTATGATTGTAGCCTTTACACTTTTTGAATATCTATATGGTTTGTTTGGCTGCACGCTGAAGCAGTAGGATCGAGTAACACGTGTACCTCTTAACGATTGGAACCGCATGATGAGAACCATCCTATCTTTAACCTAGAGCTGATAACGATCTTCCTTGTTGTAAAATCTAGTGACGTTTTCTCTACAGTGAGAAATGTTGCACTTTTTTACCAAAGAGGTTGTAGTGTGTTTCACATAGAAGTGGCTGAGTTTGAAATGGAAGCAGTGAGTTGGAAGCCATCAGGCTTATCTCAATTTCTTTATATTCCTGCTCGGAGATGGGAAGAAATTCCTATGGTTGTCGGGGACCCACTGAGGATGCGAATGGAAATGGGTGAGTGTCACCATAGAATTCCTGTACAAGCGACCTTGTACATGTGGAGACTATGATGACGTTTTGATACTCGTTAGTCAACTCACTCGTCGTATTACATACCAGTCTGCAAGGACTATACTTTCGACCACTTGGCAAAAAAATTTCATTCTAGACTTCGTTAGACTGACATCTTAATTACCATCGATTTCTACCGTAATCCCAGATTTACCTCCTAGTCCTAGAAGCATCCTACTCAACTTGGGTTCGTGCTTACCCTACGACGCTTCGTATCATTCCTTTGTATTATTTCTAAAGCAGATAAACTGTCCAGGAGAACCACTAAAATCCAAAAGTTTTAGCCATAACCATTAGTCATTCAATCATCCATTATTACCTTATCGAGCGAATCATTACCACTGGTGATTGAATATCCCTGAGAGTATCATTATAACTTCTTATTGTGAATTTTTTTAATGGGAAAAAAGGTTTGAGTTCCTGTCTATCAGATTACTATAGACTACCACCCGAGTCGAATCCGCACTCAACCATCTTGACTTACGACCATAGAATCAAGTTAGGTACTTACACGTATTCGTACATCAAAGCTACGCATTCACTCGAGTTATCTTGATTCCTAGCTTTGATGGATTTGTTTGACCCTTAAATTTGGGAGTGTACAGTTTCGCTAAATTTGAGAGAAATTTTCAATGAAACAGCTTGTGTAGGCGTTGCGGATCACTTTTTTTTTTCTTTTTCCTGATTTTTGCTAGGGTTTAGAAAAAAAAAAACCTAATTGCTTCTAATTTATTTTGATTCTTTGACATAGCAAAAAATACATAATGCATGAAACGTATATATATATTGACAAATATATGAACATATACAATATAAATATATTGGAAGGTAAATATAAATGTAGGGGGTTCATGCATTATGGGGAATGTCTTCATGCTTCATGGTTGTTTCAAATATCTTCCTTTATTTTAAGCGTACCTGATGGCAGAAAACAACAAAAGCCTTTGAATTTGTAGAAGATCCTTCTTGGAAAGCCGGAATTGCATCTTCAATGCGTTGTATCGTCACTTTTGTACCTCCTCGTGATGTGCGTTTCACTTCTAGGTTTTGTGAAGTTTTCCTGAAGGCCAAGAGCACTAAGTTGTTTGTCCTATATCGCATTTTTACTTGCAGGCTGTTAGACAGTCTTGAACGAACTATCTAGATCTTGAATGACGTGTTGCGTTCTTTTGATTTGTGATTTTTGAATGATTAGATTTTGCACCAATCTCTGGTTGGACAGTGGAGTTTTGCGAATTGGTTTTCAAATGTTTAATTTTATGAAGTGAGAAACTGTGTGCTTGTGTTGTTTTGACTTGGGATTGGACATTGGTATGGTTGCACCTTTAGGAAGTTACTATTTGCTTATCGAGACAACAATGTGTTGTCGGTATCGCGGGCAGTTGACTGTGATATCAATGGCATATTCGTTGGGTTCATTAAGCAAGTGGGAAAGTAGACCAGTCTATGATAGTTGTTACTGTTTAGTTATTGTTGGGGCTCGACCCAAAGACATATCTATTCTTGGAGTACGTGACGTTGCGAATGCTTGGGCAAGACCCACGTTCATTTTTTATTTTGATTTTCAGTACAAGTATTTTAAATTACCTTATTATAGCTATATATTGTATTTTTGACGTTACAAATGTTTGGTCAAGTCATTTCCACTTTCACTGTTAAGTTTAGTATGAGTTTTTTACCTCTATGTTAGTACATATCTATTTTAATGTTATTGTATTATACGTACATATTTTTTACCATACGTTATTATACAATTTCGACCTTATATCTTTATAAAGTATGTTTTTACTTTTATATTGATGGGGGAAGAAAGTAGGAGCTTGGAGGTATAAAATAGGATCTAGCAAACCGCTCACAATGGTGTGGCATATTCTCTTTAATACAACCACTCTGACTTGATTTCTTCTTCATACATATATTCTTTCCTATCTTCGAGTATTTAAGTATAGAACGTTATTTCAAATTTTGGGACGAAATTTTCTTAACGGGGGTAGATTGTAATAACTCGTCTCGATTTTTATTTACAGATTTTGGAACAAGGGCATTTGGGAAATTTCATTGGTGAAAGATATTTTAGGTTGTTACTTTTAGGCCTTATGGTGAGTCAGGCGGGGCCCATCTTCATTTTTGTTCCCCAGCCCTTCCTTCTTCTTTGCTTGCCACGTGGCACCCCCACATCACCTCTCCCTTTTCTCTCATTCTCCCCAAGCTCCCTCACTCTCTCTCTATCTCTCGTAAACCTCTCTCTTACTCTTCTTTCCTTCTCCGAGGACCAACGCACACACCCGCCCACTCCTCATGACAGCACCACCACCACCAACGTGATGGGTATTTCTCTTTCCCTTTCATATGTGAAGCACAGAGAACCCAATAATTTCCTCCAGCAATGGATCATGGCTTTACTTGGATTTCCCGACCACTTCCCAGCCACAACTGGGCCTAAAAATAGTATGTTTCACTTCCCTTCAGTCGTAGCTTCATTTCCTTGGTTTAATCGCCAAGTATAGTTAAGAATCAGAGTCGATCAGAGCTCAGAAAGCTCTGGCCTTCTCCCTCGTTGAAACCAGGTCAAAACGACCTACATCCGGAAACCTATTTATTACCCAGCTCAAATCCTTAGGCCAAGCTGCCAGGCCAAACCCAAATGAACCCAGCCTAGTTGTTAAGCCCAAACCCAATATAACCCAGGCTTTTGGGTCATGCAAACCCAGGCTTTTGGCCCATTAAACCCTCGGCCTAAACCCACTTGGGTGACCCATTGAACCTTGGCCCAACCTTGCAGCCCAGACCTATGGAACCCTTAGCCCAAAACCTTCGGCCCAACCTATGTGGAACCAATCCAGAACCCAGAACAAGATTCGACCCGGATCCGGCCCAACCCAGTCGGATCCTAGGTCCTTGCCCGAGGGTGGGTCCGCATGTGGACCTGTGCATGGGTGCGCGTGAGTGCAGGTTTTGGCCAGCACGTGGAGCGCACACTCTTCCATCAAAGGTACTGTCTGCTGCCCACGGTGGCAGCGACTTTTTCAGCTAACTTCTAGTGACCCAAAAAGGCGAGTGTGGCGACGCATGGAGGTACCCGAGGTCCCCCTTTATATTTTTTTACATCCTAAATCCGTTTATGACGCCTGTTTCCCAAAATTCAATCATTATGATAGAGTTTTATTAATTGGTACCTTTATGTGCTTAGGTACAATTGTGTATGGCGTCTCCGTCCTCTCTTGTTTGCATGGCTCTTCGATGGTGAAGTATTTGTGAGTGGACCCCCTTCTAAATTGCATGATTTTGCTATTAGAAATGCATACATGAAAAGCATGATTTAATGGCTACGTTTTATGAAACATTTATGAGTAAATTAGATTTACTCTTTATGAGATATCATGCTTTACTAAGAATATTTTGGAATACCATACTTTATCGATTTTTACATTCTTTGTAGTATATATGATTGATGACTATATACTATGAAGATGTTTTAAGATATGATGTTTGAGCTACTGAGCTCCGTTGAAATATATGTACTTATGTTGGAAATATTATGTTCAATGATTTTTGTGATTATCTAGTGTTCACTGTTCTGCTTACGGGCAATGATACTTATATTTGCTTCGGCCGGGGGTTGTAGTGCCTACGGGCGTAAGATATTTATATTGGCTTCGGCTGAGGGTTGTAATGCCTACGAGCGGGAGATACTTATACTGGCTTCGGCCGGAAGATATTTATATGGCTTCGGTCAGAAGAGTTCTATATGCCTTCGAGCGGGAGATGATATCAATACTAAGCACACTATATATAATATATGATTTATGAAGTTTTTATGGCATGCTAGGGTTATGCTTTTGGGTAAAAGATGTGTAATTTGTATTGGAATGCAAAATGTAAAAAAAAAACAAAAAAAATTGTTAACGGGTGAAACAGATGAAACGGGTGACTTATTAGGCTTAACGGGTTGGGTTCGAGTGACCTGTTAAATTAACAGGTCGGGTTGAATCCGACCAAACCCAATAAACCTGACTTGTTTACAGGTCTATGCATGGGGGTGCGTCACCGACAGCTTTTCAGTCGGTCGGTGGGGCCCGCGGTGCAGACGGCTGAAATGTTACCGTTGGTGGGCCACGTGGCACGTTCTCATCCATTGGATTTCAACAGATACTTTTTCTGGACCGTTGAATATCCATAGGTCAAAAAAAATTTCAAACCTTCCGCAATATCAGCCGTTGGATTTGAGATCAACGGTCCACGTTATTCGCCTTTAAAAATAATTAAAAAAAACAGAAAAATTTGAGATATGTTACTGTTGTGCCACGTGGCATAATCTAGAGGGTTGGATTTCAATTTTTTTTTAATCCAACAGCAGAAATTAATTAAGTTAATAAAAAATGTTAAAAATTAATTAAAAAATCTGATAAAATTTTAAAAATTAAAAAAAAAAATTTGATTTTACTTTTCTATAAATACCTTCTCATTATCATCTACGTTACACCACAATTTCATATTTTCTCAAATACTTTCAACCACATTCCAATCTTTCTCTCAAAGTTTGAATCCAATTGGTTTTCAACAAAATGACTAATGATGCGGGTACGAATTGGACGCTTATTGAAGATGTTACGTTGTGTTTTTGCTGGGTTGAAGTTACTCAGGATTTGATTACGGGTAATGAGATGCAGTTGCGAGAAATGTGTAGTCTTATTCATACCATTTTTCTTGGGAAAATTGGTGGGAAAAGAACCGAAGAATCGATGTCTAGTCGTTGGAGAATACTCAGCTAATCGTTTAGTCTTTGGAGAGACGCCTTGGCACAAGCTAGTAGTAATCTTCGAAGTGGGGAAAATTTAGCAGATCAAGTAACAATATATTATTTATTTGTTTGTACTATAACCAAATTTACATGATGTACTTTGATTATAATTGTTTTCTTCTCCCGCATTGTGTAGACACTTCAAGCACAAGCTTGGTATAATGCCAAAACCAAAAACAAAAACACAAAAAATCATTCGTCCAGTGGGAATCTTGGAATATTGTCAAAGGCTATCCTAAATTCAGAGTTGTGCCTGTCATTCCAGAAGTTGTCATGAATAGCACCCCTCTACACTCTACGCCCGATCATGCCTTGCATGTTCATGAAACCGACACAGAAGAAGTGCCAGAAACGCCCCCTGAACAAGGGTGGGGTCGACCTGTTATCCAATTAAACCTCAAGGTAAGAAGGCTTCAAAGACAAAAAGAGTGCTTCCAAAAATGATTATGCAGAATATGTGGAAGAACTTGCTCGTCAAGGTGAATTGACTTTGGCGTAGGAAATGGCTAAATTTGAGGCTGATAAAGCTAAAGAGGAGGCAAAAGCTATAGCTGCTAAGAGATTATTTCAAGCTAATGAGAGAGAAAGAGAGCTACTTAGGCAAGAAAGGGAAGATCTTAAAGAAGAAAGAATGGCTCAACAAGATCGTGACATTATGAAGGAGCCTATAGAGGCAATGTCTCCGAATTCTAAATATTTTTGGAATTCAGAGAAAGCGAACGTGGTGCGAATGAGGCGTACAAGAGAAGCGAGAGCAAGAGGAGATGGTCCTAGCACCACAAAAGGAGATGATCCTAGCACCACAAATTGGTTAGGTGATGATTTTCCATTCACAAGGGACTAAGGAATTTGTTTTTAATCGGAGCCCATAATTTTCCAATCACTTTGGATTATAATTTCTTATTTATTGAATAGAGTACTTTATGTTGTTTCCAATTTATTGAATTTAGTACTTTATTTAAACAAATAGTATATTTATTTAATTTGGTAATTTATTTAAACTAAGAGAATCTTTATTCAAAGGACATAAACACACCAAATAAAATTGCATAAACATACCAAATAAAATTACAAACACACCAAATAAAAAAAAAACTCACTAAATGAACTTAAAAAACACACCAAATAAAATTAAATAAACACACCAAATAAAAACAAACACACTAAATGAACTTAAGTTTCTTGAGCTTGTTTCAATTCCTACTGATGCTCTATCAAGTTAATTTCCCAAGCATTGTGCATATATGGGTCCTAAAGTGAATTATATCATTAAATGAGCCTTTCATTGTAATGTCCATCCCCTTGTAATGGCTCGTGTTGCATGGGTTCTTCGGTGGCGTTATGAGCACAATCTATTTGTATTCTGGAATTGTTCATCGTGTCTAGCTCATATTCATCAATGACATCATAATCGTACTCATCTTCCACAATCATGTTTTGAAGAATGATGCACGTCATCATGATGGATCGAAACGACTCTAAATCAAACATTCTGGAAGCACCCCTGACAATCGCCCAACGAGCTTGGAAGATACCAAAACAACGTCCCACATCCTTCCTACACCCCTCTTGACAGCTTGCAAAGTGTTTTTCCTTTGCACTTCGAGGACGTGGCACTGTTTTGACAAACGATGACCACCTTGGGTAAATGCTATTTGCTAGGTAGTATGGCTCGTGGTACTTATGTATGTTGACCTAGTACATGACTCTTGGTGCTTTTCCTTGTAGGACATCGTTGAACACTAGGGATTGGACAAGGACATTGAGGTCATTTTGAGCTCCTGGAACACCGAAAAAAAGGCTCCAAATCCATGTATCAAATGATGCCACTGCCTCCAAAATGATACTTTTTGCTCATTTTCTGTCCCCATAAGCTCCTTGCCATGCACTTGGACTGTTTTTCCAAGTCTAGTGCATATAATCGATGCTTCCAATCATCCCAGGAAAACCTCGCATCTCGCCCTTCTTCTGAAGCCTTTGCAAGTCCATTTCAGTAGGTCTTCGGAGGTACTCTATGGTGTAGATAGATTCGATTATGGAGCAAAACTTCATCAAGGACTCAAGAATGGTTGATTTCCCCACCCTCACTATCTCATCCACTTGGTCTGCAGATACTCCATATTCAAGCATCTACAAGGCAGCAGTAATTTTTTGCTTAGGAATGAGAACCATAACACCAAAAGCATCCTTCTTTTGCACAAAGTAAGAATCATGGTTGAAAACAACAATCATGATTTTGTTAAACAAATGTCGTTCCATTCTAAAACGACATCTAAAGTACATATTAGGGAATGCACTATTACGGACAAAATAATCGTCCAAGAGATCCATACCTCATCGTTGCTTGCTTCTATCAATGTTTGCGAAACAGCTGGACCTGGAGATCGTAGCCATAGCTTGGATGACTCGACAGGAATCTGAGGCTCTTTGGCTTCTTGCTTCGTCATCTCTCCTTCTACGCTCCTCATCATCTTCCTCTTCCATCTCATTTGCGCCCACCTGGAGATTGAACATTTCTTCCCCTTGCTTAAACAATTCTTTCTCTTGCTTATCGATTTCCCACAACATCCTTGAAGAAGACATTGTAAGAAAGAAGCAAAAACTATGAATAATGATAGAGATTTTGATTTTGGTGTGTGATTTCTTAGGATGGATGGGGGGTTATAAGGAGGAAAAAGAAGGATTACATTATAGATAATGTCACGTGGCATGCCGTCATTCATTAAAAATCTTATCGAAATCTATCCTCAAAGATTGTAAACAGATTGTGACACGTGGCGCGACATGATTGGTTAAAAATCTTATCGGAAATCTATCCTCAACGATTCTGAACAGGTAACGACACATGGCACGAAGGCATTGGATAAAAATCTTATCGAAATCTATCACCAAAAATTGTTCTTTCAGATAATAACGCAAAAAGCAACGAGAATGATTAAAAATCTTATTCGAAATTACAAATAAAATTATTTTGTATTATAAAAAAATATTAACATTTGATTGCCTATTGCCTTGGCTATTCAGTTAGGGGTGGAGATGCAAAAGACAATTATTATTCATTAAAGACAGTTATTGTTCACTGGAGGGGATTGAATAGGAAGTTGCCCTAGGGGCATTTGATACGCTGGAGTTGCTTTAAAGAAAGGTTTGAAATTGGCACTATTCAAATAAACAGTGTTTCAATCCTAATTGCAGATAAATTACAACTATGTTATTGGTCTTTGTGTTGGTTTTGGGTCAGCAGCCCGACCCTTAGCCAGGCCTAAATGTGTTGGTATTTAGTTTGAATTGATTTGGATATGTGTTTTATTGAACTGGAATTTGGATATGTGCTGATATGAATTGGATATGTTGAATTAGAGATATGCTACTTTGAATTGGATAGGTTGAAAACTGACAAGCCATGGTATATTGACTGTTCTTTTTTTTTTTTGCCCCAAATTTAGACTTGGCATTCGTGTCATGTTTCCCGTGTTCGTGTCGTTTTCGTGTCATACCCGATATCTTAACGGGTCATGTCGTGTAACACCCGTTAAAATAAACGGGTAAAATGACCCGACCTGAAATCGACCCGATAATATTAACGGGTAATATGACCCGACCCGTTACTCGTTAAGGACAATATATTTTAAACCAATAGATAATTAAATAAAAAACATAATACTTTTTTTGAGTGAAAAAAAGGTTGCACGCCCAAACTAATAACCCTAAACCTAAACCAACTTATTACTAATAACCCTAAACCATTCCTCAAATTTGATCTTCTACCAACATGTCAAATTGTGATACACTGATAGTCTATAATGATAGATAATACATACCATATTGTCACATCCAACCAAAACATAAAAACACATTTTTCTTTTAAGTATATATTTACATATCCAAAATAAAAGCATAATAAAAAAAAACATTAGAACATTACAAAATATCAAATGTTCAAAAGATTTGCAAAATTAAGGACATTGGAACATTAGAACATCTTGCACATTTTCTTCCAATCAAAACCCTTCAATTTTCCTCAATCACCAAGGGAAAAAGTGTTGGAACTTTGGCTTGATATATTATCTTCAAGAGTTATATTGATGATGTTTTCATTGAGGTTTTCCACATTAGCACTCTCTTCCACATAAATTAAATATAGAAAAATCAAACATTGTATGTAAACCATTCAAATTATGGGTACTAAAAATAATTATGAAAAGAAATAAAAAATAGTTCTATATTATATAAACGATATACTACCTCCTTTTCCAAAAAGCCAATCTCGTGTACACAGAAAAGCTTGAACCGTGTCTGGCAACAATGAAGTATGATATTGATCTAGCACTTTACCCCCAATACTAAAAGCAGATTCTGACGCAACAGTTGAAATAGGAATTGTTAGCACATCTCGTGCTAACTGAGAAAGTATTGGATAATGAAAACGCTCCATTTGCCACCAAGAAAGAATATATATATATATATATATATATATATATATATATATATATCTTGTCTTCTATCTAGTCTTTTATCATCCAAATACTTCTATAATCCACCTTTTTCAACTGAGTTTGGACCATTGTAATTATTATCAAATCCTACATCATAAAAATAAAATTAAAAAAAAAAAAAAACAGAAACATCATAAACATTATGCATAACCCAATTTCTAATATAATATTAATAGTTTTAAAGTACTATGTATAAAAAGGAAAATACAAACTTTATGTTACCTCCAAGAGAGCATCTCCACCTTCTATTTGATGATTAGATGTCAAGTTCATTGGAATATTTGAATAATTAAGATGAGCAGATATTTCCGAGTATACATTAAAGAGAGCAGTCAATGTGGCATAAACATTTTTATATTTCATAGAATTCACGCCATGAAGCTTTGTGTAAGCCCAATCCACAAAATGTAGCTTATAACGAGGATCCAAGATGATTTCAATTGACATAATCAAACTGTAATCTGACCAATACTTCTGAAACTTCAAGTGCATATAATTCCCCATCTTTTTCATTAAGCTATCACAGTCATCAATGGCTACCTTAATTTGAAGTTGAATTATGAACACTTTAGGGAAGAATAAATTTGATGTGGGCTACTTTGTTCCAGAGAATAAGCATGTAACATCATAAAAGTACCCCAACAACTTCAAAATCTTCACCACATTATCCCACTCTTAAGAAGAATGACAACTTTCAAAATTTGAATCACTCAATCCTAAATTAATAAAAGCATATCGATAGAAAATGGCACTATCTAGCATAAGATAGGTTGAGTTCCATCTAGTAGGGGCATCTTGTATCAAACCTCTCTTACTATCCAATATCCTTACTTGCCTAACACATTCTTGAAACTTTAGTTTCCTAGCCTTAGAACCCTTTACATACTTGATGCATTCACAAATTTTTACCACCGCATAATCAATTTCTTTAAGTCCATCTTGGACTATCAAATTCAAAATATGAGCACAACAACGCACAAGAAAGAAGTCACCATTCATCAAGAAAAGACCTCTAATATTTAATTGATTCCAGAAATTTTAACAAAACAAATATTTGAAGAAGCATTATCCAAGGTAATAGAAAATAACTTCTTCTCAATCCCCCACTCAGTTACCAACGCACTTATTTTCTCACATAATGCAACATCGATATGCGGAGGAGGCATGTGACAAAAACTTATAATCCTTCTATTCAATTTACAATCCTTGTCTACAAAGTGAGCAGTAAGTGCAAGATACCCATCAGTGCACTAAGATGACCATAAGTCTGATGTCAAACAAATTCTACCTTCAACCGAGCCTAATAAATTATGTAGTGCTTGTTTTTCAGTTTTGAACATCCTCAACACACAAGCTTTGACAGTATTTCGACATGGTAGTGATAGGAGCATATTTGTGCAACTTTGTTAGCCTATTTCCTTGCATTTACTCAATTAGTTTATATTTATTAGAGTGCTTTAAGCTATTTTCGTGTGTTTGTAGGTTCAAATGGCAAAAGTGGCAAGAAAAGGCAATTTGGAGCATTTTAGAGCAGTTTTGGGCTTGGAATGGATAACACATGCATGGAATGAGGTGGATGGATGTTTTTGAAGATCAAAAGAGGCTAGGAATGTGCTAAAGAGTTTAAGAAATTAATTCAAGATTTAGAAGATAAGGAATCAGCTAAAGAGAATGAACATTATCCAAAACCTTATCTTATCTTATCCTAACCTTATCCTAATCCTATTCTACCTAAATTCCAGCTGCAAAGGGGAGTTATTTTCATACTAGAACATCTAAAAACCTGATTTCTAGAAGGCCATACTTTTTCCTAAAAGGGTGCCGCATACCTTATCCCTTGTCCTTCTAAAAACCTATCACAATACCCCCTTTCTAGAAGCCTAGAAATCTGCCGCACCCTGGATCCTTGTCCCTGTTGGTTTGCGATGTGCAATCCCTTTCCAACACAACCTTTGGAGTGCCAAATCCTTCTCCAAAACTACCTTGTGCCATGTGCCCTCAAACCTATAAATATGCCACAATGCCGCACCATTCAGAGAACCACACACAAGAGCCTAAAATCAGAAAAACACACTTGTGCCGCATCTTTGCAAGGAAGGAGAAGGAAGAAGCTTGGAGCCATGCCTACCATTCAAGACCTTTGGATTGTTGGAGCGTTTCTAGGTGTATTCTATCTTTTGTTTTTAATGTTTAATTTTAATTGTCTTTGTTTAATTGCAAACGTGAGGAACTAATTTCGTTTTAGTTAGAGGTGAATTCAAAGCCATGAACATATATGTGATATGAATTGATTACATCCAGTTATTGTTTCATAAATTGTGAATGCAATTTACTTAACTGTTTGATTGATAACTTATTCTTGTGTGTTGATTAAGGGGGCCCACTTAGTTTGCATCCATGAATTTGATGCCAAAATATAAGGGAGTTTCACCTAATAATTATGAACTTATATTTACAAGTAGTGGAGGTTGCTAGTCACGATCGCGTTAAGTAAATTCCTGGTAGGAGTATCATGTAGTTCATAGTTACGAATGTCATGTCAATGCTTATGATTTTCACATAACTTAATGATCTTTGATATGTATCTCTATTATGCAGTTCATGTAGGGAACTTGATAAGAATAATTTGGTTGCGTCGTTGAGTCCAATTCAATGAATTTAGGAAAAACTTATGGTTAATTTGTGCAGTTCATGGTTAACTTGGGGCATTGTCATTTATGGTTTATAGGAAGAATAACTGGAAATCGATTTGTATGCATATGTGTCATGTGTGGAGAAGGACCCTCTAGCTAGCCTTTCACCCCCTTAATTCACCCAATTTCGTACCCCTTAGTTTGTTTCTACAAGTTTGTTTGTTTAAATCTTAAATTTGTCAAAACAAACCCCCCTTTAGTATTTCGTGTCAATTTACTTCAATTTTCGTCCAAAACACCCCTTAGTGCTTGTTTTGTGATATTTGAGTCAATCTAGTTTAGTTTTGTGTATTTGAGTCTAGTTTTCATTTTTTGAGTCAAGTTAGTGTAGATTAGCATCCCTTCTAATCCCTGGCTTAGAACGATCCCTACTTACGTACACTACAATTGTTTAAAAAGGGTTTAATTGTGTGTTAGTTTTTACAATCTTTGCATTGAGCACGACATTTACCATTTTCAAAAATAGTATCCAATTTAGTGAAAGTGTTCCAAACAGGAGATCGAAGTTTTCGCTTACCTAAATTGATTGTTCTAACCTTTTTCCTTCCAAAACTCGTATTTCTATTGTCTATACTTTCGCTTCCACGATCTCGTTATGTTCCCATTATAATCTCCACGGACTCCTCATCGTTTACTAAATCTGAATCTCTAGCATCCATTGCTTCTAAAACAAAATGGGTATAAATTGATTAACAGCTTTTTAAACAGGTAGGATATTATATTAGTAACAGTAACAATGGATATTACTAAGCAATAATGCATTCAGCATTAGACAAGATAATGTTCTATGCAGGAATAAAGAGGGAGAAATACTTACGTAGAGAAATAAAGAGGAAGTGACCATATGAATGGAAGACAAGAAGATCGTGGTTGTCAGATTAGAGCTTTTTGGAAGAACAGACGGTGGGAGAGAGAAGCTAGGAAGAAAAGATGGCGCCACGGCAGGTCAGGACTCGGGAGAGATAGAGAAGGTTACAGGAGGGGAAAGAGAAAGGGATTAGAATTTACTATTTAAGGTTGGGCAGCCTAGGCTTAGTGGGCTGGCTTAGTGTTGTTAGTGGCTTTTGTTTTGATTTGATTAGATCAGCGAGTCAGTGACCACTGAGTCACTGACCAATCAGAGTCAGATGGAAATAATGGAAAATATAAGGGGTTTTTTGTCCAAAAAAGTTCTAATAATTTAAGTGAAATAGAATCCAACAGCACAAATTTACTCTCATTTATCTTACGGCTGTTATTTAAATAAAGTCTTTAATAGTTTTTTAATTAATGTAGAAGTATAAAAAATATATAAACGCTTGTAATAACAAGCTTTACAACTTTCGTGAAGAACTTAACTTCGAAATTCGCCACTATAATCATATAAATCATAGATCAAAATTCAACCATTGATTGTTGTTTACATTTACGCTTCATTTTTCTCATCAAATTTTGTTTTTTTAGATTTTCTTTTTTGAAAACATGATCTATTAGAGGATGCCAGAAGTTGGATCGTTGATATTATGTTCAGAGTTTTACAGTTAGTGAAAATATTGCTTGATGTTTATAAAGTTTCTACAAACTATATGACATCGACTCATGTTTCAGTTAACCATAAATATCGAAATGTGATATTAAAGATCTAAACTGTTCATCTTCTTACATCCGCCAAATGATCATGTTTTCAAAAAAGAAAATTTTAAAAATGAAATTCAATAATAAGAATAAGGCGTAAATGACAATCGACGGTTAAATATAAATTAAATAAATTTAAGGTTTATGGATTATAGTGTTGGATTTCGAAGCTGACCCCTTCATGAAAGTTGTAAAGCTTGTCATTATGAGTGATTGTATATTTTTTTTTTTTACATTTTTTACACTTCTACAATAATTATTATTAATTTTATTAATTTTGCCCTCAAATAAAAAACATTATTCATGAGGATTTGGAGGATTTTAAAAATCTAAACGATAATGTAAGTGTAACCATTATCTACTCGTAGAGGAATAATGATGAATCACAAGTGTTTATATATTCTTTCACATTTTTCATACTTGTATGTATGTCTTCTTAGTTTATTTTAATTTTGGACAACATGTTAAGTAAATTTATTATCCTAGGCTTCTCAAGGGTATTGAGGTGGGCCTGGCCCACGGTTTCCTTCTGGTAGGCCCTTTTGTCAAGACTGGCCCTATGCTGCTGGGGGAGCTGGCTCCTTGACTGCTACTGGGGGAGCTGGCTCCTTGACTGCTGCTGGTCTTGTGGTCATCCTTTTAAAAGCACAGCAAGTTATTACATGAACAAAAGAAAGATCCTTTGACCCAGGACTCAAACATACCTATTTATTTTCTTTTTCTTTTTTTTTATTCTTTGGCACTTAATTAAATTAGAAAATAGGTTTTTTTTATTATTTATTTTTAACAAACAATAGTAAGGGATAGAGAGGTGGGCTAAGCCTCATACAGTCATACTGAGCCAACTATAATAATATAATGCAACTTCGCCTTTAGCGAAAATCAAACACCTCTCACTTATAAATAAAGAAAAATATTATTAGATTGTACTACTAATACTAAGTGGCAAATTAGAAAATAGGTTTTTTTTTGGATGACATTAGAAAATAGTTTTTGAATCGTAGCAAAAATGGTAGAGATCGCCATATCCATATGCATGCAGCATGCGCATGGTTTTATATTCAAGTGTGAGAACAGAGAAGCAGCATGTCTTAGAGAGAGAGAGAGAGAGAGAGTCCTAACCCTTAGCTTGACAACCTATGGAATTTCCTCCTTCAAGGAAGGAGAGCTCCCATGTCATAGTAATGATAAAAGGAACTCTCATAATAAAAATAAATAATGACAAAAACATTTTTTTTTAACTTATATAGAATAATAATACAAAATTATATATTTAATATAAAATATATTGTATATATTAATATGACTATTGTATTTTATAATAAATCTTTTAGTAATTAAACTTTAAAATTATCAAAATAATTTATTTTTAATGAATCATCCGATAAGTTACCGTGCTGATCCGAAACCTATTATTTTCATGTTGTTTTCATATCGTCAGATCATATCAGAAACTATCGGTCTACCCAAATTCAACAAAGTCCGAGTCATTGAGCTTCAGATCATCATTGACGACCTCCGAAAGCGGAAACACTTCTCCCAAGCCCTCCAGGTTTCCATCTTTCTTTCTTACCTTGCAATTTGTGTTATCCCCTGTTTGGTTGCTCAGAAAATGAAAGAAAATTGAAAGAAGCATCAAAGTAATTAAATTTTAGTTAAAGAAAGTGAGTGAAAGAGGGAATTAGGATTTTTGTTAGTTGAGGGAATTAGGATTTTTGTTAGTTAATGTGTTTGTTTGTATCATAAGTAATTGGAAATTCCTCTGCTTTCGTAATAATGTGTTATAGGTTGCAGATTTCAAAGTAGATGAATCAGAAGGGGATATGCATATTTTGCGCCAGTTGAGTATGCCATGCAGCTGGATTTGATTGGGAAGGAAGAATTTTGCACAAATTGGTGTGAAATAAAGCCAGTTTGAGTCTGTGGGTCGAATCGTATTGGACATTGTTGCATCATGGAGCATGTGATTGCTGGGAAGTTTAAGTTGGGGAGGAAGATTGGGAGTGGGTCTCTGGGAGAACTTTATTTAGGTATGGTAATCATTGCTTGATATCCTTTTTTCCTTAGAAAATTATTCATTGTGTTAATTTAATGTGTTTTGTAATGAAATTGCTCTTCTGGTGTTAGGTGTAAATGTACACAGTGGGGAGGAGGTGGCTGTTAAGCTGGTATGTGATCGATCCGTAGTGTTCATTTATAACAAATTCACCATTTGAATTGGGTTGGTTTGTGGGTGTGGATTTTCAAGCTAAAAGATTTATGTGGACCACTTTATCTTTTTTTTCTTTGGAAAAATAAAATTTGAATGTCGTAGTTGAATCGTATTACTCATCAAGTTTCAGGGTATTTTGTGTTTGAAGGATTCAAAACTGCTGTAAGCTAAATGGGTGTGAAACAAGATGGTGGCACTATTGACACTGTGCCTGCAATGGAACATGTACACCTGAAACTCAACTGATTACGGAAATCAACTGGTTTATTTTTTTTGTAGCAGTCCCACAAGATCTGCTTGCAGTCATGATTCTACTCGATCTCATTGAAAACATGTTTTTTAGATGTTTTGTTAGGTGGAGATTTTCAAGTTTTGATATTTTGGTATTTTAGTTATGATAGCACTGGATTAAGCTCTCACCTTTTGTACATTGCACTATTTAACTCACCAACATAAGAGCAGAACTTTAGGCTCTTATGTGCACATAATTTTCTTAAAAGGGGAATGAGAAAGAAAAATGGGCAGTACCTTAATTTGCAGGAGAAGATTTCTGATGAGTCAGATAAGAGAGTGAAGAAGTTTCTTAGAGGAGCACAAGAAAATTTGGATGTATGGCCTAGAAACTTTGAGTTTTCATGAAACTTATACATGTTTATTTGTCACTGCATCTTGGATTTTGTGTGTTTCAAGGCTTGAAAGATAAGAAATTGAAGGGTTAACTTGCTGTTAGAGAAGAATTGTATCGAAAATCTGCGCAAGCTGCTGCCAAGGCTGAGAAGGTGATTTGTTTTCCTTAATGTGATATGTTGGTCTGTTCAACTTTAATAGAGTCATGCTTAAGCAGTAGACTGGATTTTGTACTCTCTCTTTTCCAGTCGTGTACTGTGGTATTACATTTATCTCTGATTTACTGGATTTAGTTTATACAAGTGATCTTCTACATGAAATCAATCTTCTCCTGTTCTTTTAGTCCATGTAATACCGATAACAATTGAAAAGGTAAAGAGTTGTTTCAACTATAATGCATGTTTTCTTTTTCACATGAATGATAGAATTCCTAATTACTCAATCCTCTCATCTATGTCTATTGTATTACATTCAATTATTTGCTGAAACTTTTCTGTTCTTAATACTGTCATTAATTTTAAACGATTGTCATTCCATACAAGCTTACTTTCCTTTGATATTAACATTTTCTGATAAAATGGTAGAAATCCACTTGCATTTGACAAATAATTGTCATCATTATAGCAGTACAATGCACATCCACATAATTGAGCATAGTAAAAAAAAAAAATTGAATACTTCTTATAGACATTTTTTTTCAATACTCCCAGTCCTTCTTGCATTGTACAAAAGGTTCGGAATTTCTTTTTAAATGTGTCAATACATTATTGTTATTATTTTCTTTTGTTCTTTGGCAATATGACTTATCTTGCCAAAAGATGTATGTGGCTTTTGAGGGTTCTGGGATCCCCTTTTCTCAAGATTACTAGATTGGTCCTTACCTCCATGTGTTGTTGAGTGTATTGAGAGCTGGTATGCATGAGAACTTTAAGTAATCATTGCCATAAAAAGTAGAAGTGATGACTCACACCAGGAATCAGTTATCCCATCAGCAGCTTTATTTTTATCTAAGTTCGAATTCGATACTTGTAGGTCTATATAGGTCAAATCACTTTTCAACATTCGATATCTCCATCTCCCTATTCTGGATTATTACTTACTTGAAATGAATAGATTCTAGGCGTTTCGTTTAGCAAAATGAGCAGTGGATAGTGCTAACTCATTTTTTTTACATTCACAGCAATATGGGCACTTTTCTTGGCAATATAGTGCTTAGCTTAAAATTGGAGTGATTCAATTATATTGAATTTGTTCGATTAACCATTGGTCCATTTATAGTTCATTTAATCTTTTGAATTAGTAAGCTACTGTGTTGTGTCCTTTAGATTTCTTAGTATGCTATTGATATGGAAAACATCATCTATCTGTTCTATTTATCGCTTGATATGAGAATCAAAGTAGACTGGCATCCCTTTTGTGGCCTTTTTTATGTTAGCAGATGCCATCAGATAGGCAAAAACATATAGGCTACAAAGTGCAATGATTACTACAGGTTACTGAGTTTCGCCATTTGCCCTCATTGTGGCATTGCCCTTTCTGCGGCAAATACAGGTTACTAAGCATTATAATTTCACTTTGTGGAATGATATTAAGTTGACTTATGGAATAATATAGGGTTGTGTCATGCATGAAAACTATGAATGCATTTCGTCATGCATTTTTTAGTTAAACTACTATGTTTTTGTTCAATTGACTGCAACTCATGCCGCAGTTTGCTTCACAAACCTCTACGGTTAGCTTCCATACAATATGTTGCAAGTTTGAGGATACCTCTACATCTTAATTTCTGCTCTCTCTGGTTGCTTCAAGTTTGTAATTTTATGTGCTACACTGCCACTTGATTTGATTATAAAAATGTAAAACAAAATCCGTCCATGATTTACAAATTCGTATTCGAATTTTTATGGTTTTCCAGTGTAAGGCATATGTTGCACAAGCATGTAAATGGTACAAATGATTTGGTTTTGGACAGTATTTACTGTAGGAGAAGTTATGCATGCATTCATTTTGGTCATTGTAGGAGAAGTTATGCATGCATTCTTTTGGCAAGATCCTGATATGAGTCTAACTCTGCCAGCAAAAGCGCGACGTTCATGAACTATTTTCTTTCAATTGCTCCTTAAACATAAGAGGGCATACTAGCATTAACTCTTTGGTACAAGGTACCATAAAGTACTTATCTTATCGACCTCATTGACTCATGTATTCCTCTGTTTGTTCATAATTGTGTTGAATTTATTCAACTTAAATGTGTTTCATTCATCCGATTACGCCTGAAATAGATGGTTCGCGCAGCAACGCGCGGGCATATTTTCTAGTGAGAAACTAACCTTCTTTTTCACATGAAGTAAACTGTCTTCTATGTCGTCTTTGTAGACAATGTGCTATTCACGAACAATGTTTCCTTCAGCTTTGAAATAGTATCTGGACAAAAAAAAAAACACAAACCTGTATTCATAAATTTAAAACCATCAAATAACTAAGCGAAAAAAATAGATATTTAAGCATGGAAGACCATGTCCAAGAACTAATTAGAAAATGGATAGAAATTGACTTCATTGTTCTTTTACATTGCTATTATAAAGAACGAAATGAAGTGTCTACTCGTGGATAGAAAGTTGAAAATAATGGCCGTTGTTTTACAATTAATCGTATATATTTTTTACATAATGCACATTACTTATCAAGTTTACAGTCTTGAGTACTTGTTAGGTTTAATGAATTAACTTTGTTATTAAAGAACTTGCACATTAAGATTCATACGGAAATGGTCTTTTCCAACAATCAGCACCAACCAACAATTTAATGTACGCAACCAAATGATTAAGCTAACTCAATCTGACCAAATTTGATTTCAAATAAGCCAAATAAGTAATGACAACTAAACTAACCTTTCTTTCCCACATGAAGTAAAAATTCGTTTCATTTATCCCCATCTCGACAACTGACACAAATTGAAAACTTGAGCTTTGACATTTCCAAATCTGGTCCCTCTACGCATATCTGACCTTGTAGCCTCCTCTTCCATTGGCTGGTTAAGCTGCTGATCCAAATCCTAGACCCCACCTTTTTTTCACGGTCTCCATTGTCAGACATTGTTGCGGTGATCGCAACTCATGAACAATAAATAATCTATTATCAAACTTTAATTCCCCATGAACCAAAGACGAACATTTAGAGTAAATTAATTAAAAACAAACTCATGGACAGAAGGAAAAACGAACAGGGATGAAACTGTAATGGAGAAGGGGGCATACACAAATCTGCTAATCTTTTTTGTTATCATAATAGCATGATCTACCTGTAATGGAGGTGGGGTGGTCAGTGGGGGTGTCTGGGTGTGCGCGCGCGCATGTGTGTGTTTAGTAACCATCAGTTCATCGTATATCAATATCGCACACTCCAATTCAACCTATTCAATTGAAAGTAGCACATCTCTAATTCAACATATCCAATTCAAATTAGCACAGATCCAAATTCCAATTCAATAAACCTCATATCCAAATCAATTCAAACTAAATACCTATTATTCAATCACATATCCAATTCAAACAACATGGCTAATATTCAATAACATGTCCAATCTTTAAGCACATTTGCAAAACAGATTTAGAACACTATAAAATCTACTTAGTAGCAGAACATAAGCATCAAAATCCAACACAAAGACCAAGCAGCGTACCAGTTCTCTATCTTGGTTGCTCTTTTCTGCTGGATCTTCTTAAATCGTTTCAAAAAAACATTCATATAGTTCACCTGCAAGGATCATCACACAGCCAAAAATTAGACACATTTGTACCAAGGAATACAAAAGGAACCAAGAAGCAAACACTAGGAAATAACAAAACAATAAACAATGATTTTCAAATAGTGCGTAACATGTTGAATCAGAGGAAAAAAACTAAAAACCCATACCCTCCCGTACATCCCTCTGTCATTCTCACACCGACCCTGTGCAATAACCCATTAATTAACTCCCAAAAATGCACACAGTCATGCTTTCTCCCCCCTCTCTCTCTCTCTCTCTCTCTAAAATGATAAATCCCCCAAAACCGAACCTAACATACTAAACAATTCGAAAATCTAAGCTACCATTAGAGTAACTCCAGCGGGAGGAGTTGCTAGAGGGACGGGCTAAGGAACATTGGGCTATTGTCGAGGGAGGAAGTCCAGTAGGAGCTGGAGATGGAGCTGGAGATGGAGCCGGAGCAGGCCCGAGCAAGCAAGTTGTGGATTCATGCTGGCTCGAGCACCCGATGGCCATCTGACTTAGGCTGACGCCAGGGAGACGTTAGCCGCACTTTTTTTATGTTTTCTATCAGGTGCATGGACTTCAAGCACGCGTAATCCAACACAAAATCAGAAATTGGGGCCCGCGGCGCACTCAAAAATCTTACATTGGGGAGCCACGTGGCTTCCCCACGGCCGTTGGATTACAATGGATATAAATTTTGGACCGTTGGATTTCCAATGGTAAAAAAAATTAAAAAAACTTCATTTAATACCAACCGTTAGATCTGAGATCAACGTTCCACGTTATTAGACTTTAAAAAAATTTAAAAAAAAAAAGAAAAAACAGTTAAAAAATCTGAAATGTTACCGTTGTGCCACGTGGCACAATCTAGAGTGTTGGAATTCAAATTGGTCTAAATCCAACGGTATAGATTAATTAGGTGAATAAAAATTTTAAAAAAATGTAAAAAATTATTAAAAATCCGAAAAAAGAATTTGAAAAATTTTAAAAAAAATTGATTTTACTTTTATATAAATACCTTCTCATTGTCTTCTACCTTACACCACAATGAACTAAAAAAAAAAAAAAACTCACTAAATGAACTAAAAAAACACACCACATAAAATTAAATAAACACACCAAATAAAAACAAACACTAATGAACTTAAGTATCTTCAGCTTGTTTCAATTCTCATTGGTGCTCTATCAAGTCAATTTGGCGGGCATTGTGCATATATGACCTTTGAAGTGCAGTATATCGTTCAATGACCCTATCATTGTAACGCCCATCCCTTTCTAATGGCTCTTGTTGCACGGGTTCTTCGGTGGCATCATGAGCACAATATATTTGTGTTCTGGAATTGTTCATCGTGTCTGGCTCATATTCATCAACGGCATCATAATCGTACTCATCTTCCACAATCATGTTGTGAAGAATGATGCACGTCATCATGATGGATTGAAGCAACTCTAAATCAAACATTCTGGCAGCACCCTTAATAATCGCCCAGCGAGCTTGGAGGATACCAAAACAATGTTCCACATCCTTTCTGCACCCCTCTTGACAGCTTGCAAAGTATTTTTCCTTTGCACTTCGTAGATGTGGCACTGTTTTGACAAATGTTTCCCACCTTGGGTAAATGCCGTCTGCTAGGTAGTATGGCCCGTCGTACTTACGTCCGTTGACCCAGTACGTGACTTTTGGTGCCTTTCCTTGCAGGACATCGTTGAACACTGGGGATTGTGCAAGCACGTTGAGGTCATTTTGAGCTCCCGGAACCCCGAAAAAGGCAGGCCAAATCCATGTATCAAAAGATGCCACCGCCTCCAAAATGATACTTTTTTATCCTTTTCTGTCCCCATAAGCACCTTGCCATGCACTTGGACAGTTTTTCCAAGTCCAATGCATACAGTCAATGCTTCTAATCATCCCTGAAAAACCTCGCATCTCCCCTTTCTTCAGAAGCCTTTTCAAGTCCATCTCAGTAGGTTTGCGAAGGTACTCTGCGGTGTAGATAGATTCGATTGCCAAGCAAAACCTCATCAGGGACTCAAGAATGGTTAATTTTCCCATCAACAATAATTTTTTGCTCAGGCAATAGACCTATAGCACCAAAAGCATCCAGCTTTTGCACAAAGTAAGATCATGGTTGCAAACAACGCCTATGATTTTGTTGACCAAATGACGTTCCATTCTAAAACGACGTCTAAAGTACGTATCAGGGAATGCACTGTTATGGACAAAATAATCGTCCAAGAGATCCTAACCTCGTCGTTGCCTGCTTCTATCAATGTTTACAGCACGGTTAGGCCTGCAGATCTGATCCACAACTAATGACTCGACGGGAATGTGAGGCTCTTGCCATTCTTGATTCGTTGTCTCTCCGTCTACGTTCCTCATCCTCTTCTCTCTCATTTTGGGCCACCTGGCTTTGAACATTCGTTCTGATCGGTTAAACAATTCTTCCTCTTGCTAATCGATTTCCCATATCATCCTTAAGGAAGAAGAAGACATTGTAAGAAGGAAGCAAAAACTATGAATAATGATAGAGATTTAGATGAATAAGGAAGCAGAAACTATGAATAATGATAGAGATCTTGTGAAAATTGGTGTGAGATTTATGAGGATGAATGGTGGATTATAGGGAGGATTCAGAAAGGATTAAGTTGTAGATAATGCCACGTGGCATGCTGTCATTCGTTAAAAATCTGATGGAAATCTATCCTCAAAGATTATAAACAGATTATGACACGTGGCGCGACGTGATTGGTTAAAAATCTTATCGGAAATCCATCACCAATAATTATCTTTTTGGTTAATGACATGTGGCGCAACGAGAACGATTAAAAATCTTATCGGAAATCCATCACCAATAATTGTCTTTTCGGATAATGACACGTGGCACAACGAGAACGATTAAAAATCTTATCCGAAATTACGAATAAAATTATTTTGAATTATTTTATAAATAAAAAAATACTAATATTTTATTGCTATTGTCTTTTCGGTTAATGACATGTGGCACAACGAGAACGATTAAAAATCTTATCCGAAATTACAAATAAAATTATTTTGTATTATTTTATAAATAAAAAAATATTAATATTTTATTGCCAATTGCCAGGGCTATTGAGTACAGGGGTGAAGATGCAAAAGAAGATTACTGTTCATTAATGGCAGTTATTGTTCACTGGATGGATAGCATAATAGATTGCCCTAAGGACAATGGACCACGCTGGAACTGCTCTTAAAGAATACAATTTAAAAAACAAGCTTATCTTTGGATTTGAGGCATGCAGCGCAAGATCCAGCACACCTCACTCTCAGTAGGGTTTGTTCATGACCCCTACCCCATCTCCTTGAACTACCGACATCTATATGGTCTTCTCTGACCATACCCACTATCCCACTTGTGAAATCCATCTGCAGCAACAATGCTGAGACCCCTTCCCCTCCCCCTCGCTCTCCTTCCATCACCATCTCTCTCTCTCTCCCTCCCTCTAAAACCCTCATTGAACGACAGCAAATGAAACCTACCCGGTTACCTCCTATCTTGCCTAAAACCGAGAGGACAACATTGCCTTCCTGATACACCATCCCTACCATCGGATTGTAATCTTTGATGGGCAAAACTGTAATTAAATCATTTGGGGCTGACTGAGGGCCAGGCTTCTTAGCTGAAATCCGGATTGAAGCACTGTTCATTTTAATAGTGCCAATTTCAATCCTTACTTTAGACTAGGGTAATACCACGAACTAGTGATATTCTTTTTCACTTATAAGTGAGAAGTCTTAGGTTCGATTATAGCCAAAAGCGAATTCGAATCACATTATTATTAACCCATTGTGAGACTTAGCTCACTCATTTGCCCCTTATTGTAGATCATATCATTTAAAAAGAAAAGAAAAAAAAAGTGTCAACAACATTGGTGCAATACCAGCCTTAATTTGGATCACACAAACACGCATAAAATTACTTGATTAGATAATAATTCTTTGACCAGACTTGTACAACTTTGATTTAGTGAAGGAAAAGGATTGTTTGCCCTCTCGTGCCCTCCTATTTTGTGTGGTCACGGTTAAACCGCGTCAACATTTTATATTGTTTTTTTTATAGAAATAATAAGATAAAATGAATAGTAATATAAAATGTTGACGTGGCTTAACTGTGACCACACAAAAAGAAGGGCACTGGAAGTGGGAGGGCAAACAATCCTTGTCCTTTAGTGAAACCGCGTGGGGTTTCAAATGTTCAATTAAACAAGTACGCCAACACGTTAGCGCCCGTGGATTGTATGTTTATGTATTTCCTGTATCTGTATGCACTGCCAGACATTTCTATTTGCTCCAAAGTTTATGAGATGTTTTTTATATTCATAATTTTCTAGGGAAATTCCCATAAATAGGACAATTCCTTAATCTTGGGACAGAAATAGGACATTTCAAATATGCACATGGCATGCAAACATTTGGACAGAAATATGATTTTCTTACACCTTAAAATGACTTAATTGCCCTTGTATATAAATGGATTATTTCCTCCCATTTTCTGATTTCTCCCCTTACTCTCTCTTTCTCCCTGACGCACTCTCTCTCCCTTTTCACTGTGCACACACAGTGCACAGTCGTCCCGTCCAACACCGTCCAAATTGAAGCCACCATTAATTTCATCTTGTCCTCACGAGTCCAAAAACACCTAGCCTTGTAACAAATCTTATCCTTGATCGTTGGGACCAAAACTAGAACAGGCTGTGAATTTTCTAGCCATTTTTTGGCAATAACAAGACAAACAATTGAGGCTCGAGACCACCACCACTGGACCCGCATCAAGGGCGGGAACAAAGCCCAATCATTAAATGTTGGTGTTTTGTTGGATGAATTTTTCAGGATTCGCTCACTGTATATACACGACATGCACATTATATGCTCACAGATCTGAGACAATCCAAAAACCTAGAGCTCACAACGCTCTCTTCAAAATCAGAAAAATGACGTCGTCACCTGTCCATATACACTATATGTACACCATATGCACATCATATGTATAGTGCATGCACATGATATGCACAGAACTGAAGACCGAACAACGAGCTTTTTTCGCATTAATAAGAAACTTTAAAGGCAACCTATTTGTATAGTGGATACAATTAAAACATAATTGTTATGTATATAAGGTTACAGTGGTAGTTTGAAAAGTCTTGTTACGTATATCAATCACCGCTTAACCATGCATGTGGAAAACATGATACTCGTTGTCGTTATTTCATGGACACGCATGATCCTTAACGTCCTTTAAGCTTTTTCTTAATTTTGTTTATCGTTGAGGCCAACTATGTTGTGGTCATACTCGCTGAATTCCAGGGCACAACATATGTGCATCATAACTAGTGAACATTCCCGCTTCTCATATTAAGATGTAGCCATGCACACCATATGCACACCACATGCACATTACAAAAAAAAATTCACAAATTTCTGCAATTGAATACTTGAACCATAAATTGTTCCATCCCAATTTAGTAGCACGTCAAAACTTGAAATTTATTCCACAACCCATAGGCCTTAACATGAAACACAAACCCTAATTTAACTTCTAAGTATTAATTCATCTTACAAACAACCCATTTATTCCATAAATCATTGATGAATGAACTTTGAACTAAACACCCTACCTTCCTATGCTTGCTGAAGCTTCAGTCATTGGAAAAAATGGAACTTTCTGGCCAAAACAAAAAATATGGTTCAAAAACCAGCTCACTCTTCTCACCTCTCTCTCGCATCCTTTCATTCGAAATCAGAGCTATAAGGTCAATCCAAAACCCAGCTCAGTATTCTCACCTCTCTTTGGACTTCCCTCTCTTCGAAATCAAAGCACAGAGATAGCTCAACCCAGAAGCCCATAACTCACAAAGCTCTCTCGACATCTCTCGTCCAAATGAGAAAGTAATGCAATGGGCTTTTGCTTTTTAGTATTTATATGTGGGTATTTTAGTAATTTCAGTTTTGTGCATGGCTTGTGCATGGCATGCGTGGCTTGTGCATGGCATGCATGGCTTGTGCATGGCCGGTTTGTCCTATTTCTATCCCAAGATTAAGAAATTGTCCCATTTTGGGGTACTTCCCATGTTTCTATTGGGTCATGCAATACATAACTCATAGGAAAAATAAAAATGCGTGCATATAAGAGCATCTACAGTAGAGTCCTTAAATAGGGATAGCCATCATATAAAATGGTATAAAATAAATACAGAAACAAAATGAATCTCCGATGGATCGGAAAGTGAGTCTCTAAATTTAAAGTTTGTACGATTTTATGTGATAATTTGATACTGTGCACATTTTTTGTTTATGTTAACATTTTTTGAATTAGTTTAGCATTATGTTCTCGTAAAATATTTTTGTGAACATTTTAATCAAATAAAAAACAAATTCCGATACCAAATTTTTTCTTCACAAGAATTACTTCATTATTAGATTATGTCCTTGCAAATTGATTAGGTAAGTAGTGGGGCACATAATGATAAAAAGCCTAGGGTTCATATATTGTAGTGTGTGAGATTCCACGTCAACCAACAAAGAATGGGTGATGTGCCTTATATGTATATACTCCCCTCCCTATAGCTCAAGACCTTTTGCGAACTCACTGGCTCTGGATCCCAAAAGAACTCCGAAGTTAAGTAAGTTTGGACGAGAATGGTCCTAGGATGGGTGACCCCATTAGGAAGTTCTCGTGCTGAAACCCAAGAACAAATCCGTGCGAGCTGGGCCCAAAGCGGACAATATCGTGCTACGACGGAACCGGACTATGATGTGATGTTTAATCTCATTTTTATTTTATAATTAAACTAGGTCAAAATAGAAAATATAAGAATAATCAGAGACACAAAAAGATGACATTAGCTTACTATTATTGAAAAGAAATACATTGAATCAATCCCTAATCAACAAAACATTAACTTAATACTTAGTTGAAAAAAGATACATTGCTACATAATTTAAGATGGCCTTATTTTTAATTCACACATGCACACACATAATTCAACGATGACAAAAGAAAAAGGAGGGTTTTTTGTTTAAAAAAAAAAAAAAAAAAAGGATGTTTATAGTCTTAAAAGTCAAAGATATATAACTACTATCAAGGAATGCCCGCACGATGTTGTAGGATTGAAAGAAGAGTGCAATATCTTGAAATAAAAGTAAATGTAAAGAAAATTCACAGTTTGCATCACTAAATCGAACTAAAAACATAGTAATGCCATTAAATCTCTCCTCTCATATTACATATCATTGTTTAGATGTTTTTTTTTATTAATAGTAGACTTCAACTAAATACTTTCAGTAACAACAACTGAAGACATATACATGGTAATACTGTTAATTACCAGTCAATTTCCTCACATTTATTATCAAGGGATTGAAGTTTGGTGTGAGTATGGTGTATGTCTGCTGTGTGTTTCATGTGTTCCGAATGAGAGGAAAAGCTCCCTTAGATACAAAGTCTAATTTCTCAACAACAAAATAACTTTTCAATTATTTACAATTTTTTGAATAGCGACAACACACTGTTTCTGAAAGCTGTCAACATTGTTGCTAAAAATTGGTTGACTTGTCTCTCCTTCCTTTTGGCCATGTGAATCCATTTTGGCTTAGGTAGCATGCGTTGCCCCTTGGTTCTTGCATTCCAATGCAATTTGAAAGTGTCAGTCATCATATCTCTTCCTTTTAGTGAAGTCATGTGAACTTTACTAAATACTGAACAATCTTGTACTGATGCTTGAGGGGTATGATTGGTATTTTTGCAAAGTTTTGTCATGATGATCAAAAGAAAAGTTTTCTTGGGTTTTTGGTTAGTTTTTCCTTTTAGAATAGATAATATTACATTTTTCTTAATGCAAACATAGTGGATAACTGACTAACCGGGTATGTTATCAACAACTAATTAACCTATGCGTCGCTTGCAATTACTGGCTTCCTACATCGCCCATTAAAAATCACAACACTCAAATTGCCATTGGGGTCCACCATTTCAGTCCCTATATGTGGGTACATACACTAAGTATTTGGTGAGTCTCTACACTTTAGGGTCTCACTTTCCGATCCACTGAAGATGCTTTAATGATTTTGATTTATATAATTATTTGCAAGGATGATCAATGAACGATGAGTTAAAATATAGACGATTGGATAGTTGAAATACATGACTGAATGGGCCCCGCTATCCAAACCATACGTGTGTATGTATAATTCCTGTATCTTTATGCACCGCTGGCAGATATTGTAATAGTGCTTGAAAGCACATTTCCATTTGCTCCAAAGTTTATGAGATGTTTTTCGTATGCATAATTTTCTACTGGGTCATGCAGTACATATCTCATAGGAAAGGATATGAGAGAGTTTCTATCTGCACTTATACTGTAGTTTTTATTTTCTAGTACAAAACTAAATCCACAGCAAAAGCTATAGGTACGTAACTGGAAACTACAAGTAAGACTGCTAGTTAGTTTGATCCAAATTTCTAGAGTTTGTATTGTTATATGGATATGACTGTTTGAGACTATTTAATCTAACATACTTGCCAAATAGTTTAACCCTAAACATTTCGCAATCGTACATATGGATTATCAGATTCATGCGGTAAATCGAGGAATGGAAATAATCAGTATGATATAAATTCTATGAACATTCACATCAGGATGATATAAATTTTACTTGATGCTATATGGAAATAATTATTATGGAGTAGTTTGCCGTGAAAAAGGAGTTGCTTTACATGCACTATTATACATTTATTCTCAGTAATCTACACAACAGGATGAGCAAATGCAGTTCCGGCCTAGGTAGACGCTATTTCAATCTCATATCTCCTCATGATAGGAGTACCACGTACGACGCTATATTCAGTGACAGTCTGTGAAGGATCCGAACCAAAAGTGTTTGTTGTATGTGTTGGATTTGAAGTATCATAGACAGGTGCAGTAGGGTACGGAGCGACCGGCATCAAGTGCTGGAAAGGGTTAGTTGAAGGTGTAGGAATCTCAACTGCACCTTCCAACATTTTAACCACGACACTCATCAAGGGCCTTGCCTCGGGCATATACTGTACACACCACAGAGCTACCTTTACCATTCTCTCTGCCCTTTCTTTATCTTTCTCCTCTATTCCACAGACTACCATCAGCTCTCCTAATTCCCCCGGTTCAAACTTCTTCCATACCCACCTCGGGAACCAATCTTGGCTATCTTGAATATTGTTGTCCAGATTCCTTCTCCTTCCTATGATCTCAAACAATAGCATTCCAAAGCTGTACACGTCACATTTGTGTGTTATAGAAAACCGTAGCCAAACTTCTGGTGCAGCATAACCCGGAGTCCCTCTCCCCCCTGTCATGGTTATGTGAGTATTGTCCCTGTTACACAACTTGGCCAAACCGAAATCAGCTACTTTTGGAAAGAAGTTTGCATCCAAAAGAATATTTTCAGGTTTTATATCGTAATGGATTATTTGTTGTTGACATTCTTCATGCAAGTAAGCGATCCCTCTCGCCGTCCCAACAGCAATTTCATGAAACTTCTCAAATCCTAAGAGCACCGTGTTGCTATGAAATAAGTACTTGTCAAGCGATCCATTTCCCATGTACTCATAAACAAGTGCTCTGAGGTGTTTCTCAAAGCAAAATCCATAAAGACGGACCAAATTGAAGTGATGGATTCTTCCGATTGTACTAACTTCCGCCATGAATTGTTCCTCGATTCTTTTGTCTGAGCTCCCATTTAGAACCTTAACGGCCACAAGGGTTCCATTGCTAAATATCCCTTTATAAACTGCACCAAAACCTCCTTGGCCCAACAGGTTGGTGAAATTATCAGTCGCAATGCGAAGTTGTTGAGAAGTGAACTTGATGGGCTTCTCTCTTTCCATATCGTTTAGAAACTTGTTCATTGTGAGTGTCAGAAAGTCTAGATTAACAGAGCTGCCTCTCTGATTCCTTTTCATGCAAACGACCACCACGATAACGATCTTCACCATGAACACTACTGGAAAAAATCAGAACTCATTGATGAAAAACCATTATCAACTTCAGAAAAAAAAAAAAAAAGTAATGCGAAAAAGAAAGGAAACGCGGAGTGAGATATATCTTTACCCAAGCTAACAACAATAACTGCTGTCTCTCCAGAATTTGAAGGTGACGGTGGACTCTGGTAACTCGACATTAAGAGAGGAGGGAGACCGATTTCAATAGAGTTATGAAAAGCATTCAACAAACTCTCAAATGTACAAGAGACTAATAGCAGAATTCAGATAATTACACATGAGAAGATAACATTAGAGAGAAGGATTAAGTACAAAAGAACAGTCAAAGTTTGGTGAAGTCTCCGTTACATTTTATATGTCAATGTTATCCTTAATTTCCCATTATTCCATGGATATACGAATAATGAAAGCGTGTGGGGTTTTTCTTGACGAGGATGAGATAAGGAGGCCGGCTAAAAATAAACTTAAATAAGAGAGCATAAAGACCATATTAAAAGATCCAAAACCTTGCTCTGTATCCTTTCTTGGCTGTATATGAGCAAACAGACAGAATCTCCCTCTCGACTATCCAGCGATAAGGAAACATTGCCAATGACGAACGGCCTAGTCTCGTTACAAGGAAATGTCCTAGGTGGAAAACCATCATACAGATTTTCTTGGTCAACCCGCACAAAGAGGTTTTCTTGGTCCAAGTTCTAGGGCTCATCCTAAGGTCAGAGTCAGAGTTTAGGTTGATATATACCGGAGACACCCAACGAAGCACAGCATGCATTTCGAGAAACTCATGGCATGAGCCAGTTCCCACTGGAGTGAGAGTTTGACTCTCACCCGTCCCCTGATGAGAAAATGGAGACTGAAATATCGTGTACCTGATACAGATTTTAAGGCTATTTTCTTCAGGTCATCGCTTATGCGTTTCCTATCGTGTACATTAGTTTCCCATTTTATACCTTCCCTGTTTCTAGTATGATTATGTTTACTTTGCTAAACCTTGAATGACTAGTCTGAATCTTGTTAGTACTAAAACCCTGTGGGGTTTTCGCGATGATGATGTCTAACGGCAAGGTGGAGAAAAGGATGAACGAATAAGTTAGAGCATTACGACAATTGCTAAACTTCAAATGGACTCTTAGGTGGATGCCTTTGTTCTTTACGATTTTGACTGCATATAAAATGCAAAGTCATAATCTAAGCCCTTACGGATACAGAAATAAATCCTAAGATATTATCGTTCTGTCAATTTAGATCACGCTTTCATAAAAGAAATCTACTGAATTACGGGTAAGATTGCCAACCTTGAATGTAAATGTCCATTTTTCTGACAAGGGAGGCAACATTGTTCGTGAGAGGCCGGTTGACTGACAATCCACAGGTAGGCCACCCGGCCTCTCACAGCCTCGCAATTGCAGATGGTTCGTATCTAAGAAGCAAATGGTAGAACCGTCGCTGCTGCTTAGCGAGCAGGATGAGGTATAGGTTGGGGTTGAAGGAGACACCAAAGTACGCTTGCAGCTTGGTTAGGTTAAAACATTAAAGAACTTTTTTGGTGAAGAGGATCTCGAACCTCCAAGCTAATAACTAATTTTTTTCATCCTAAGGCCTCAAGCACTGCATTTCAAAGAACTCATGGCAAGAATAGTATTACGCTCGATGGCATGACCTATTCGGGATGCTCGAGTGAGAGATTTTCAAACTGTATTTTCCCAAAGTTTAATTTGAATCAATTTAACCTTCCAAACTTGTAGATCAATTCATCTCTGTTAATTTCTTTACGGTTAATTTGAACTTAAAAAGGCTGTCATGTAATAAATCATGGCATCCAACATGAATCTTTAGAATACAACAACCTGCCCCCTCAGAATATTGAAACACAAGAACATAGTTCTGATTCGAATTGACGAAAGCTAGCTTCCGGGATTTAGAGAGGATGAAAGCTTCCCAGGATACCAGCTAGAATTCATATATGCTAGAAAAGCACGCACCTGCCACAATTACAGAGTAGCTGATAATTATCATTGATAAGATCAAATTTACAAAATCAGGTGTGAAATTTTGCGGGCATTTGCTATTTATAGCAGAAAAATCATGCTTCACATTGAGCAACGAGCATGATTAACTCCAGTCAATCCAAGTCAGTGCAGTCAGTTTTTTCTTTGGTCATGTAATTCAGCAACCATTTGTCAGTGAAATGAGTATGATTGGAAGAAAATAAAAATCGACATGGCTACACCAGTTTTCTGTCCCATATAATTTATAGGCCAAAGAAGGTACTTTTCCATGAAACTAATCAGAAAAGGTTTATGCAGCTCCTTGTAGAAAGAATAGAGTAACTGTATATTAATCAAACAAAAAGTTGGCACACTTTGTATTAATTATTGTTCACAATTGCAAATATATGACCCTTCACAACATATATATATATATAGACAGAGAGAGAGAGAGAGAGAGAGAGAGCATGAGGGATTTACATCGGCTTACCTAGGTAGACGCTATTTCTAGCTCGTATTTCCTCATGAGAGGAGTAGCGCACACACCGCTATATCCAGTTACAGTATGGGAGAACTCTGAATCCAAAGCGCAAGTACTATTTGTTGCAACTGAAGAATTGTAGATAGGTGCATTAGGGTATGAGATGCCTGGAATCAAAGTGCTGAAAAGGGTTAGTTGTAGGTCTGGGAATCTCAATATCTCCTTCCAACATTTTTACCACAACGCTCATTGAAGGCCTCGACTCAGGCCTATACTGAGTACACCACAGAGCTACGTTTACCATTCTCTCTGCTATCTCTTTATCTTTTTCGTCTATCCCACAAGCTACCATTAACTCTCCTAGCTCTTTGGATTCAAACTTCTTCCACACCAAACCTGGGAACCACTCTTGGCTATCAGGAAGATTGATGTCATGGTTCTTTCTCCTACCAATGATCTCAAACAATAGCATCCCAAAGCTGTAGACGTCACATTTGGGTGTTACAGAAAATTGTAGCCAAAGTTCCGGTGGCCAAACCAAAATCGGCAACTTTAGGAAGGAAATTTTGATCCAAAAGAACATTTCCAGGCTTTATATTATAATGGATTATGCGTTGTTGGCATTCTTCATGCAAGTACGCAATGCCTATGGCTATCCCAACCGAAATTTCATGAAGCTTTTCAAATATTAAAGCCTCATTGCTATTGAATAAGAGCTTGTCAAGCGAACCATTTTCCATATACTCATAAACCAGTGCTCTGAGGATTCTCTCAAAGCAGTAACCATAAAGACAGACCAGATTGACACGATGAACTCTTCCAACAGTTATAACTTCCGCCTTGAGTTGTTCCTCAATTCTCTTGTCCGAGCTCCCATTTAGAACCTTCACAGCGACAAGGACTCCATTGCCAAATATCCCTTTATAAACTGCACCAAAACCTCCCGAACCTAACAAGTTGGTAAAATTATGTGTTGCAGTCTGAAGTTGTTGAGCATCAAATCTGATGGGTTCCTCTCTATCCATATCATTTAGGAACATGTGAAATTCCAGATTAACGGAACTTCTACCTCCCGAACCTAACAAGTTGGTAAAACTATTTGCTATAGTCGGAAGTTGTTGAGCATCAAACCTGATGGTTTTCGCTCTTTCCATATTAACAGGACTTCTACCTTCCTTTCTTATTTTCTTGTATGCCACAACAATGATGACAATGATTACTGCAAAATGTATGAATTCACGACATGCTACTTAGAATCAAAACAGAAAGGAACAGCAGTAAGAACGAATCAAATTGACAATACCATCAGAATGGGAAAGCATGGGAATGTAGGGATGAGAGAGAGAGAGAGAGAGATGAGATCTCACCCAAGAGCACGACACCAATACCTGTCAATAGAACACCAGTAACAAATCACTATTATTTCTCCTGAACGAAAATACAAACAAGTAACTAAAAAAACCAAGACCGAAAGGAAGAGAACGGAGAGCAATCTTACACACTCCGATGATGGCACCAAACACTTGATTTGACATTATGAGGAGATAGATTACACTAGAACAAGGAAGAGAGCACAGAGAAATCTTACACGCTCCGATGACGTCACCATAGAGTATCAAAGTTTAGATTACAAACGACAAAATATACTAAACCTTTCCAGAGTTTCCATGACATTGGGTGCTGAGATAACAAGGCAAGCTACAAAGTGATTATTAGCTGGAACATTTTGGTTTGCTCTGTCATGTTCCGATTACAAATGAAAGAAACAAACAGAACACAAAACCAAATGAGAAAAGAGAAACAAACAACGTACCCTATCAACCGCCTAATGTCTTGATCAGGAAAAAACCAAGAAAAGCCAACGTATGAAGGTCGAAGGTACCCCTTTCACTAATATGTTATTCATCAATTAGTAGTTTCGTACCAAATTCCTGAGACCACCCATGTTAAGAAAGTATTAACATTTCAACAGCTTACTTAACAATACTAAATTTTTAATGTCTGAAGGATTCTAAAAAATTTACCTTTCTTGAGATTGGAATTCTCTGCTTGACATTTTTTTGATGAGATTTAGCGTTATTATACCGGGTTTACTTCCATTGAAGTTTATTTTGTCCCTGTGTATTTCAGAGACCTTTGTTCTTTTTTGAAGCTTTCTCTTACTTGAAAATTCCAATTGCTGATATAATTATACGTTAAATGCTACACTGAAGAACTGCTCTAGGTTTTATTGTACTATTTTTCGGAGCCCCCATCATGGACATGGTAAGACATTTACGTAATATGAACTTCACATAGCTACTAGATACTGATATGAAAACTAATGATACTCAATTATTCCTCCGGAACATCCTTTCAGGTTTTATCTTTTCCATTACGGGCCATTTGCTTCAGACCTCAGGGCCTCGGTCAGGTTCCAAGAAGGTAATCCCGCTATTTTCCTTATTGTTCCCTTGCTTTGCAAGTTTGGTCTTCGGGGTGGATTTTTTTTGCCAAATTGCCATGCCAACTGTGCCATATCGATTTTGTGCCAATCGGTAATGGTACAGTATTGTACCATACCGAAATTTCATGGTACTGTATTGGTAATGGATACCATTACCATGGTATTACCATACTGTATCGAAAATGTAATATAATATATAATTTATAAATTATAGAACACATATTTATAATATTCTAATAATTTGAAAATAAAAACCTACAGACACAAAGTCACAAACTACTCACTCTCTCTCATTTCAGCCTTTCTACTTCTATTCTCTATGTTGGAGACAAAGAAATCACCCACCCATCTCAGATTCTCCCATCGAACACTTCCATCAAAGAGTCTCATCCATCTCATCTTCGTCTCTCTCGTGACTCCGTCTATCAAGGTTAGTTCTCTAGAGTAAGATAAAAAAATTAAAAAAAATGAGAAACCCTAAATTGATAAATTGGGGATTTGTAATTGATTTGTTAAATGGAATTAGACTCAATCGATTAGGAATTGCATGACCTTTTGATCGAGTTATCACTTGTCAATGATGCATATCTTTTTTTCTTCTATGCTTTTCTGCTTTTGGGTTGCTGGGTTTGTATAATTTGCTTTGTTGGGTTTAGATTGGAGGTTTTGGGTGTGAAATGTGAAGGGAGGAGGGATTAGCTTTAGCTAGGTGTGTATGTGTGTGACAGAAAAGTGTGAGATTTGGAGCTATGTGGGATGCATGCAGTGTGCCTACTATCATTTGATTCATTTCATATATAAAAGTGAGATAAATACAGGGAGATGGAATTTCCTTTTCCCAAAATCCAATTGCTTACTTTAATCATGACATTTCTAAAGGCGATGCATGATTCTGCTTACTTTGAACAACTTTAATTAATTACTTTGATCATGACTTGTTTTTTATTTGCTTTTTAATTGATACAATTGGAATGGGTGTTGTTTTTGGTATGATGTGTATACGAATAGCTTCTACTATATTTGGATAAGATGTGTATACAATATAATGTTGTATTTTATTTCGGTATTAGGTCAAGAAGAAATCTAGGACAAGCCAATCTCTGTGTGGCTCTACTACCAGTACACCTTCCACCACTGAACCCCAACCCCAACACCAACCTCAACCCCAAACACTTAAATACAACCTCAACAACAAAATCAAGGAGAAAGGGATGAAAGTGTGGGAAGTGGTAAGAGAGATGTGCCCAATAAATATGAAGATGTAAGTGGGTTGCGATCGGAGTGTTGGTTACATGCTAAGAGAGTGAAAAGAACATTGAGTAAGGGGAAATACATTACCTTGCAATTTGCTCATATTGCAAAAAAAAGGTTCCGGCCGATCCCGGGAAAAATGGGACATCAAGCATAGGACATCACCTTAGAAAAGCTTGTAAAGGCTCACCTCTTTATATCAAAGCGGATAATAATCCACCAGTCTTAACAAATAAGTCTATGGGCGGTGGATTGGTCCCCCACACCTTTAACCAAAATAAACTTGAGTTAAAGGTGTGGGGGACAATTTAAGGTAGTTGAAGGTAGTGGGTACATTGATATGATGAAAGAGGCTCAACCTTGGTTCAAGATTCCAAATAGAAAGAAGATTGCGGCCGGTGTGTGGGATTTATATGTGTTGGAGAAGTCTAAGTTATTTGAAGCAATGCATAATCAAAGAGTAAGTATCACAACCGATACTTGGACATCGGTACAAAACATTAACTACATGGTAGTTACTGCTCACTTCATGGATAGTGAATAGAAGTTGTACAAACGGATCATAAACTTCATAAAGATCACGGGTCATAAGGGAAAAGACATTGGGAAAGTTCTAACGGGGTGTTTGAACCAATGGGGGATAGAGAAGATCTTTAGCATTATTGTTGATAATGCTTCCGCCAATGATGTTGCAGTTTACTACATGAAAAAGAGGCTAGGGAAATGAATTTTCCCTTGGTTGGTGGGAAGTACATACATATGAGGCGTTCTAGTCACATCTTAAATTTAGTTGTCAAGAGTGGGTTAAAGGAGCTTGCTAAGTCGGTTGAGGGGATTCAAAATTGTGTCAAGTACATTCATTCTTCACTGGCTAGATTGGATAAGTTTAGGGATTTTGCTATCTTATTCAAGATGGACAAGATGTCAAATGTGTCTTTTGATGTGTCTACAAAGTGGAATGCAACATGTAAAATGCTTGACGTTGCATACAAGTTTAGGAAGGTGTTTCTTAGGATGGTAGAGGAGAATGTGCAATTTCGTGATTATTTTGAAGAAATGGAGATGGATTCAAAGAAGAATTTGGAAAAGAGTGGAGCATCCGGATGAGGAGGATTGGGAGAAATCACTAGCCTTTACGCTCTTTCTTAAGAAGTTTCATGATTCTACTTTGAAGCTTAGTGCAACAAAACATGTTACATCAACTTTGCTATGGGATCAAGTGGTTGCTTTACAAATAGAGATTGAGAAGAAAAAGAAAGATCCTACCAATCCTACATTGCAAAGGGTGGCTACTACAACGATGCATAAATTTAACAAGTATTGGGGAAGTTTTGAGAATGTGAACCCACCTATGTTTCTTGGCCAAGTTCTAGACCCTTGTTATAAAGTTCAAATGATTACCATTAGCCTCAAAACACTTGGATGGGATGATAGAAAGATAGCTTGGATGCTTAAAGAGATTAAAAAATGCTTGCTGGATTTGTATAATGAGTATAGGAGGGGTTCTTCTACTACCATTGGGACTCCATTGGGAGATGTGGAACTAAATGAGGAGTACATAATTCAAGCTTGTGGGGGTGATGAGAGTAAAATTGAAATGATGAAGGAGCTTATACAAGAAAGGAGGGAGCAACGCCTTTTAGAGATATCCAATGAAGTTGATAAGTACTTTGCCGCTCCTTATATTAGCATTGTTGTTGGTGGCTTTAATCTCTTGAATTGGTGGAAATCAAACATAAAAGAGTTCCCAATTCTTTCACAAATAGCCAAGGATATCTTTGCAATCCCCACTTCTACCGTTGCTAGTGAAAATGCATTTAGCCTAGGGATGAGGGTTGTGGACCCTTTTAGGGCATCCTTGACTCCTAAAATGGTAGAGGCACTAGTGTGTACTTGTGATTGGCTTAGGGCGGATGCAATAAACTTCTATAAGAAACCAACGAAAGATATGCTTCAATTTTACAAGGAAATGGAAGAAGTGGAAACAAGTAAGATATGCTTTAATTTTTTTATTAAATGGTTTTCAACTTTAATTCTTCTTGCTATTAATATGTTTTCTTTGTTTGTAACGTAGGCTTGACACAAGCTCAATCTTCTACAAGTTCAATGCCTCCTCCAAAAGCTTCGACATCTCAAACTTGAAGAATTGATCGATGAATTTTACTTCTTGAAGTTTAGTTTCAATTTTCATTTGGTTTGAAACTTTAACTTCTATTTGGATTGTTAACCTCTATTTGTTTTGATTCATAACTTCTATTTGGATTGTAAGCTTAATTTCATCATAAATCTTGATGCATCATTTGAATTACTGTGTGTGAATTGGAACGATGAATAATAGATGAATATAGGCTACAATGTATGACATAAAGATACAATAAAAAAAATTTTGCCCTTGAATTGGGTTAAAAAAGAAAAAACAGAATTTGTCCCAAAACAAAGTGGCAATTACTATTGTCATACCATGCTATCCGAACTATTTGGCAATACCGAACTTCAGTATACCGAAAGTTTGGTATGATAATGGTAATAGATTTTGCCAAACCGAAAGTTTAGTACGGTAATTGGTACAAGGGTTTTAGTATGGTAACCATACCGAACCCACCCTAGATCTTCCTAAGTTCTATACAAGATAAGACAAATGTTCTCCTTTGTGTAGCGCTCATGCGCTTCCTAAAGATTATCAGAAACTAATGGCTGAAGAAAATTCCAGCATTATTGGCTTATCCTACTGGTAAGTCCTATTCTGTAATATCAATAATGTTGTATCCAAGGGATTTCCTAGAAGTTAACTACAAGCTTTTGTTTCATTTGTAGATTTTGAAATCGACATGGATGGGAAACGCTTCACACGGCAGGTTTGGTTGCCTTCTTAGCTTTTTATTTTTTATTTATTTTTTTATTTTTTTAATTTTAATTTTCGTACACCATTATTCAAATTATTGTTATTTATTTGTTAATTGGTATGACTTGTATGCAGAAGCAACTAATTGCAAACTCTGCACATACGCAATAGTTAGCAACCGTAAATCCTCATTATTTTTAGGATTGTATTGGTGCCATAAATGGTAATCTTCATACTTATTATAGCATTTTACATACTTGCTTTGTATAATTATTACAATACAAAACAAAATTTTCAATTTTCAAAAAAATATTACTTGGTAGATGCGGGGTACCCACAAATGAGAGGTTATTTGGGGCCAAATACATTTCCTGAATTTTCGTAGGGGTGCCGAACCAACTGGTCATAAAGAGGTATTCAACCACATGCATTCTTCTCTTAAGAGAATCATTGAACGAACTTTTGGGATATGAAAGAAAAGATGGGCACTTTTAAGGTTATGCCTAATTACCCGTTCAATAAGCAAGTGAAGATTGTCATTGCTACAACGACTCTTCATATCTACATACAGAGGTATTTTGAACGTGATCGTCATTTTGATGATCCAAGTGACTTTTGTGAAGAGAGCGATAACAGTGATGATGATGAAGAAGAATACCAAAATTATCAAGTTGAAGGATCACATGAGATAGAAGCATTAAGAAATATAATAGCGGCAAGTTTGATGAATGCATCTAATTAGACTACTTTCAAGTACATTAACAATATTGTACTAATGAATCCTAGCTATTCAGTCTAAAATATTTCAATTGAAGTGGTTTGTCATACTAATTAATATTTAAGATAAAGTTTATAAATATTTTTCTTTTAAAAATAAACTATATTTAATAATTCACCTTTATTTGTTAAGAAAATTAAATTAATGGTACATTTAGTATTATACCCTTTTTGGTCATTTCACACAGTCACAGATATTTTACATAAAAGTTTACCAAACACTATAAAACTGTTTTCTTTCTTTTTCCAAAAACACTTTAACAAAAAAGTTTACCAAACACTCTGCGACTTTATTTCATAGATGCTTATTCTCACAGTACAGCAGAAGCAGTTTTTTTTTTTCAAAGTATAGCAATACCAAACCAACCATAAATCTAGCAAATAAACAATTCTAGCTTTTTACATAAAGATGTAAAAGAAAGAAGCACATCAAAGAATTCTATGAAGAGAATCCAAAACCATAACTCCTACTGAAAATCTGCTAATCATTAAGATAGTCCAACTACAACAATGTCGCCCTACCGCATCCTCCTAACTTCCCATAGAGAGTCGTAGTACCATACCAAGTAGAGCCCTAGTGTCGTACCAACAAAACCAATAGTGTCATATCGGCTAAACTCCTGATGCCGTACTGGCTAAACCAACTGTACCGATTAGACCCATGCTCGGGGCAATTCGACAACTTTGACGCACCCAAACCCATGTCGAACGTAACAATTGGAGCCATATTGTTGTGCGCTGTCTATGCGCGTGAGCCAAATAAGGCCATTATCAACCCTCACGCACGTTTTGTTGTTTTCATTTATTTCATCTATCAGTCCCTTGACGATTACGTTTCCTAAAAATGCCCTTTTCCTAAATCCCCCTTCCCTCCCGACGCCACACCCAAATTGCTCGATCACTAGATCTCCCCTCTCTCTGATCAGATCCAAACTCCGGAGACCAAAACAATGTCTCACTCCGAACGCGACGCCGTCCCCCTCCACCCCTCCTCCCAATCCGACATCGACGAGATCGAAAACCTAATCAACGCCAGCGTCCAATCGGGCCCCACCAACGTCCTCCCGGCCAAACCCCCCAGTCCTCCCCGCGCCTCCATTCCCGTCTCATCATCCCCTTTCATCCCATCAAACCTCCCACCCCCAGCCCCCTCCTCCGCCGCGAAGCAGAAGCCTTCCTCCGTCCCCGCCCCACCTCCCATTCCCTCCGCAACCAACGGCCCCAGTATCTCCCCCTCCGGGTTCGGCTCCCCGCCCAACACCCTAACCGAGCCCGTTTGGGACACCGTGAAGCGCGACTTGTCGAGAATCGTGAGCAATTTGAAGCTTGTGGTGTTCCCCAACCCCTATCGTGAGGATCCGGGAAAGGCCTTGAGGGATTGGGATCTCTGGGGACCTTTCTTCTTCATTGTATT